>NC_089837.1:446712483-447030921 GCF_035609145.1 Eleutherodactylus coqui
CTTTCACTTATGTGCTCACATTTTACACGTACATAACTGCGATATGCTCTTTTTTTTACGCATTTGCGCCCCGCTATCCCACCAATAACACCGAAATCGATAACACTGAGGACAAATTACGCTGACCAGCCTCTTCAATTACGTGGGTGTGTCCCGCGCCAATGTGTCATCTACCCGGCAATGCAGAAAGTATAGTAAAATGCGCTAAAATGTGTGTTATGGCACCGCTCCTGCAATGTAAAAAGTTGCTCTGTTGCGAGTGTTTTTGCGCTTAGGCGGCCACACACAGGCGTAACTTTTTACTGTACTTTTTGACGCTGTCGGGACCGCTCACATCGGCGCGTTCCTGGCAACACCATGTTTGGGTAGTCAGGCCAGCCTATTTAGTACCAGGTGTTAACGATTTTCCGTACAAATTTGCACACATCAGTGCGCAATTTCGTGCAGTCGGGGCCTTTGGTAATTGTGCACCAAAACACAAAATGTCACTTTTTTTTCACTAACGTGAAATGCGTGTGACAATGGGTTGTATTTGCTGTGTATTCCACGCACAGATTTTGCTCGCGCAGATTCGCCCATGCGTCTAATAGTTTCAGTGGTAAAAATCGCATCGCACTCGCATGGAAATAATGGGTGACTCCTCGCGAGGAATCACCCCAAAATAGCACATGCAGCGAGTTTTTAATCTCGCAACATCGCAGCAAGCGAAAGATGGCTCATGTGACTAAACACCTTGAAACGAATGTTATTTTCACACGCACGTTCCGTCCATACCGCTATCGCGTACGTTCACACACGAGTTTTGTGCGTTGTGAGACCCCAACGAAACAAACCCACTTTTTTCACTGGGTCTATTTATACGGGATTTTTCGCTCACAGCGATGACGAATGGAGTTGATATTCGTGCGCCTCCCAACGCACAAACCTCACGCGATTATGGCGGCCGTGTTAAACCGCCTTATACAAGCGCAATGTTTAAATACAATTTATTTTCTATTGGAAATACACATGATTTTCGCTTGCTTGAAAAATCGTAGATTTAGCGATGCAAACCGCAACGCACTGGCAGTGAGTATGGCAGCTTCACAAGCGAGCTCGCTGGTGGGAATGCCCCCTCAGGTGGAGCCTTATTATGGCTTTGGCTCACAATTCCCAGTCATTGACTTGCAGGAATGCTGCCTGCCGAGAAGTGGCGCTGTAGAGGCATTATGGCTCCACCTTCCCATCTGCACCCTCACATCCCTCTCTCCATGGCAACAGCAGCGTGCAGGTCGCCTTAGAAACCGAGTACGTCACGCCTCCTGCCGCCCTGCTATTGGCTGCCGGCAGAGAGTTCTCCAGAAGCGTCCAGAACGCGGAAGCGGAAGCGGCATGTGTAGCCGGCGAGCGGTGTGAGGCTGCGGCTTCTGGAAGGTTCTCCGCAGGATGTATATATGTAGCGGCGCCGCCTCCTCCTCCCCCAGCTAACAGCAGCAGCTCCCAGCGCGCAGCACAATGTCGGTGGTCGGCTTCGATCTTGGATTCCAGAACTGTCACGTCGCCATCGCCCGAGCTGGCGGCATCGAGACTGTAGCCAATGAGTTCAGCGACCGGTGTACACCGTGAGTACTGAGCGGCGGGTGGTGCTGTGCTAACGGGACAGACGTGACTTCTAGAAATCCATTATCTTCTATGACTCTTCATCGCTGCTGATACATTGTTGCGATCTGTTTCCTTGGACCTTTAACTCTTTCCTATACAGTGAGGAGAGGCTGTGGGGGATGCTTGGGGTGTGACTGGAGCTTTTGGCTGAGTTAGATGTGTCTTTGTATTGTGGGTGCGGTGATGTTACTGTATATTAGTAGATTGCTGGGTGTTTTAGTTCTTCCCTGGCAGCAGCCTGTAGTCTGACATCTCCCCATCCTTGTGTGATGAAGTGTCTGGAATCTTCCAGAATTCTCTCTCCATCTTCTGCCGCCTCCTATAAAGACGGCTTATTACGCCTCCTGGCTTAGTGATGCTGGCATGTAGTTGCTGCATGTGCCTCTGGGTATTTGCGCAGAAGTTGTACATCCTGAGGCTGCCTTCACACTGGCAATAAAATCGTACAATTTTCACACAATGCGAGAGCGAGTTAAACCGCGGAATTGTGAAACTCGCGCTTTTCAATGGTTTCATTCACATCTGCGATATTCTCACTCGTGCGAGATGTTCATATTCTCGTAGAGATCGCCGGTGTGAAGGAGCCCCAGGGGCAGTTTCACAGCAGGTTATGTTTCAGCGCGATGTATTTGCGCTATGAACGGGGTGGATTTGCGCCCATTCCGGTGCATCGTGCTGTGCCTTTTTGCACACACACAGGGTTTGTTTATATCCGTTATCAACACCCCCGCTGTGATTTAAAAGGCTTTTTAGTCTAATGAGATCCCGAAGTGTTCGTTTCCCAACAGTTTTGTGCAGTATTACATGCGCATTTGTGCACACACCCCGCCATACACTCCTACTCAGATCTGTGGTGTGTAAATTTACACAAAATATAGTATGTTTGTGTTTTTGTTGTGTTTTTTTTTTTTTTTTTTTCCCACGAGTGTGAAATGTGTGCACGAAAAAAAATAAACCGGGAAATGAAGGCGAACCTAGTGAAATCAATGGGTTCTATTCTCTGCGTATTACATGTGCAACTGCACCTGTGAGAAGGACCTCTAAGGGTGACATTATATATTTTAGGGCTTAAACAGATGGGTGCATGCGCTAACGGGCTCGCCGCTACGGAGTCTATTCGTGCATGAACCAGGGTTTTTCTTCTTCTGACTACTCAAACGTTGTGTCAGTTTGAAAAAGCATAAAAATCAGTAATTGGGAGGATAGGTCCGGCCCCATGTGCGAGAAAGATGGGAATCCCGCTGGTGAAAACAGAACCATTGAAATTGATGATTTCGTGCCGTGGCTATTTATACGCTTGTTTTGTTTTGTTTTTTTCTTCCATGGCTGCAAAGCGGTACAAAATCACATCTATGTGTTTAAACCCTTGGGCCTCATGTCCACTCAAAAAATACAATCCGCACAGAATCTGCCGCGGATTTGCTTTAAATGGCATTTTTTTTGCATGCAGATATCCGCACACATTGCTATCAATGTGATAGCAATGTTGCGGAATCCGCGGCAAATGGAGCATGCCGCGTTTTTTCTCCCGTGCATGAAAAACGCAAATCATTTAAACTGCCATCCGTGGGTGCAAAAATCAATTTAATGGACCCGCGGATGGCAATGATTCCCTATGGGCAAAATCCGCTGCGGATTCTGCAGTTCCATTTACCCAGTGGACATGAGGCCTTAGGGCTGTGTCACGCTGCTGTGTAAGTGCATGTGCAAAATCTGCGTGCCATAAACAGACTAGAGCCTATTGATTTCAGTCGGTTCGCTCTCGTAAGTACGTTTTGTGCACGCAAAAAAGTAGGACCTGCTCTATTTTCCTGTGTTTTGCACAGCGAAACTGCCATAGAAGTGTATGGCTGATGCCAAGGAGAAGTGTGAAACACTGCGCGAAATGCGTCAAAAGACAGTTGGATCTTAGGCTTTAATAGCCATTAAGTTCCATGGAAAGCGATTGTCACGCGTGTGTACTTGCCTTGCACGCACAAAAATTACAGTAATATGTGCAGTGGCGCGCGAAATGTGTAAATACACTGTGGTGAGCATATTTGCGCAAACGCTTAGGGCTTGAATTGTGTGATGGTTTCTAGAGGGCTCAGCAAGCAGTGTAATGTTGGGTCTGATGGCTGTACCTGCAAAAGCGCTCTATTAGGGTGCACTGACGGGCGAGCGCGATATCTGCTCCAGAAACTTGGACCGTTATTGCACTTGTCAAACTGATTCAGAAGGTTTTAAAAACTCCTCACATCTTTGTACTTGTGATTGTCATGTGCCAAAAAAAAATCACAAGTACTTCCCTCAGCTTTCAATGGAAAAAATCACATTGCACGGCAGGTGAGTGCGCTGTAGTATTTATTTTTATGTTTAAGACACCACAGGAAATATTGGCAATTTCTTATGAGAAAAGCTATGTGTAAGAAAGATGGGGCCAACCCCATGCGCGAGAGTTCTGCTGGTCAAAACGAAACCGCTGAAAGCAATGGTTTTGTTCCGTTACGTTTTGCAGCCGTGATTTTCACAGCAGCAAAACTGGCCAAAAACTCTGCTATCTGCTTAAGCTCTTTGGTCCTTGAGGGCTAAATGTAACCGATGTCCATGGACAGATTTTATTTGCGGAATCCACACGGAGGTTCCGCAGTTCAAGCCGCCCGTAGAAAATCATGGGCATTCACACCTCAATCAACACATGTAGATTCTGCATGCGGAAAACAAATCGCAGCATGCTCCATTTTACTGCGGATTCTGCAAGGATGGGCTCTGTTGATCTCTATGGAAGGTAACTATGCGCAATTCAATTGCGAATGCATTGCGTATTTGTAGGCAGATACCTCTCTGGTTGCTTGGAGACCAAGCAGGGAGATGGGGCGGAGGGGGATGGCAGTCACGTTTGGCTTGCGGCTTTTGTTTTTCTCCCACGTGGACGAGCTGCAGTGCATCCGCCTACATCCGTGCGGAATAAAAATCGCATCTGTGATCACTGGCAAGCATTTAAAAATCATTTCCACGCTGACTCGCAGGTCTTCTGCTGTGAACATCCACGTGCGCCGTGAACCTGAGGCCTTACTGCCGCCTGACTGCCCAAAATCAGACAGGCTGGGCCCTTCATTCCTCCCCTCCCCAACATCTGCCATGCAATTAGAAGGTTTTGCTGAGATTTGACTATTATGTATGGCTACTCTAAAGGCAACCTGTCACCTATCTAAAAAAAATAAAATAAAGTCCCCTAGTGCAAGCACAGAGCCGTGACCGAATCCTAGAGTGACATCACATCGGGACGTCGTCTTGGCAGACTGTTTTTGCGGGGTGGTTTGCCATTGCCTTCCCCAGTCATCTTTACCCCCCGGCAATCTGGGTACTCGTTTTACCGACCTCGGAAGGATGGAAGGCTGAGTCAACCTTGAGCCTTGAGCTTCAGGTCTCGAGCGAGAGCTTAGAACTGCATTCTGCTGCCTTAACACTCTGTGTCACCTATCTTCTAGTGCTGCTAGGGCAGGTGACGGGGTGCAGTATTCTTTTGTACTCACCTGCAGCTGAAGTGCATGAAAGTGTGAGTCCCGTGCGCACCCTGTCCCATAGACTTGTGTAGGAGACGCCGTGTTAGAGTGGCCTAAGTGTGAACACTCTCATATTTGGGGATGTGGTTGTGTTCAGAACCAGCCACTCACATGTAAACTCATGATAAATAGTAGTCAGCACTCCGCCACCATTACTTACAGGGATTCTGATTCACCCCATATAAAGTTCAGCTCTTCTAGGAGGATTTTCCTGACATTTCCTTAGTTCCATTTTCGGCCAAAGCCGTAAAGCCCTTACAACACAGCAAAGGGGTCCGATTGTTGTTGGGTATCAGTCCGGAGAAGGAGACCAAGATATGGAACACAGTGAAGACCATCTCAAGAAGTGGAATAAATTTGACACAACAGGGACATTAACAAGAACTGGACAAACCTCAAAAATTGATGCAAGGACCAGAAGACAATTGATCTGGGAGGTTGCCAAGAGGCCAACAGCAACATTAAAGGAGCTGCAGGAGTTTCTGGCTAGTACTGGTTGTGTAGTACATGTGACGACCATCTCCCGTGTTCTTCATATGTCTGGGCTGTGGGGAAGGGGGTAAGACGGAAGCATTAACTAACAAAGAAAAACCTCCAAGCCTGGCTAAGTTTTGCCAAAACCTACATAAGGTATGTGAGAGAACCTGGTCTGATGAGACCAAGGTGGAACGTTTGGAATTCCCAAAGGTATGTTTTGTGTAAAGCCAACACTGCGCATCACCAAGAGAACCCCAGACCCACAGTGAAGATGATGGAGGCAGTATTAGGACTTGGGGCTGTTTTTCTTATGCTGGAACTGGGGCTTTAGTCAGGGTGGAGGGAATTACGAACAACTCCAGATATCAGTCCATTTTGGTACCAAACCTTCATTCCTCTGCTAAAAAGCTGAAGATGAAGAGGAATTTCACCTTCAACACCACAACCCAAAGCATACCTCCAAAACAACAAAATAATGGCCTCGCAGAGGAAGATCAAAGTTTTGGAATGGCCCAGCCAGAGCCCAGACCTGAATCCTATAGAAAATGTCTGGGTTGACCTGAAGAGGGCGCTACACACAATATGCTCTCACAATCTGACAGGTTTGGAGCTGTTTTGCAAGGAAGAGTGGGCAAAGATTGCCAAGCCAAAATGTGCCATGCTGATAGATAATTACCCAAAAGACCAAATGCTGTCATAAAGTCAGAGGGTACATTAACAAAGGATTAGTTTAGGGTGTGCATACTTATACAAATGCATTATTTTAGTGTTTTGTCACTAAATGATTTCCTTTTGTTCTTCCTGGTAACGAGCTGCCCTCTGGCCGCAGGACGTATAACTCCATTACACGGTGTCCGCAGTGGATGTTCTGCAACAGATCTGCACCAAACATAACTGCTGGGCTGAACCTGCAGGCGCAGCCATGTAACTGGCGCTATTACACAAGCGTTAACGGTTCTCATGTAATGGCGCCCTTTCTGTGGCTGCCGATGCAGGGATTTCTTAAAATCTTTGTCATCCTAGATGAATATAATGAGACATCAGTTATTGTAGCTCCGAGCTTTACTGCTTAACAGCCGTATCATTCCTGGGTAAACGGATATCCACCTGTACATACGGCGGCACAGGGCCCACACGTGTGCTCGCCGTTAGCGAATTACATGTAGGCATCTGCAGAAAGTCCAATCCCCTCCAGTCTGTTTGTTTTGTGTTCACATCTTGACATGTTCCAGCATTTTACATGACGGTTATGTTATATATACTATGATGCTGTTTTATTGTATGTGGGAAAAATAAGGACTTTGTTCGGACTACTACCTACCATGGTGTAAAGTGGAAATTCTGAAGGGGTTTTCATATACGCTTTTAGGGAATTCTGAGTTAATAAGTGTTCTCTGTTCAGGCGTCTTGTTTCTTTGCCATAGCGGGGAAGGAATACAAAAGTCACCTCTCTGGAGCACCTCAACTGCATCACACAGGCAACCCTGTGACTTCAATGGTGCTGCGTAATTCTCTAACTTTCTCTGTGGTGGCGCTCCAGGGATATTAAACACTTAGGCCTCATGTCCACGGGGAAAATAAGGCCCACCGCAGATTCTTCATGCAGAATCCCGCAGCGGGTCCCTCCTGCCCCGCGGACATGAGGCTTAAAAATAAGCATTACTTACCTGTCCGGACACTGCGGATCTTCCCTCCGTCGTGGCCGGCTCTTCTTTCTTCAACCTGGCGGATGTGCTCGGCACGTGCGCTGTGCAGTCTTCTTTTTTTTCTTTTTTTTTTTTTTTGACCTCCTGCTCTCCCGCGACGGAGAGCAGGAATTCAGCTGCGGGTGTGCCGCGGAGCCGGACGGCTTCAATAGAAGCCTGCTGGAGCTGTCCTCGCGGGAGACCCGCACTAAAATGCAGCATGCTGTGGATGTTTTCCCGCACACGCAATCCGCGCCTCAAGGAAAAATGACATCCGCAGGTATTTAATTACCTGCGGGTGTCCAATGCATCCCTATGGGGTGCAGATCACGCATGCGCGTGACCCGCTGCGGATCTGTCCCCGTGGACATGAGGTCTTAAGCCTCATGTCCACGGGGAAAATAAGAATTAAAATCCGCAGCGGATTTTAACTCTTCTCCCGCGCGCGGATCCGCACCCCATAGGGATGCATTGACCACCTGCGGGTAGATAAATACCCGCGGATCGTCAATAAAAGGGATTTTAAAAAAAATGGAGCATGAAAAAATCTGGACCATGCTCCATTTTCATGCGGGTCTCCCGCGGGGACGGCTCCCGCGGGCTTCTATTGAAGCCTATGGAAGCCGTCCGGATCCGCGGGAGACAAAAATCTGATTTTACTCACACGCTCCGGTTCTTCTCTTCGGCGCCGCGCCATCTTCTCTCAGTCGCGGCCGGATCATTTTACTTCGGCGCGGCGCATGCGCGGAGCACGTCACCGACGTCATCATGCACATCCGCCGAGCCGAAGAAAGAAGATCCGGCCGCGACGAGAGAAGATCACGCCGCAGCGAAGAGAAGAAACGGAGCGGATTGGAGGTAAGTTTATTCTCATTTATTCGTATTTTCAGCCCTCATGTCCGCGGGGCAGGAGGGACCCGCTACGGATTCTACATGGAGAATCCGTAGCGGATCTGATTTTCCCCGTGGGCATGAGGCCTTAGGCTACATCCGCACTGGCTACGAAACATTGCTACAATGTGAAGCCTATGATTTTTAATGGGCTCTTTCACATGAGCAAGACTTTGTAGCCCATGTGGATGCAGCCTCACTGTCAGGATTTCTCACAAACTACAGCTGATGACTCAAAAAGCCCTGCAGGGGGCGCTTCTAAGGGCTCGACTACCTAAAGAGAAGATAATTGCTCAAACAGAGGAAAGATGAAAAGACTTAGGCCTCATGTCCACGGGGAAAATCAGGCCCGCCGCGGATTTCTGCTACAGATTTCTGCTGCGGATGCACTGTAATTGTCTTTTATTTTTCATGCGGGAGATCAACTGAGATATGTGCTCTTTGAACTCCCGCGCGTGATCCGCACTAAAATGGAGCATGTCGCATTTTTTTTTTTTTTCACGCACATGAAATTTTAAAATCACTTTAAAATACCATCCGCGGCTATTTATGTATCCGCAGGTGGTTAATGCATTCCTATGAGAAATTTTACATGCGGATCACGCTCGCGGGTGATCCGCTGCAGATTTTAAAATCAGATTTTTCCCTGTGGACATGAGGCCTTAACGATGGTTTTGCATAAAATTACAAGCACAGATAATCGCCCCATTTCTCTGATTAGCTAAAGTAAACTCAGTAGCAGCATGGGTGTGTGTTTGTGTGAGGGATTGTGTTTGTGCGAGGGATTATCTGCCCAGCGGGATTTCACTGTTCTCTCCAGCATCTGTTTGCCTTGTATAATCAATAAACTCATTGTGTATGCAATGTAAACAGATCCATCCTGGAGTCTTTTGAAAGAGTGAAATGCATTTAGATGAAGGAATTCACTTAGGCTATCAGTGGTTTCAACAATGGATTTTGTGCGGGCTGAAATCCATCGTAAAACAAAGTGTACGACTGCTCGCTTTTACACATTATTAGCGCTCACTTTCGGCTGTTTGGGTGAATTTTGAGCGATAATCTTTGCATGTAACAAGTAGAGCTTGCCCAGAGAACCCCTTGAAGTTACACGTGTCTAAAATACGTTTCTTTACTGACTAGTATCGGCTTATTTTTCAGGGCCGTGGTGTCTTTTGGAACAAAGAGCAGAACAATCGGCGTTGCTGCTAAGAATCAGGTACGTTGTTTAAACTGTCGTTGAATATTCACCAACATTGTAGAAAAGCACACGGACCGCACAGACTATATGTAGATCTATTGTTTCTCGGCAGTAGTTATAAACATGAACATGCGGTTTTGTTACATTGTATCACTAGCCACTCCATGGCAACCTCTTTTTAGCAGGTACCCTACTGGGTGAGAGCATGGTGACTGCTGCCACTACAATACAACACCCATGAGGGAGGGAGACAGTAACCCAACAATGCTACTGATGCCCGGCTGAGCCCTTCAAGCTGCCCGTAGGGAAGCATGAGGCGTCCACACCAAAATTTAACACATGTGGATTTGATTTGCGGATGCCACGTGCAGAAAAGAATCCCCATGTGCCGTGGATATGAGGCCTTCGGGTGTATCCACACACCGCTGATTTGCTCCAGATTAAAATCCTTAACCAATCTGAATCAAAATCCACAGCAAATAGACTGTGAAGAGACATCATTATTTTTTATTACTCGTGTCAAATTGTTGAAAATGATCTGTTTATACAATAATTGTCTTCCTGCAGCTAGTCACAAATGCCACCAACACGGTGTCCAGCTTCAAGAAGCTCCACGGCCGAGCCTTCAGGGACCCGTTTGTGCAGCAGGAGAAAAATAATCTGGCCTATGAACTGGTCCAAACGAACAATGGCGGCGTTGGACTGCGGGTATGCTTCTGGTTTCAGTTGCTACTGATTTACTATAGTTTAATGTTTGTGTTGATTGAGTTTGATTGCCTTTTTTCATTATTATTTTCAGGTGATGTACATGGATGAACCGCACGTATTCAGTGTAGAACAGGTCACAGCAATGCTCTTGACAAAACTCAAGGAAACTGCAGAGAGTAACCTGAAGAAGCCGGTGACGGACTGTGTCATATCTGTAAGTGTCCAAGTCCTTACTGTGTATTGGGGCTCTGCGACACCATCTAGTACAGGAAATACTCATGGCATTTTAGCTGGCACTTTGCAAGCTATGGATTGTGTTAGTTTTAGATTCCCTCAGCTAGTTCATATACAGGGGGTGGACAAAAATATGGAAAACACCACACAAAATGCATGGGATTTTAATCATTAGTACTGTGCATCCCTTTTGACCCCTGTTTTGGCTAAGGGCTTTCACGCCAAATTTGTTTTTACTTCACCTCTTGCCCTGCTCCTGGATGGTTTTGGCAGCCAGCTGGTAACAGCAGCTAAGTGGCTCAAACCCCTGATCAATGGAACCATGTTGCTTGGGCAGATGTGAACATGTGCCTGGCAGCATCTGTGTCATTTTACCTCCACTTTAAATCAGTCTCCACATGTCTTATTGATATATGACTTATAATCCCTTGTAATTTAGGGCATGCATTTCGTACTGTTTCCATATTTTTGTCCACCCCCTGTACATGTCACATGAGTATTGTACAGTGACTGTTGGTTTCTGGACTGAATGTCATGCAGAGTATGTTCTTTACTTTGGTAGGTTCCCTCGTTCTTCACAGATGCGGAGAGGAGGTCACTTTTGGATTCAGCACAGATAGTTGGCTTGAACTGTCTAAAACTAATGAATGACATGACAGCAGGTAAGTTCCTCCTCTGCGAATAATTATCTCATTCTATAACCATATTTAAAGATGAAGAATATAAGTATATGCTAGAATAGATGTACCTGCTGGATCTTCAATGGTTGGTGGTCAGTTTGAGTGGTCCCTGCTCCCCCTAGAATGTACAGTAGAGCTGCTAAGTAAAAGCAGCATCACTATGGCAGAGCTGGTGCGTCCGGGCATTACATTTAAATGGATACCATGCAGTACCGTACTTCAGCTCATTGCTGGGGGTTCATGACGCTGTACTTCCATTTACATTTATTTTTAAAAGTTGGTGGTTTTTATGCAAACCCCATCTTCATAGCATTTTTCCAATATCAGTATGGTTTTAGCCAGCGATATTGAGCACTACAGTGCAGGATGATTACAAGTTATACTTTGAGTATTTTGGTGTAAGAATGGTTTGGTTCTGACATAATTTATAAGGTAGTACCATGTTTGAAAGTTATTGCTTATCCAGTTGTATTGAATGGAGAAGTAGGGCACGTGTGGCTGCCGTTGGCCTCAATCAGCATGTGATGTGGGTCCCAGTGGTCGGACCATGATCGATCTGAAAGTTATTCCCTATCCTGTGGATGTGGGCAAACTTTCCCGTTATGGCACAACCCCTTTAATTGCTTCCCTATAGAATAATACAACATCATTGAGGCAGCTGCAGTACAAATTCTAATGTAATGAATATTGCTCATGCACATTAGCTTGAGGTTGGTGTGACTGGTCAACCAACTAATGGGTATGGGGATGCCCCAATTGACATCAAATTTTGGGGAAAAGAATTGTGCATGTTGGATCTCAACAGACTCAATCCTTATTTTATGCATTTATATAGTGCATACGTATTCTGCAATGCTGTTCAGAGATTGTCATCTTCTATCAGTCCATGTCCCCATTGGGGTTCATAATCTAAATGGCACTGTTGGTATCTTTTTGCGTTGTGGGAGGAGACTCCTGCAGACATGTGGAGAACATATGGAGGGCCTCACAGGCCACTCTAGAACCGGGCAATGGAGGAAACCTGCACATAACCTGTTGGGAGGCACATTCCTCTTCCCAAATCGGGCGCATCTGTGACTCCTCATGTGGCTGAATGGAAATCTGCAGTTGTGATTTGTTGTTGATTTCCACTATAATGTACATCACCAAATTAGAACATCTGACGGGTCACGGGGGTCTCTGTCCCCTTTATGTACTACTTTTGAAAAGTGGAGAGAAGAGTCAAGTTGCATATTTTGACGCAAAACTTTGTAAGCCAAAATCCGCCATATAATTGTGTGTGTGTGTGTGTGTGTGTATGTAATATATATATATATATATATATAATGTAATTTTTTTTCTTCTTTTATGTCACAGCTTTTGGCATAAAATGTTTAAGCCTACCTCACGCTCCATGCAGATGTTGCCCTTGGTCAGATTTGAACCCATTGCCGCAAGGCAACAGTGCTAATCTCTGATCCATCAGGTTAACAACCATAGCCTTTCATGCTTTTTACACATATGTGTTGCTCTTCTTTAGTTGCATTGAACTATGGCATTTATAAGCAAGATCTCCCAGATCCAGAAGAGAAACCGAAGATTGTGGTTTTTGCCGATATGGGACATTCGGCCTTTCAGGTTTCTGCATGTGCCTTCAATAAGGGCAAGTTAAAGGTACAGTAGTCTATATATTGTAGATTTTGAACACAACTAAAAGACTTTATGCATATTCAAGAACTATGGCCCTAAGACCCAATGTCCACTGGTGGATTTTTGCTGCAGAATCCAGAGTGGGCGTTCTGCTTCGGACTCCGCAGTAATAATCCTTCATAGCATGCTATATAAAAGATTTTTCATGTTCACAAGCAGAATCCAATTACGATTTCCACTCGTGGATTAAAAATCGCAGCATGCTCCATTTTACTGCATTTCCGCACGGACGGCTTCCATTCAAGTCAATGGAAGCTGTCCGATCTGCAGTCCATCTGCAGTTGTCACTACGGACGGGCTGCAGATTCCACAGGAAAGCAGGAGTTTACAAAAAATATTGTACTGCTCCAATGTGCCGGCTGACACATCCGCGGGACAGAAAAAAGACCTGGACAGGTACATATGGTCGCCGGCTGCGAGCAGGGTCTGATTTCGCTACGGGCTCCTGCATGCAGAATCTGACTTGGACTTGAGGCCTAAAAGTATTTCTGGGATGTATATGGACTGTAGTTTGGTAAGACCCATTGATGATGCATGGTAGTTATTGAAGTTGATTATAGTAATACCATAGCAGGCCACCAGGGGTTTTCTAAGGTTTCCCTGCATTATCCTCTTGTTTCCCTTATGTAGGTTTTGGGCACTGCCTTTGACACCTATCTGGGAGGAAGGAACTTTGATGAAAAACTGGTTGAACACTTCTGCGTTGAGTTCAAAGCCAAATATAAGCTGGATGTAAAGTCTAAAATCCGAGCCCTGCTGCGACTCTACCAGGAGTGTGAGAAGCTGAAGAAGCTAATGAGTAGCAACAGCACAGACCTTCCACTTAATATTGAATGCTTTATGAATGATATCGATGTCTCGGGACGGATGAGCAGGTCAGTATTGTGCTAGATACTTAACCTCTAGTTTGGTTGCTATACTAGAAAACCACATTACAGCTGATGAACTCCCACTTGCTTTATTGGCATCCTCTTCAGCAAGTGGAGGAAAGACTAATATTTTTTCCTTCTAGCTTGTGTAGAAAAAAAAAAAAAATTAAATAGAAAATTCTCTCCTATTTTCTGATCTCGCACAACCATTTTTTTTTCTTTAACCCCTTAATGACACGGCCTATTTTGGCGTTGAGGACCAAGCGATTTTTTTTTTTTTTTTTTTTTGGTATTTTTCCATCTCCATTTTTCAAAAGCCATAACTCTTTTATTTTTCCGTGGACGCGGCCGTATAAGGGCTTGTTTTTTGCGTGGCGATCTGTAGTTTTTATCGGTGCCACTTTTGGGTATATAGACAATATCGTAAAAATTTTTTTTTTTTTTTTTTTTTAATGATAACAGGGAGAGAAAACGCATCAATTCTGCCATAGATTTTTTTTTTTTTTTTTTTTTTACAGCGTTAATCATGCAGCATAAATGACACACTAAATTTTTTCTGCGGGTCGGTATGGTAACAACGATACCAAAATTGTTATATTTTTTTTAGGTTTTTACACTTTTTTGCAATAAAACCCCCTTTTTTTGGAAATCTTTTTTTTTTTCTCTATAGCTGCATTCAAAGTCATGTAACTTTTTTATTTTTCTATGTACGGAGCTCTTTAAGGGCTTATTTTTTGCGAGACGAGCTGTAGTTTTTATTGGTACCATTTTGGGAAATGTACGGCTTTTTTGATCACTTTTATTGCATTTTTTGTGAGGCAAAATGCTAAAAATTAGCATTTGGCCTCTGTTTTTTAGCGTTTTTTTTTACGCTTTTTGTGGTACAAAATAAAAAGCGTGCTGAACTTTTTGTACACGTCGTTACGGACGCGTCAATATCCAATATGTGGGGTTTTAGTTTTTTTTTCCCTTTTTTTATGCTAATATTAGAAAAAGCATAAAAAAGTGGTTTTTTTACATTTTTCTTTTTTTTACACTTTTCTTTTCTTTTTTTTTAATACTATTTGAGTCCCTCTGAGGGACTTACATCACTGTGCCTATGATCGCTGTCATAAGGCATGGCAAAGCTACTGCTCTGCCATGCCTTATCGCTTGTACAGCGATTATAGGCACAGGCAATACAGGACGCCAGTGTCTGGCGTCCTGTTGCCATGGTGACAGGCCGGGCTCTCGCGATAACATCGCGAGTTCCGGCCGGAGACACACAGGGATCGCGATCCCTCTGTGAACTCTTTCCCTGCCGCGATCTACTTAGATCGCGGCAGGGAAGGGGTTAACAGCGGCGGGCGCATCTCCGATGTCCCCCCGCTGTTGGAGCGGGACGCCGGCTGTGACTGACAGCCGGCTCCCGCTGCGGGATAGCGCTGGATCTTATGTGATCCTGTGCTATCTCCAGAACGTACCAGGTACGTCATGTTGCGGGAAGTATCCCGCTACCATGACGTACCAGGTACGTCCAGGAGCGGGAAGGGGTTAAAGAAAAATCGCAAAAAAAAAACCCTGTTTGGGCTCATTCTGCTTTGCTGCTGTATTATGGGAACAGGAAAACTGAACCCACTGGCGAAATAAACTGTTCTTTAAACTGGAACCAAATGAACCCCATTGACTCTAATGGGGTCTATTCTGATTCTGTCCTGTTCTCCATGGCATGCTATTTTGGCCAGCATTTTTGCAGAAATGAAACCTCTTCCGCTGATGTGAACAAAGCCTTAGTACAAAAAAAAAGCACAAAGTGATAAACACCCAAAATAGTGCTGCCTGTAGGGTTTCATAAGCCCCTATTAACAGGGGTGCCCCAAGCCTTTATGCTGCTTGATGCAAAGTGTGAATTGAACACCCCCCACCTTCCATGCAAAGTGGAGAAAAAAACCCTCATTTTACAGGCTTTGAAGGCGCCAATACACAAAATTCCCAACACCTATTTCAAGCAATGAGACTTGTCTGAAGTGACAGAGTAATAGTGCTTCCAATAGTGGCCCCAGTAGTGTCCAAGTAGTAACAGCGCACCAGTTAGTGGCCTCCGTAGTAAATGTGTCCCCCTATAGTGGCCCAAGTAGCAATAGTGAACCTCATCTCCTAGTAGTTCCTGTGGTAATAGTTTCCCCCAACAGGCATTTCACTCACCCAATCTGCAGCTCCAGTCTGGCGGTGGCGGTCATCATTGAGTCTGTGGCTGATTACCTTTTTACCCCCTTAACCTTTAACAGAGGCAACCCACCAAACCTCTGAGGTCCTGTAGACTGTTGCGTTAGGTGCCAGGTTGCCTCGTGGTAGGGGCGCCCCTGTCTATTGACCTACACATAACATCTGTATGTGAGGTTTAAGCTGCATAAAAGCGCCAGCGTCAAAACCGCAAAAAATGCTGCAAATTTTGAGGGAAGGAAGGGGGGGTCCTGTGTGACACCACCATTACAGAGCTGTTGTGGGGAATTTAATCTTTCTGCAACATTTTTGCACAGGATGAATGTGGTTTCTAGTTGCAGCAAGACCTTTAAAAAAACAAAAGAACCCCCCCCCCCCTTTTTTTTTTTTTGATGCAGGCAATTCTACCGTTCATGTTATTTTATGAATGTTCTGTTCTCATTCAGGTCAGAGTTTGAAGCCTTATGTGGAGATCTCTTGCAAAGAATTGATGCCCCTCTACGCTCTTTAATGGAACAGATCCAACTTCGAGTCGATGATATCAGTGCAGTAGAAGTCATTGGCGGTGCCACACGTATTCCAGCTGTAAAGGAACGCATTGCTAAGTTTTTTGGGAAGGATGTCAGCACCACTTTAAATGCAGATGAAGCGGTTGCTAGAGGCTGTGCGCTGCAGGTGATGTTGCTAAAAGTCCCATAAAAATATCAAGCTGGGTACTTGGCCAAGTGTTAAAGAGAACCTGTCACCACCTATAGGCACCGTGAACTAACTTCTAGTGCTAATAGGGCAGGTCCCAAGCACTCCAGGAGCTTGTATACTCGTACAGCTTCCCATTCCTGTTGCCCATGGAGTCTACTGGTGCAGCTTTCTGTGGGTAACCTCGTGGGAATGGGGAACCAGGTGAGTTAACGACTTCATCTCTTTAGCTTCTGGTGCTCATTGGTGACAGGTTCCCTTTTAAATAAGTTCTTTAGTTATTTGTATTGCATTTTCTGACACCCTAATATAGAGTATCAACCATCGAGTGGGTTAAATGGACTCCAGAAGACCTCCATTCATTGCTACTGCTGTAGATACTGGGCAAATGTTCCTTTGTTTTATTGCTCCTGAGCACAGTATGACTTCACTAGAAAAAGGCCTGTAAAGATGTGTCGTGGGCATGAAACGATGGAATATATGTGCTCTCTTACACTTCTCGAATGAATAACAGTCATGAAAGGATCACTTAACAGTTCCTTATCTTGTTGAACTGCTGAGTGTTGCTATAGAAATAAGCGTTGGTGAAAAGAATCCTTCAATGTTGTCTTCGCGAATGTGTCAGCTGGGGCACAGAAATGAAGGATGAATGGAAAAAGTTGAAATGCACACATTTTTATTATATGGGAGTAAATGTAAAAACCAGATCATGCAGATGATGAAAAGCTCTTAGAAGTCTATCACTTTATAAGTAACCATAGTTTCAGCAAACTTTCCATAAATCAATACTACAGGTGAAGATAAAAAAACAACTTTGCAATAGACTTTATTTAAAAGGGAAAAAAAAGTCCTCTTCTCCACTTACCAAACACTTCACATCTCCTTCCCTCTTTGAGACCTTTGTCCTTCTTGCTCTCAGTTAACTAAGTAAAAAAAAAAAATCCATCTTCAAAGACAGATAAGACGGATTGTCTGCTTCCTGAGGGATCAGGTTACATGTGCTGCCCATAGAAGTGTAGAGAAGAGGGGAGGCAGTTGCAGGGAAAAAGATGAAGCAGCATTTCTGTTTCTAGTATCCTCTTAGGTAAAACAAAAAATGTAATACCGTGTTAGCCAGTAGAGGAAAATGTGATTGTTCTCAGCAAGAGAAACCAAGTAATCTTGTAGATGTTATAACTTTTAATGGCTAACAAAAATACATGATGTTATAGCGAGCTTTCGAACCTACTTTAGGGCTCTCCCTCAGGCTTAAATGGAAGAACCCTGAGTAGGTTCGAAAGCTCGCTATAACCTTTATGTATTTTTGTTAGCCATTAAAAGTTATGATATCTACAAGATTACTTGGTTTCTCTTACTGAGAACCATCCCATTTTGTTCCTAGTATGTGACAGTAATGACTAGAGTTTCTGGAGACACCTAAAGAAATAGATCAGAGGATGGATAAATCGTTAGATATACTTCGGACAAGGCATATAGGAACAATGAATGCTTTTTCTATATGCATGTGACAGAGTGTGCCGTGTATAGAGACATTGTGGCTCCAGTCTTCAATAGAGATGGTAAGGCCTGGAAAAATTGGGGAAACCTTCTTTCTCTTCCCCCACCCCCACCCCAGGAAAAACTGGGAAGAAAAGTGTGTAGAATATGTACCTTTTAAACTATACAACATAAAAAATAACTTTAAAAAGACTGGATCAATTTTTTTTTTTTTGGGGGGGTGGGGGGGCTCTTTCTTCCCTCCCCCTTCCCATCTATAGTCTGAACCCACCAATTCAGAACACTTACCCTTGGATAATGGCTCTGCATTGGGGTGGGGAGGGAGGGTTGTGATGCAGAATATAACTTATATAATGGCCAATTATAGTGGTGGTCAAAATATACACACAAGCTTATTCTGAAATGACTATTACACAAGGCAAGTAATTGTGTTCAACTGTAACAATTCTGCCTTTTCTTCTGCAGTGTGCAATTCTCTCACCAGCCTTTAAAGTTAGAGAGTTTTCAGTGACAGATGTCGTACCCTATCCTATCTCTCTGAAGTGGAGCATTGAAGCGGATGAGCCTGAGGGGTAAGTAGAAATCCTGAAACCTCACAGCATGTTTTCCTAAATTATCCAATGAGCCATTCTTACAAGGAGTAATCCTATATTTACCTGTTAGACTGCAATACGCTTTTTAACTGACCACCTAATGGGTTTTAAACCTGCAGATACATCTTTTTAAGGCGGTGGCTTGGCTGATTACTGACAGCCAGGCCCCTGCTCTAACAGCCAGTAGCAGGGGAGTTTCGGTTCCTCGCAGTTTAGCCTATTACATGCTACAAGCAATAGTAACTGCAGCATGTAAGAAGATCACAGGGGGAGTGGGCTTCTTCTGTCACCCATTGGCACCCCCACAATGCGATTGCAAAGATGGGTTCTCATGGCTGCCAATAGCATTACAAAGGCCACCATGTCTGCCATGTAACTCATACTGCTGCTGTGGGATGCACTGACAGTACTGTGTGCACTGGGAGACCAACTCTTCTGACCTCTCCTGCTTGGTTCCTCTGATACTTAGAGGTGCGTAGGCTTAGAGAAGAAGGGAGGAAGAGTCCAGGTACCATCCATGCATCCCGCAGCAGCGCCATGCTGATCACAAGAGCGGCAAGGTACCGTGAGTGGTATTCTGTCACTGTGGCCCAGGACCACAGGTGGGTGAGGGGGAATTCTTGTCTGCCGTCCGTACCATCTGCTGGCTCTAGGTCCTGTTTTTAGTCGTCCAAGATGGCTGGCGCAATCTTCAGACTTCTAATCCCCCATAGTGCATTAGTAGCATTAGACAACTAATGCACTAAATACCTGCTCTCTGATTGACCAGAGCTGCTCATACGATCAGCACTGGCCAATCAGAGCAATGTACATTAGCAAGATAGAGTTTTGTGGTGGTGGTGGTCTTGGATGACTGAAACCAGCAGATTGGCAGAGTAATGTGCAGGTAATATTCCCCCTCTGGTCCTGAAGCCAAGTTGTTGCCTTAATGGTCCATAAGTTAGTATTCTAGTAAATAATGAAAAAACTGCCTAATAAAGTGATCGTACCGGGCCTGTGGTAGTAAATTAGATAGAATTGCAATAGTCATTCTATCACCAAAGTTACAGAAAACACGTATATTGAAAATCTGCTTGTTACATTTAGAATATGTTCACACGACAGAATTTGCTGTGGAATTTTCAGTGGCAAATTCTGCCGCAAAAAAACGCGTCAATCTATGGCTTTTTAACGCAGATCCATATCAGTATTTGCCCTGTCGGTTTGGTGACCGGTTGATGGGGTTTCCATTCTATTTGAAGTATAGAATTGTGTAGTCAACTACTTTTATTCTATACTCCAAATATAATGGAAACCCTGTCAGACACCAAAGTGGTTTCCGTCTCTCTAATGGCAGTGAATGGTTCTGTTCTTTTTCTTTCGGGGGGTCCCATCACAATGCTGTTTTCATCCGCTGTGATAGAACCCCCAGAGTGAATCCTGCAGCATAGTGGGGACACTCCCTAAGACAAAGTTGGACTTCAAGAAACTCATCAGTGTTTTTAATGTGACCGTTTTCCAGATTCCATGAAGTCTTCAACAAGAACCATGCAGCTCCCTTCTCCAAAGTCCTCACTTTCTACAGAAAGAACCCTTTCCAGCTTGAAGCCTTTTACTCTGATCCCGCCAGCGTCCCTTATCCTGAAGCTACGATAGGTAAGGCATCTATGACAGAATTGTTGCTGAAGGATTCCACTGTTGAGCCTGAGCGGCTACAGATTATAAGTTAATTTGTCTGGAGAAGGTACAAGGAAATGAAGGTGTCTGTAAGGCCGGCTCTTGTGGCATCGGGCTGTAGGCCCCATCCATGCTTTCTTTTTCATTCATTAATTTCAGGGGTTTCTTTTTTGGTTGAAAAAAATGTTGTCTAGCATGCTATTCAGTAGATGAAGAAAAAACTTGCATGAATACTTTTCACACTTTTGCCATGTGAGCCAGGAATGTTCCCAGGACATATATTAAATATATCTATCGGCCTCCTTTCATCCTACAGGACAGGCATCAAGTCATAAAATTTAAGGGAACACTTAAATTGTAAATCAAACCTCAACGAATGAAAGATTCTGCTCCGTGTGAATTGGCTCTTAGGTGTGAAGAGAATTGGGTGGTAATGGCAGACCTGGGGAATGCTGTGAGCACAGATCCCACTATAGGAAGTCTGGCACTAACGCCACCCACAGTTTGGTCAGAAACATGCGAACTAGCAGACCGCTAGAGGTAATTTTGTAGGGTTCTGTCAGTGTTCCTCCTCACAAAGGAGCAGATCCTGATGCTGGGCTGATGTGGCCATATCCTGGTATCTACTCAAGGCTGTTGGGAGACAAAGCAAACCTAGTGATGGCACATATGGATGCTCCACCCTGGGCCAACCTGATTGGGCTGCAAGTACCCCTCATGCTACCAGTAGTGACAAGGATCCTATCGAAGAATCAGAAAGGATAAGGAGGAAGTAATTATCTGTGGGCACCATCTTCAAAGCCATTTCTTTTTTTGGGGGTTGTCTTGAAGTTGCTTCTCTTCTTTTGTCACTTCATATACTTTGATGCAAATGAAGATGGATTCACAATCACTTATGCTTCCTAACTAGACAGATTGATACCCATGAAGTTCAAGGGTGCTATTTCACAAGCATGGTTAATGCTCATGCAATAGTGTTAATTGTCGGGCTGCATCTGAGCATGAAAATGCAACCCAGCAACTAGCGTGAAAACGTGCACTAGTGGCAATTGTTACTGCACTGGTGGATAATGGCTCCCGAAGTGCCTTTGGGTTATACTATGATACTTTGTTTTCTGATGACATACTTCTGATGTCACTAGTCATATGAGGACATGTAATTTTTTTTTCCATTCATATATAGATATATTTTTTCTTCATTTTATAGGTCAGTTTGTCATTCAGAATATTTCTTCACCTAAAGACGGAGAGAAGGCTAAAGTGAAGGTGAAGGTTCGTGTGAACACTCATGGCATCTTCAGCATTTCTACAGCTTCTGTGGTAGAGAAAGTGGAGGCGGCTGAAGCCGATGAAAAAGATATGGAAAGCGGAGTGGAAGCAAAGAACCAAGGACTTGTGGAAGCTATGGAAGAGGATGTAAGTAGCTCTTAGGAATGAGTGCAGGGTTTCTAAGGTTGGCTGCATCTAGGAGGAGGTGAGTGAGGGTCTCGTCTTAAGTGCATAAGTCAGATACGTAAGAGGGAGAAGGACAGGTCCTATTGGCTAAAGTCACAATAACATAAATTTATCTTTAAAAATGCTGTCAAACAGCAGCCACCTTTTTACACCCAAGCTTACATCAAAGTTTAATTAGAACTTCTCTCTCTAGAAGAAAGCTCTTACTTGGTAGAAAGTCTGCAGAACACCTTGTCCATGTCAGTGCAGTACAGGAACATCTAGACTAAATATCCCTTCTGATGTGTACATGAATGTCTTGAACTGTATAGAACAAATGTATTACTCTTCCCATCCCTCCGCTGTATACCATTGACCTGAGCACTTCCATCTTTTTGTGCCTGGGTTTTTCTTTCAGAAGTCTGTCCAGCAAGATCACCCAGAAGCTGGAACACAGTCCCAGGTACAAACTGATGAGCACCCCTCTCCTCCTCCACCCGAGTCGACCAGTGAGGAACACAAAATGGGTGATACAGAAAAAGTGAGTTTCCGCCCTTCTTTTCAGCTTTGTTCTAAAGTCTCCCACATATGTCCAAAAGCTTGCAGTAGATAATTCTTGTTGCTACGACTTCATCTGCCTTTCTTACTGTCCCTTTTGAGTAGTCTGGACTCCCAACAACTCGAGTAGCTGAAGGGGCTGGCTGCTTTGTTTTTGACCTTCACCCATTAAAAATTATATTTCGATTAGTCATATGTATTGTACTTCTTTCGTAAGTCTTTGGGTGCCTTGGGGGAGGATTTGGAGATCACAACCTTATTTACTAACACTGGTTTCCGGATCATCAATACAGTTCGTTTCTTTTCAATGTTCTAGGTTCTATTGAACCTAATAGCTCAATGTTCATGCTGCGGAATTCCGCAGCATGAAATAAACTGTGGCATGTTCTAAATGCCACAGGAATACGCAGCCGGCTTCCATTGTAGTCAGCGGCTGACTCCACTACAATATTCCGCTGGCGGAGTCCATCACGGCCGTGGGCATGGGCCCTTATGGTGAGTTTTAGTTGTTTCAGACACTTTTTCGTTATCTTACGAAAGTGGCTTTGTTTTATAATGGGGTTTTGTCATAAAAACCAAAACTCCCATCCCCCAGCTAGCTTAACAAATTACGGTATACTCTCCTGTCCTAGAGCCCCGGAACGCACCTGACTGCCAGTGCTAGCATTGATGGTGACGGACTGGATGGAAGCACTGCGGGTCAGAGATTGCAGCATTGTGTCCCTAAACTCCTGGCATCATGGCAGCAAGGATATGAGCGCTGATGCCAGGAGTGCCAATTGTGACACTGCGGCCTCTGGCCGTAACTATTTATGTGCTTTTGCCCAGTAAGTCTACCTGGAAGTCACCACTGATGTGGTCTGCATCCCCTGGCCCTAGGAGAGGGGAGTATGCCCTCGTCT
Organism: Eleutherodactylus coqui; assembly: GCF_035609145.1. Taxonomy (NCBI): domain Eukaryota; kingdom Metazoa; phylum Chordata; class Amphibia; order Anura; family Eleutherodactylidae; genus Eleutherodactylus; species Eleutherodactylus coqui. The sequence goes on from NC_089837.1 coordinate 446,735,639, forward strand.
GTAATTTTAGGCTGGGCCCAGCTGAGGGATGGGGTTTTGTTTTAATGACAAAACCCCTTGAAAGGGAGTGTGGTCTAAATGCATTATGTGCTTCATGTTTGTTCCGTTTTGGTGTAAAATCTGATGCCAGCTAATGGGTGGTAGCTTAAGTTGGCCTAGGCATTCCAAAGATGTGCCAAATGTAGTATCCAGCGGGAGTCACTGTGATATAAATCTGGCATATTTTAGGGCTGTCTAGTCTATTGAACTGTCTATTAGACAACAGTAGGAAATTTGCCCCAGTATTTGCGGTGTCCATTTTCTGTTTGAAGGTCTTCAGAAGACCTTGTGTTGCCATGACAACCAAACAGCACTTGGCGACCCTCAAGCTCCAGAATTGATAGCTGCATTTAAAGGGTTCACAGCTGCAATCAGTTGTGGGTGGGTGTCAACTGTCAGAGACGGCCAGCACACAACTTGTATAAAGTGGGATCCCACTCCATACACACCCCGCCGCTGGAGGGCGTACATGTACACGCTGTAGCGTCAAGGGGTTAATCGTTATTGTAGCTGGCAGTAGGAACAATCCCCATCTTAAGTGTATGGCCAGCTTTACAGGTCTTGCTGCAGCCATGCAAGGATTTATAAGATTATGTATTTATGAGCTGTAATTTCACTTTTAAATACTTTTGATCTCTTTATGTAGGTGGAGAAGAAGAGTGATAAGCCTCCCGAGGCCAAGAAGCCAAAGATCAAAGTAACAAATGTAGAAGTGCCCATTGAGGCCAACTTTGTGTGGCAGCTGAGAAAAGACCTGCTTAATATGTACATTGAGAACGAAGTGAGTAGGGGTTTAAAAGCTGCGCACACATGAATTATTCATCGTCTGTGTCGAAGTAAAATATCTCTTGCTGGGGGCCATCAGAAGTAGAGGCCTAACTTATTTTCTTTCGCTACTTGAGACGAAGCAGTGCGCCTTGTGGGGGCAGGGAGTTATCCTTTCTTCTGCCCCTTAAAATGGAGAAGGGGGTTTCGTCCATTTGTGATGTCTTGAGTTCTTCATTTCATTTCTTTCTGTTTACGGTATGATTTCAGACTGTCTTGAAGGTTGAGCCGTTCTAATTACTAGTCTTATCCTCCTGTGACAGGAATAATTACCAGCTTGCTATCTGCAGTAAGCATGTTTTTAAGTGCCTTGTATCGTAGTGTTTGCAGCTGTTTCTGCGCCTTGTTATGTCACTAAATGCTGAGAAATCTCTTTTTCAAATTACAGGGAAAGATGATTCTTCAGGACAAGCTAGAGAAAGAAAGGAATGATGCGAAGAACGCTGTGGAGGAATATGTCTATGAATACCGAGACAAGCTCTATGGGTCCCATGGCAAATTCATCAGTGAAGAGGTATATTCATGGGATTATTCTTCACCTAGGTGTAGCATGTTATACAAGCCTGAAAGCCAGAATTGGTTCTTAAACTAGAGCCTCGTGTGGTGCAGAGTGTAAGCTCTCACCTACGACCTGGAGGTTGCAAGTTCGATCCCCACATGCGTCAGGTAGCCGGCTCAAGGTTGACTCAGCCTTCCATCCTTCCGAGGTCAGTAAAATGAGAACCCAGCTCGGTGGGGGGTAATTAAGTAATAATTACCTGAAAGCGCTGCGTAATAAGTTGGCGCTATACAAATACCAAGATTTATTTATTTATTTTTATTTAAACTGGAAAGTTTAAAGCTAGTGTAGAATAAATGTTTGATTTGCTCCTTTCCCCAGGACCTGAGCCGTTTTTCTGAGCTTTTAACGGAAACTGAAAATTGGTTGTATGAAGATGGGGAAGATCAGTCCAGACAAGTGTATATTGAGAAACTGGAAGAACTAAAGGTAAATGTACTACTTTCCAACAAAGCGATGCTTTTAAGTTTGTCTCTCCTGGCTTTAAAGGGAACCTGGCCCTAAAGGCCCTTTTTAGACACAATGAGAATCGCTCAAAACCATCTTTTGCGTAATTCTTGTTCTATCTAAATGCAGAGACATCGTGCAGTTTTCGTGCATGAGTCGCTAATCGCTGAATTCTAGCTTGCCAGAATTGAGTGATCAGCTGTTATCAGTGGAGCAGGCTGTTATCAGCCGGCTGTGCTGATATGATTCTCTGTGCCTGTGTCCTGCTGTGAATTCTCAGCGGGGGCACGGGCTGTAAGCATAGAGAACACTACAGCTGTTTGAATATGCAAAGCAGCTGTATTGCTCTATTAGTAGCTGTGTCCCACTCCACTTGCATATTCTATAGTAGCTAATTAGCTACTATAATGTATGCAATTATGATTGCTCAAAACTGTCACTGAAACTATCGTTTAGGTGACTTTTGAGCATCTGTCAGTGTAAATGGGGCTTACGTTTTTTACTACCTAAACGAACAATATGCGACGTGTGTAAAGGACATGTTGGTAAACTGTTTATAGTGCTGTAACTTTCCATTATCCTGTAATCCCCGTCTGAACATTTTCCACCAGATATGCTAATTGGCAGATGACCTCACTGTCAAGGTTTTTCAACTTTTAAATGCATGACCCTAGGATGCTTTTAACATTTTGCCACTCTATACTTTCTACAGCTGTCATGGTAAATTGTGCGCCTGTGCTGTGTGTGAGTGGTGGTGCAGGAGTAGCTGTGGAATCCCACAGACTTCTGTTTGACGTCACACTATGCAGTGTGGCATCCTTGCTGATGAATGAACATTAGAGAGGTCACGCTCAATCGCCAGGCTAACGTGTTCTCCTCCATAAGTGTTCTAACACCTTTTTTTTTTTTTTCCTCTATGGCGCATGCATTCTAGACTTTGGAAGTTCATTGGGATCCACCGTTATGGCTGTGCCGCAAGTCGCACACAAAGTGTAGGCATTGCAGCAGAAATGGCACCTACGGGCACATTTACTAACACTTAAAAAAGTTGGAAACGGATTTGTGCAAAAATTTGCAACTTTTCTTTAGTCTGCACCCACCCTGCTATTCTTCTTTAAAAAAAAAAAATGTCAGGTGTGGCCACCCTTGACTAACAGATTTATGGGTAATTTACACCAGAAATGTATGCCTGTGTACATTTTTCTCAGAAGGAAAGCAACTGTTGGGAATGCACTGAATACATGAAGAGACGCATGCCTCTTCGTGTACTCGGCGCGCTGGGGGAAATCCTACTAAACCTGGTGTTGGAGATGCCGAGCTTAGTGCGCATTATGGGGAATATTTAATATCGAGCGAGGAAAGGAGGAGCGCCTATGTGAAGCGAATGAATACACTGGAATGAACTTGGGCTGGACAGGTACATTTGACTCAAATCTGCCTAATTGATAACCTGTCGGGAAATGTTTGCTGATTTCAGGAAGTAAATTGTACAAAGGTATAAAAAAATGGTTTGCCAACATGTACTTCATGCACTTAGTACAGAAGCGGTATTGTTACTTGAGATGGGTTCCCTTTAATTGCATATGGTACACTCACACTAGTAAAGGTTGCTGTACATCTTCAGTACCTTCCAGAGAAAATGCTCTTTTTGGCTGGCGGCCATTCTTTCAAACCTCTCCTGTATATTTGCACGTTCGGCTGAGCATGCATTTCTCAATGGGGGAGAGGAGAATTAGCAGCTGCCGGACACCTCTGACAGTAGCTCATCTTCAGTTGAAACCCAACATGGCCGAGTCGTCTTTTCCCAGGAATTTGCCGTCCGGAGAGATCTTAAACACTTTCCTACATATAACATGGCAGCTAGTACTGCCAAAATTGCATGTATAACTTGTAGTTGGCGGCAGCCTTTCTGCAGAGATGTGTTCTGGACATTTGGATCCATAGGACGATGGATCTGTCAAGTCGGCATGGCTTTTATTACAAACTGAAGCCAAAAAGAAGTTGGTGCGAACAGCCTTCCTAATGGCCTACTGTGTTTTCTGATTTAATCCCTGGCCAGTTCTGTGCTGCCAAGACTAAAAACCTAGAATATGTATGTGTTTTCACACTTGTATTGTTCTTCTTCAGAAATATGGTAATCCGGTCAATGAACGCTATATTGAAGCAGAGGAGCGGCCAAAATTGTTTAAACATCTTGGACAAAGATTACTGCACTATAGAAAGATTGTAGATGAGTACAAGCACCAGGTACCTGTCTAAACTACTTACATGGCCGTGAAGGGGTATTTGGGCCACTTTTGTTTTGCTATTGATGACTCACAGGACTTCAATAGATCGTCGGGATCCACTGCTTGGCTCCCCACCAATCAGCTGATTCCCAGTGCCATTGTTGCTGTGGTCATGGGAGGAAGCAGAAAGAAGTGACTGTTGTACAGCAGCTCGGGTTGGTACTACAGCGCAGCCTTTAATGGGAGCTGTGTCTGCAATACCAACCCAGGACACTGCGCTATGATCAGTATTTTCTGCTTCCTCCGTTGACCATAGCAACAGCAACACTGGGAAATCAGATGGTTGTCAGGGGATCAAAGCAGTGGGTACCCGCCGATCTTCTATTGATGACCCATCTGTCATCAATGGCAAAAGCTTTAAATGTCCCGGAATATTTCTTTTAAAAATAACCTACAACCTGCCTGACCATATAGGTCTTATTTCTCCATCGAAGACAAATGTTTCTCAATTAAGAAAAAGGGATCCTGTTTATGTCAGCTGTATTTTACACAAAAGCAACACTTCTCCGGAAGTTTTTAGAACTTCTGCCCAGTCACTCCTATCAAGCTTAGTGTGGCTCCCATACACCCCCTTTCCTTTTCCCACCTGTAGCATCTCACGGCTCTAGTGCATATGTAGTTTGTGTATATATGTATATGCCAATTAGTGATTCAACAGTTTTTATAATGCTGATATTGGTATGTATATCTATTAAAAACTGAATCTTTAAAAACCACTATTGTTTCCACTCGCCATTTACCAACCTAAACCTGAGACTTCCATTTCACCATAACTCCTAGGCAGCGTGCCCAATGTCTGGGTCATAGTATACTGTCACGTGCATGCTCATGTCACCTACACCTGAAAATCTCCAGAATCCAAACTTTTCAACTGTGAATACATCAAAAACTCTTATTGTTGTTCTGATCCTTTTATTGTCTTACCAGCTACTGATTGGCTTTCCACTTGCTAAAGTCTTCCCTCCCTAACCTTTCCAAAATGCAGCAGCCTGGTTCATCTTTTTGTCCAACTGCTAAACTGATGCCTCTATCCTGTGCCAGTCACTGCACTGCTTGCCCGTCCTTAAAGCTTTCTCCAGTGCCGTGTTGTCCTATAGCTCCTCCATCATCATCTCTATCTACTGCCCTCTCCATTCAGCAAATGACCTTAGACTAAGTTCCTCTTTAATCTTAACCTCCAAACCCAGTCTCCAATCTTTCTGAGCTGCACCAGTTCTCTGGAGTGCGCTACCTCACACAATCGGGTTAATTCCCAACATCTACGGTTAAGTTTGCCCTAAAAACACATCTTTTTAGGGAAGTTTACTATATTCCCTAAGCTAGCTCTATTCAGTTTAACCCACTTTTGCACTCCCCCCTTTAGAAACTTGATCCCTTTTTCCCACACTTTATGCACTCAAAGGCACTTCATATCCGTATATACACAGACACCGGCTGGTAAAGCGGCTCATACTATCTTATTTTTGGCTGGATCACTGCACAGAACAAGGCCTTGTACCTCCTGTACCCTCTATTTGTCTGTAACCTCTTGTGAGCAGGACCCTCACTATTATTCTAATTGTCTGTTGGTTTGATACTGCGTATAATGTCTTAAGTTGTCTGTCTTCCCTCTGATCTGTAAAGTGCTGCAGATTATCTTGGTTCTATATAAGTTATTGTATACACTTTGACAAGTATTAGGACACGCACCAATCTTGTGCTGTCAGGCGAAGAGGATATGCAATTCGGATGTGTCAGCATTGGGTATAAAGGAGAGTATCTTACAGTCATATTCCAGTAAAGAAACGATCAACATGTCACGAGATGTAGAGTTCAGACTTCCAACTGGGTATGGTGGTGGGATGTCACCTGAGCAGCCAGTCGGTATGGGGCATCGCAGCACTTTTGGAAAACCTTGCTAACAGCGAACTTTTAGAAGGTCCATTTCCGAATAACATCTGGTGTTTGCAGTGCAATCATGTTCGGGGAAACCTCATAAGCGAACAGAACATGCACAATGAAGCCTTGTATGAGCTGTGAAGACATCACGCACATCGTCTGCCCTCCCTTAAGACGTCTCACAGGTCATTGGAACATCCCATTAGCACCAGAACCATCCATAGGGAACTGCATGTGAAGGGTTACCAACTTAATCAAGCAGCTGCACACATGTCCATCATCACCGCAGTGAATGCACAGAGGCACCTGTAGTGGTGCTTAGAACATTGTTTTTGAGGATGTAAATGAGTAGAAGCGATTTTTCTGGACAACTGAATCCCAATATACAATCTTCCGATTGGATGGCTGCACTTGGGCGATGGCGGTTACCTACGTAACTGCATTGTCCCAACCGTGACGTTTGGAGGAGGTTCTGTTATGATGTGGGGGTGTTTCTGCTTGGAAGAACTAGGGCCACTACTTATAGTGTGAAGTCCACCCTCAACACCAATGGGTGTAGAGACATTCTAGACAATGTGGCATTATCTGCCCTGTGCCAATACTTTAGAGGTATCTGTCATGTTGGTAGAGACATGGAGCTGTACTAAAGAAAAACAATTGTACCACAGACTCGTAGGATGCACAGAAGTCTTTATTTTATTTCAATCCATATTAAAAGGTTCCAAATCTAAGATAATAAAACTGTCTCCTTAAAAAAAAAAAATTAAAGTGTTACAATGTTTTGGAGAACCACATTCTTTATCATGTATTTGAGAGGTTTAGTGGACTATCGACGAACCCTGATAGTACCAAACAGATAGTGAAACCAAAAGGTGGGGCACAAACACAAGCCCCTAGTAGTCTAATGTAGCGTGCAACCTGGGCAAACGCAGAAACCTTGAAGGTTCCACTATAAGTTTGGTTCCTCTCAGTATGCTGCTAAACCTCTCAAATGCTTTATACAGGATGCTGCTGTTCGAAATGTCGCTACACTTGACTGACCTTTTAAGAAAAATGACACCTGCATTATCTTGTATTTGGAACTTTTTAATGTGGATTGCAATAAAATAAACTTATATGCATCCTATTTCTAAAAGTCTGTGGTGAGATCGTTTGTTTTTTCTTTTAAAGAATTGGTTAAACATGTCAGACCTCCAGACAGTGGAGGCCTACAATCGCAAACAGCTTGTACACTTTTTTTTTTTTTTTTTTTTTTCATGGGGGACTGGTGCAACCCACCACAAACAAGATCTACTACTAACCTGACTGAGCACCATGTTATACAGCACACAGTGTTGCAGCTTGGCTTGAGGAGCAAAACGTCTGCCAACTTCATTGGCCATCCCAAAGTCCAGATCTACATCCCATCGAGCATCTTTGGGACGAACTAGAATGCTGTATCTGTAGGTGCTCATCATCCCCCTAATTACTATCTAAAGCTCTCCTCGAGAAATCGAGGCAAATCCTTGCACACAACTACTGGAATTTGGTGGAAAGCGTGCTCACGAGGGGTACTGCAGTCGTTGAGGCCAAAGGGAGCCCAACACCGCATTGAGAAAATGTGCAGGATATTGAATCTAATCACCTATGTGTGTACTTTTGTCAACATTGTGTACATAAAATACTGCTCAGGGCTCTCTATGCTGAGGGTGGGTGTATGGTGGCCTCACAGAGCATGCTGGGAAGACCATCGGACATGATGGGAGCTGCTGACTAGAAGTTCAAACCCAATTCCTCTGCTGGAGAAGTTGTGTATTTGCATAAAACACAATAGAGGTAAAGGGATCCTCCTCCCCCCCCCCCCCCACCCCTTTTTTAAAATAAGTTGCATGAGAGCTAATAGAAAAAAAAACATAGGCAGATGAAAAGTTCCCTCTAAAGCTCCATTTATGGTTCAGATGGTCACTGAAAGGTTGTTGAAGGATATGAACGACTGTCATCTGTCTGCTTGTACACAGAGGGATGGTGGTTAGGTGCTTGCCAAGATATCCTTCACAGAGGGGATCTCCATGCAAGTTGTTCCAATACAAGGGACTGACATTCTTTTTTTAATCCGTAACTTTAGTAAGCTGAAGCTACACGACTGACTACTTGCTGCTCGTCACCCTGCCGGTGGCCAGATTTACACTGAATGACATTTGAATTAGCTCTTTTGAGGCATTATTCGGCTGGTGTAGAGGTTCCTTTAGTCTTGGTGTATATTTATCTAGGGGAAGTAATGTCGGACATCTGTTATGTGTTCTTATTTGTTCTTTCTGCCATGACAGAGTGAGGCATATCAGCACATCAGTGCTACCGACATGGAGAAGGTAGAAAAGTGCGTCCAGGAAACCATGGAATGGATGAATAATGCAATGATCGTTCAATCTAAGCAACGATTGGATTACAACCCAGCTATATATGCCCATGAAATTAAAGCACAGCTTTCTGTAAGTATCACTGTCCTAATATAATTAAGTAATGAGCAAACTAAACAACATTGGGGATATTTCAAGCGGTTTTCCAACTTGACTAGGTCATCAGTAGTACATTGGTGGGGGCCGACAGTCAGCTGTTTACCAGCCCACTGAACATGTACAGATGAGCAGTTTTCTATAGGGAGCAATAGCTCCATTCACTCTGCAGTGGCCTGGCTTGGTATTACGGGCAAAGTTCCCATTGGGACTGTTGTACTGCATTAGCTTTACTGGGCAGAGATGCTTTCACACCATAATGGTCCTGGTGACGGTGGAAGGAAGCATTGCACATGTCTCGCTGAATGATTAGTGTTTCATGAAGACCAATCGTAATCTGTGTTCTCTCTGTTTTAGGCATTGGACAGCAGCTGTCACCGCATAGTAACACAGCCGAAACCTAAGGTGGAATCACCGAAATCTGATGCATCAGTAAATGGTCTGAACCACAATGAAGACCCCAAAGCTGAGACAAACAAAACTGTACCTACTTCTCAACAGAATGGAGAGTGCCATACAAATGAGAAGGAAACTATTGCTATGGACTTGGATTAAAGGGCTCTGTCCCCCCAAATCTCCTGTTACAGGGACTCGCTGGGATCTCTTCCTGGTTCCTCGCTCTTTACATGTCCATCCTCCTGTAAATGCTGATATGTTCCTCGTTAATGTTTTTTCTCTTTTCATTATTTCTGTACTATGTGACCAAACACTGTTTAGGGGCTAATTAATTAAGACCTGTTGTATTTTTAGAATTTTTTTAAGTATTTGTTTTCTTTCACTATTCTACCGCGCAGGACTAGATTAAGAGAGGTCTTGTTAACTAGGAGGGAAAAAAAGAAAAATTCCTGTGGAATTATGAAAGTCATATTGGGCTTTAAGAAAATGGCCGAGTTGGTGTTACAGTTGGACAGATTGCTGGGAGCACATTATCCTTTCACTTTTCCTGCATGCCATGAAGAGATCAAACTGGCTTTCGGGTTCAGTAATGCAAAGTAGCTTTTTGTTTTTTTTAGGTTGAAAGCAAAATGCAGGATTTTTATTTTGGCAGTAATATCAGCTTTTAAACTTTTTTTTTTTTTTTTTCTCTTTCGTTTTGGCTATTTTAGAAAAAAGCTGCAAAGTGAAAGATGTGCTTGATAGTATTGTAAATGTTGTGAAGCCTTCTGAGAACTTTGGTTAATAAAGTTCTATGATCTAATGATGAATGGTGGTTGATTTTTGTTCCTTATTTGAGTAGTACTTAGGAGTCAGAGTAATTAATGGGGGTTTGTCATGAAAAATATTTATCCCCTATCCACAGAATAGGAAATAAATTGTCTGATCGTTGGAGGCCCAACTGATGGGGATACACATGCTGAATGCCACATGTCAAGGGAACAGCAATGCACATGCATGACCACGGTTTTAGTCACCTCTATGGGAAGGAGAGTAGTCTATACGCTTGGCCATCTTTCTCCGTCCCACAGAAGGAAATGGACACCTCCCCCCAGTAACAAATACAATCGCTGCTCTGAAAAATATTTGGTATTGCCACGTCTGCAAAGGTCTAATTTAACAAGGCAACACATTATTTATCCCAAACTGTGAACTTCCTTTAGAAAAATACAAAACGCCTGAATTATGCGTGGGTTTTTCTTTTTTATGTATATAGTTTTTTTATTTTATTCTGTGATTTTTGTTTCTTAGGTATGTAATTTTTTTTAATATCTATGTCCCCCATGACGTCATATTATCCACATTTTTGTATTTGCTTTGACACTTTCCTACTGTAGCTAGGACATCCATAAGAGCCCTAGTTACAGGGGAAAACATCCCTGTAGTGACATTAGTTACTGGCAGAGCTGGTTAGGGTCCTAAATAGGTTAAGGATGTTATTTCTTTAAAAGTAAACAAAATAAATACATTTGGGGTATTGTCATAATCCTAATGACCCACTGAATAAAGGTGTCATTTTGCTGCAGTGTGTATGCTGTAAAAATGTTTACGTCGGCCCAACATTCGTCTCTTGTAAATGGGCGTTAAGTCACATGAGATTATGTCCGTCTAGCAGCAGTCGTTTCACACCGCCAATGTGCTAATTCTAGCCAAGTTCCAGGAGGAACAGAGGTGACTGGTTGGTAATTACCTTACATAATCTACAGGAAACTGCCTGCAGGAGATTCAATGATGCCCCAAGAATACACGGCTAAGAAGTTTGTCACGCAATGCATTATTGAATCATTGCTATACAAGGCGCAGGTGTATTCTGACGGAGGTTTCTGAGCAATAGAACAGCAAACCATCTGCAGTGATGTCCCACATCGAGATGAGGTTTCCCATCAGTTTCCCTTTTAATGTCTCTTGTCTGCAGTTCTGACAAAACTTGTGAAGAATATGAGCCATCAGGCCATCCGTGTTGCATTTCCAGTGTTTGCAGTTTGTTATGACACAATGCTCTGGGTTGTACATGGACACGAGTTACTAGAAAAGAAATACACTTTCAGTGGTTTATAGAAACCAAAGTATTGTTGATGTAGCCAAAAATACTTAATTGGTTTATGACTAAGTTACAAATGTTCTACTGTGTTTTTCTGAAAATAAGACCGTCTCATATTAATTTTTGCCCTAAGAAAGACGCTAGGTCTTAGTTTCAGGGGGATGACTTATACTTGCTAACAAACTCAGTCCAGGTCCCTCCCGCCGCTCTCTGGAGCTCTCTGACGCACTGAGCTGCAGCATTGATTAGCCAATTCATAAATCCAGCCTCCACAATGCAATGGCTGTGATTGGTTCTTCGAACGCTGTTCAGCCAATCACAGCCACCGCATTTGTTCATCGAGCACTGCATTGATTGTGCTGGGCAGCGCTAGAGAACCAATGCGATGGCTGTGATTGTGCTGGGCAGCGCTCTAGAACCAAGCACAGCCATTGCATTGGTTCATGGAGCACTGCATTGATTGGTTCTCTAGCGCTGCCCAGCACAATCAGAGCCATCGCTTCCTGGAGGTGGGATTTAGGAATCCCATAACCAGGAAGTGGTCTTCTGTGGGTGGCCGAGCACTGCAAGAAGAGCGTCAGAGCTCCGGGGAGCAGTGAGAGGTACCTGGACTGACCATGCTGGGTAATGTATTCCTTTTAATGCAGCAATGGCTTATTTTTGGGGTGGGGCTTATATTTTAAGTTCCCCTAAAATACTGAAAAATTAGGGTAGGGTTTATTTTCAGGGTAACTGGGTATGTATGTGCTTTTTTTTTTTTTTTTTTCTGTAATCATTCACTTGTGATTCTGCTACGGATATCTTACAGAACTTTTCCCTTTCCACATAAACAACCAGTGTTCTGAAAGTTCTTGCTTCACAGTCAGTAGCGTGATACTGACATTGTGAAAAGCTGCAGTCGCAAAACTTTCATCCAAAGTCTATACTACTATGCATAGTGCGTGTCTACTTGGCTAACGGTTTTGGCTCTATATAATATTGAAATTTGTCTTTTATATTAACCCCGTGTTTCCACTTATTTACAATTCAGTTTCGGCTTAAAAAACACGGCAACAACAAAAAAAAGCAGCATTTTAGCAAAAAGCACTATGTGAAACCTCTAACTGAGTTGTACAGGTATTTTAATAGAACATATGCCGTTCTTAATATGTAAATGAGTTTCCCATTCTCGACTGCACTTAACTTTAGAACACCTGTAACAAAAAGCCCTTCACAACAGGTAATCTGGTTCTAATGTAAGTCTATTCTTCTTAAAGGTTGCAGTATCCTTGCTGTTCAATATTTGTGCATGCAGTTGTATAAAAGTGTAAATTGTGGCATGCTAGATTGAAGAGACTCCGTCGCCTACTTTTAGCTCTATAAGCTAAACTTATGGGCTGAAATTAAGTGACCCCCCCCCCCCCCCCTTACCTCCCCTAGTGTGAGCGCTGAAAGCCTATGCTCAATGCATTGAGCAGCGTGCTCAGTAGTCTGCCCGTTCTAATTTTATAATGGGCAAGTTACTTAGCAGCTCTGCTCAATGCATTGAGCGGCAGCTTTCAGCGCTCACAGCAGAGGAACGGTGGGGAGGCAAGTATAACACATCCCTGGACTTAACGGGTCACCTACTTTCAGCCCATTCACTTAACTTTATTGGGCTAAAAGAAGGTGACCGTCTCTTTAAAGATAGAGTAGAATTTAATAACTTGTTGAGGTAGGGCATGTGGTCCATTTGGAATAAGAAAATGTATCAAAATGCAAGATTTGATTTACATTCCTGTCATTTGGAACACAATTGATCTGGTCCTTATCCCCTTTCCACAGAATAGGGGATAAGTTAAAGCAGTGGTCCCCAACCTTTTTGGCACCAGGGACCGGCTTCAAGCAAGACCATTTTTTACAAGGCCCGGCAGGGTTGGGTGGGGCATGGGTGGGGCTTTGGTTATATGGGGCGGGGTTATGAAGGGGGTTGGAGTTTAGTGCATTCTTATTTAATTATGATATTTAGAATGTCCTGGCAGTACACACATAGGGCAGTATATAATCTATCCCCCCCCCCCCCCAGCACACTCATAGGGCAGCATATAATCTATCCCCCCCCCAGTAATAGACAGCCCCCACCTCTCAGTAATTAGCAGCCCCTCCCCCTGTAATAAGTAGCCCCCCCCCCACCATTAATAAGCAGGTCCCCCCCCAGTAATAGGCTGTAAGCAGCCCCCCCCCCAGTAATAAGCAGGTCCCCCCAGTAATAGGCAGCCCCTTCCCCTGTAATAAGTGCCCCCCCCCCCCAGTAATAAGCAGCCCCCACCCCCCCAGTAATAGGCTGCCCCTTCCCCTGTAATAAGTAGCCCCCCCCCCACAGTAAGCAATCCCCCCACCCCCCAGTAATAGGCAGCCCCTTCCCCTGTAATAAGTAGCCCCCCCAGTAACAGGCAGCCCCTTCCCCTGTAATAAGTAGCCCCCCCCCAGTAATAGGCAGCCCCTTCCCCTGTAATAAGTAGCCCCCACCACAGTAATAAGCAGGTCCCCCCAGTAACAGGCAGCCCCTTCCGCTGTAATAAGTAGTCCCCCCAGTAATAAGTAGCCCCCCCCCCAGTAATAGGCAGCCCCTTCCCCTGTAATAGGCAGCCCCCCCACCCCAGTAGTAGGCAGCCCCTTCCCCTGTAATAAGTAGCCCCCCCCCCCCCAGTAGTAAGCAGCCCCCCAACCCTTATACTTACTACAGCGTCGCTCTCTGTCTGCTTGCCCTGACGTCAGTGTGCAGCCCGGAACGCTTCCTCCCCGAGTCCTCTCCTGCGGAACTAATGAGCAGGGGACTCGGGTAGGAGGATCCTGGCTGCACACTGATGTCAGTGTGCACCCGGATCAGCGCGATTACCAGCGGGGAGCTGCGGCGCCCCCGCTGGTAATCGCTTCAGTGGTGAGCGGCTTCGGCGGGCCACATAACGGATTCGGCCCGCGGGCCTTGTGTTTAGAGCAAAAGTTCCCGGCGGTGCCGCGGACCGGCGTTAAACACCCAATGGCGCGGCCCGGTGGTTGGGGACCCCTGAGTTAAAGGGCCACAGTGGTGAATTTTTTTTTCATTCATTATGCAGCTAGCTCCTCCCCATATATAAGTTGACTTGTACTGTATTAAATGTTGGTTAATTATTTCTTTTTGAAATTCCTGGAGTCCTACTCAGTTTATTTAAGGGATCTGATTCGTAGCAGCTTAGATTTACTTAGGTTTAGATGTTCTCAAACAAGTCAGTTTCTCAGTCAGCATAATATTTGTGTGATTGACTGCCACACAAGCTCTTTGCTCCCCTCTAATTTATGACAGTTACTGCTCATAAATTAGAGGCTCATGTCACACAGTTGGAATAGAGAAGATCACAGCTCATCCTTCTGACTGTATAATGATGATCTGCAGTTTATTTAGCAGGATACATAAGGTAATGGCAGTGTTTCCCTGCACCAGAAATGGCAGTCTCCAGTTGCCCCCGTAAGGCTGTGCTGATGTAACATTGCTAGAGCAAAATGGCCAAAGTAGAAATCTCAACATCAAGATGGTGCCTGATAGCTGTTAGACAGGAGCCTGCATTGCATGGAAGTGACTGCACTATACAGAGGAGACATCCAGAGTGTGACGGGCAATCAGATGCAGAGATAAAAATTAGTGGTGTTACTGGAGTGGCCCTTTAATTTTGTGGGACAACCTCTTTTAACCCAGTTTTAATGTAGTATGGATGTGGTTTTTAACCTGTATTACTGCTGCAAGACCAAGCCTGACCGCTGGGTTTAAGGCTGCCTTCACACTGGTGTGAAAATCGCATGAGATTTGTGCGGTGCGAGGCGCACAAATATGAAACTCATTCTTCTGAATGGGATCATACACATGAGTGATGTTTCCGTGCATGGCACCACGATGCAGGAAACAAATCCTGGCATGTTCTATCTTTCTGCGTGCTCTCGCATTGCAGCAACTATTGTTTTTAATGGGGCTGGCAGCATTGCACCACGTGCTAGGCACACGCGATGCGAGATTTCTCATAGAAAACAATGGAGAAACTCTTTGATCCTCCGCCGAGGCTGACAGCCACACCGGAGGATCCCTGCATCCCCGAAGTGATGTGAGGCTGTTTTGACATGAAACTGCTTTGCATCCTCACATGGTGTGAAGCGCAATATTGTGGTGGGATTCACGGCACCATATCGCGCTTGCCTGTGTGAAGTTACCCTAATGGTCTGAACTGACAGCATTATGGAGATCTACGGTATGGTGCTGTCTGTTCACATCATTAAAGGGGTTGTCTCGCGGCAGCAAGTGGGGTTATACACTCCTGTATGGCCATATTAATGCACTTTGTAATGTACATCGTGCATTAAATTTGAGCCATACAGAAGTTATTCACTTACCTGCTCCGTTGCTAGCGTCCTCGTCTCCATGGTTCCGTCTAATTTCGCTGGCGGCTTGCTTTTTTAGACGCGCTTGCGCAGTCCGTTCTTCTGCTCTGAACACGAGCTGCTTCAGCGTGCTCGCCGCTACAGCTCTTCTGCGCATGCGCAGACGAGCTGTAACTTCTCGGGAGTGTGCTGGAGCGGCCATTCTGCTACCATCCTCTCTTAGAGGAAGGTGCAGAAACTTGAGCTGCCCAGCAGTGCCTAGAAGCCGCCCAGCCGTGCCGAGAAGCCGCCCAGCCGCCCAGGTAAGTGATGGGTCGGGGGTGATGTGTGACTAACTGGCCTGGGCCCCGGAGCCTACATCTGTAGCGAGGGGACTGCCGCTGGGCCCCGGAGCCTACATCTGTAGCGAGGGGACTGCCGCTGGGCCCCAGGGCCTACATCTGTAGCGAGGGGACTGCCGCTGGACCCTGGGGCCTATCGCTGTGGCCCGGGGCCTACATCTGTAGCGAGGGGACTGCCGCTGGGCCCCGGGGCCTACCGCTGTGGCCCCGGAGCCTTCGTCTGTTGTCAGGGGACTGCCGCGGGGGAGCCGGGGCCTAGCGCCGGTTACCTGCTGCCTGGCGGTGGGTGACTGTGGCCCAAGAGCGTGTGCCGTGGTCGGCCGCAATCAATCCCGAGGCCCGGTCGGTGGCTGTGGGGTCCGGTCGGCGGCCGCGGTGGGTCTGGTCGGCGGCTGCGGGGCGTCTGGTTGTCAGGGAGACACAGCTGGTAGAGTCTCGGGAGCGCGCACGTCGGGCTACAGCAAGCGTGGTGCACCATGGGAGAAACCCGCGGTGCACCTTGGGAAAAGAACCGGCGGCCATCTTTGGGAAACGTTTTATAAGTTGCTGAAACACGAGAACTGTGAGTAGAAACCTGCTTTAAAACCCATTTACACTGGTGCATAGTAATGTATGCTTAAGATGGGGGACTGGGCAATAAAAAAATTCCACCCTTGCCTCGAGACAACCCCTTTAAACCTGCATTAGCCAGGGGTTTCATCCATAATACTGATGTAGAAATTTTGTTGTATTACACTTGTGTGAAATTGGCCTAAATCTCCATTGATACAATAAATACACATACTGTATCTTTAGCTTCCAATTTTTAAAAAAATTTACTGCAACTCCAAACATGCCACATAAATAATTATTCTCATCAAACTCTCTAGAAAAGATGTGGAACAACTGGAACTAATATTGCTTTATAGCGAAGTGACATGTGCTGCAATGGTGGAATGCAATGTGTATACATGCAGCTATATTGTGATGCAATAATGGCGTGGCTCTGTCACGTTGTTGCCACCGCAAGGGTTTACATATGATTTTGTCACAGACTGAAAGCCCCCATGTGCATACACCCTTAGGATGATAGTGTAACTCCACCTACATACAGAAAACAGATACCTGTTTGTTTAATATATATTGAACTAGCTTACCTATCGCTGCGATCTCAGGGGAAAGGAAATTCAAGGAAACTCGTTCTGATAACATTAAATTTACATTGTGTCATTTTTATTAAAACTTATTGCTTTTCATATGGAAAACATTTCAAAGTGTTGTTTTAATTCTGTGTATTTATTGCTTGTGGATACACAATATTTTTTGTTTTTCCGCCTAGTGCGTACAGGAATAAATTAGGTTTTTCGACGTGTGAGCTGGCCACATACAGTTGTCCATGTGAGAAGCACGGATTCTCCAAATCTAGCCCACACACTTGCAGCGATTGTCCTTGTGCTTTGTTGATGGTTATTCCAAAAGCGAGTCGCACCGGAAACTGTAAACGTTTGAATTCACATGGCATATCTGTTGGGATCATTGGAATACGTGGCAACAGAACATCTTCCCCCTTCAATTTCCCATTCAGAATTGTAGCTTCGATGACATTTTGTACCGTTGCAAAGTCGTGGTGGATGGATGTTTCGGAGAGGAATGATAGGCACGCCTATTTTCAATGTTAAAATGTGCGGTGGCATACCTGGAAAATCGAGTGAATTAAAGAAGTCCGTTGGATAATTGACAACTTCATCTTGATTCATGACAGTATCGATAGACTTATACGTTGTCGCTTCGGCTGGTATTCCGTATTGAATGCTGAAATTGATGGCATTGACATCGTTGTTGGTAGCTGCTAATATAGCCCGTGCGCTGAGCCACTGGTGATTTTTGTAATTTCGCGCGATATTTGGGAAAACCTTTTGAATCAATTCGTCTTTGGTTGATGTCATCTTACCAAAGTTTGTTGGCAATGTGATAGATTGTGTAGATCTGTCGATTGCCATCTTCCCATTCCCAATATCCAGCAATTGTTTGGCGAAACGCTCGCAGGACGCATAATTTTGAAGTTCAACACACACATTGGTTTTCAAAGTCAATTTCTTTACATGTCGCCATAGAACTGATGATTTGAGACATGCATTAAGTTCATCAGCGGGTGTTGAACGGGGTATAACTGGCAGAGTTTGTCGAAAATCACCAGACAATAAAATGAGTGCTCCACGGAAGGGCTGTGCATTTCCCCGCAAATCTTGCAGTGTACGATCAAGCGCTTCCAATACTTTTTTGTAAGCCATTGTGCATTCGTCCCATATGATAAGTTCACATGTTTGGAGAACTTTGCACGTACGAGCGCCACCTATCGTAGGATAGATGTACTATGCCAGAAACCTTCCCAGGAGTGTACTCAACAACTTCCCAAAGTTTCATGGAGATCGGATGAATGGTGTAGTAATGCATAAAGGACAGACAGATTCACATATATATATATATATATATATATATATATACACACATATATATATAGATTATCGTTACATTGACTTCTCACTTTAGGACACATTTACAGTAACCTTCTGATTTTGGGAAAAAAAAACTTTCTGGACAGGAAGGGGAGGAGGTATATTGCCTATAGTTGTTCTCTGCTGCCCCTCCAATCCACCGGTTTTGGGCCCAGTTTTTAAATGTCCAAAACAGCTGCAACAATTTTCGAACTACCTCATGCACAGCTCTCTGATTGGCCAGAGCTGATCATATGAGCCAATCAAAAGCCTGTATCTATCATTACCAATGCACAGTGGAGGATTAGGTAGTCTGACTATTGCGTTGGCCATATTGCATTGCCCAAAACAGGATCTGAAAGCAGAGGGTTGGAGGGCTGGCAGAGAAGAACAACTGAAGGCAATGTAACCCCCTCCCTCTTCAGGGCTGGAACCAACTTTTGTCCTGAAACGGGAGGGTTGCTTCAAGACTCATTTTGCTAAGTGGTGCACAAGTCAGGACTGTGCAGGTTTTCCCCTGCACAGGGTTTATTATCTGAGCAAGTTAAATAAAGGGTAGTTGAGATATCCTGTCTGTAATCTTTGGCTCACCTAGCTCAGCCAGACGGTTCTCGCAGCAGCATATACAGGGGCAATTTTTAAATGAACCTAGTGGTGAAGCATGTATGGTTTTCTTGCTGCTGGTCACATCTCATGAAGTTACATAGCTCTGAAATGGATCAGTACCGGCTTCAGACATGTCCGGCTTTTCAAGAGTCACAGAATTATTTTCAAGGTCAAAGTATTGAAGATTGTGAAAGGCGTTGGGTCCACCGTGATCCAGAGGCTTGTGTGAGATCTTGTATTTCTCATGGCGTAACCTGCAGAAGCCAAATGGTAACAAGACTATGAGTGATGGGAGGCATTTGTAACACAAAAATATTTTGCATCCACGGGGACATCGTGCGTGCATGAGGCCAATATTGCGCTTGCCCTATGAAATTAGTCTTCATGAGATTTCCATGCGCGTGAGATTTTTTCTTTTTCTACTTTAAAGGGGTTATCTCGCGGCAAACATCAAAATTTTACATTACCCCATTCCCCCTGTCACCCCCCTGGCATAAAATAGCAATTTAAAGCGGTTTTTAAACCGTCTGCTACTCACTGATCCGACGAAATATGGAGTTATAAAAATCTTCTCCCTAAGATGGCCGCCGGTCCTTTCCCAGGGATGCACTGCGGTTTTCTCCCATGGTGCACCATGGGCTCTGTGCGTTCCATTGCCGATTCCAGCCTCCTGATTGGCTGGAATGGGCACACGTGACGGGGCGGAGCTACGATGACGACGCGGTGACCAGCTCTCCGGCACGAGCGGCCCCATTCACCAGCCAGAAGCACGGACTGCGCAAGCGCGTCTAAAAACGCCAGAAGACATCAGAATTAGACGGATCCATGGCGACGGGGACACCAGCAACGGAGCAGGTAAGTGAATAACTTCTGTATGGCTCATAATTAATGCACGATGTATATTACAAAGTGCATTAATATGGCCATACAGAAGTGTATAACCCCACTTGCTGCCGCGGGCCAACTCCTTTAAGGCTGCTTTTACACGTGATTTTCGTGCGATGCGAGAACGCGTGAAAATGCAGATTTATGAAAGCCATGCTTTTCAATGGTTTCCTTTACATTTGTGATGTATTTCGATCATGTGAAGTTGCAAGATTTAAAAATCGCAGCATGTCCTATCTATCTGCGTTTTGCTCTTTTTAATCACCATGTTTCCCTATGGAGCCTTTGTTTTATCGCATCGCAACGCACAAAAATTAAAATTTTCGTTCAATGCTTTTTTAACATTAGAAAGTCCTATTGTCGTTCTCACGAGAAAAATCGCATGCGGCAGCGATGTTTTTGCAAGAAAAAGCATCACTGACGCCTAGACATCTCATGAACAAAATTGTGATTTCACATGTAAAAAAAAAATAAATAAATAAATCGCATTTACAGCCATGCATTTTCTCACAAAACACATCGCAGTCACAGAAGAAAAAAAATCGCAGGTTTACAAGTGTGATATTGGTCCAATTTTCCAAGGTCCAATATCGCACTCACCTGTGTAAACCCAGCCTAATAAAGCATGCCAGTCGCCAATCAGGCAGAGAGCAGATCTTTTTTTGGAGTGATTTGGCATCAATAAGGGCTCACATCCATGAATGTGGTTTCACTGCGTCTTGTGCATGCGTTGCACGGACGCATGATACACTGTGAATGGAGTCATGAACACCAGCGTGTAGACACTGTATCTATAGGCAAAATAAATAAATCACGGCATGCGCTATTTCTCTGCATTTGTGCGCAGCGTGAGTCCGGTGCATGGAGATACAATATTAGTTGCAAAGGATCAGTGAACACAAAAGATCAAGTCGTTACCACAAATCCAGTGAGCCAAAGGAGACAGAGTAAGGCCCAATGTCAATGGACGGATCTGATTTGCGGAAGATCTGCAAATTAAGCCGTCTATAGGGAAACATGGGTGTTCGCAAATGAAATAAAGCTTGCGAATTTCATTTGCAGACCTTTTGGTCCGGAAAACAAATCGCAGCATGCTCTATTTCAGTGCAGATCCCGCATGGACAACTTCCATTGAAGGCAATGGAAGTAGTCCGACTTGCAGCCCGTCCGCAATTCAATTGCGGATGGGCCGTGGATTCCGCGGGAGAGCAGGAATAAAAAAAAACCACTACACTGCACAAGTGCGGCGCATGCAGGCCAGCGCTTCCGCACACATCTGCAGAGAAGAAAATGAAGACCCAGACGGGTAAATAGAAGACTCGCAGTGTCCTATGCCGCGGGCAGGGTCGGATTCCGCTGCAGGCTCCCGCATGCGGAACTCAATCCAACTAAGGGGGAAACTTGGGGGGGGGGGGGGTTCCTTTGAAGGGTAAATGTAGGAATATTTTCAGAAAAGTATCCCACTGTATGTCTGGAGATATCTATTTTGTTTGGATAAGTGGTGTTTCTGCCACATTGTACATCTCACCGTTTTCCATTGCCGTGGGAGAGATTCTGCTTGTTGATTTCCTCCTGGATATCTTCTTCTGTTATAGTGAGCAGTAAGGACTTAGTATTGTAGTTTATGTCATTCTGCAAAATACATGGCAGTAATATTAAGCACAGAAGAGTCAGGTTTCTAGATGCAGTATACAATAATATATTGCTAATTGAAGCATAAATATAAAATATTACAGTTAATTAAAGGAACATTAGGTTGTGGACATTTATGGAAGGAGCCTGTAGAGAACTTTCTGCACCATGAATGTGGTTTCAGTGATTCCTAATGCAGCATTCCATAGAGCTTGTGTACGGAGGAGAAGTGGCTCCATAACAAAAGGCACAAATGGGACCTCCTACTGGTGTTGGTTTATGTTATTACCATCCAAGGATAAGACAGTCCATGTAAGCTACGCTCACACTGGTGTCATGGATTCCAAAAGTCACGATGATATAACCTATCTGTCATGGTTTTGTCAGTTTCCATTGTTTTGGTGGAAAGAATTGCGTTACATGGGAGATATACACTGACATGTCGAAAGTCATGGGGCCAGAAATAATATCGCATAGGGACCCCCTCTTCTATGTGTATCGGGAATACATCATGTGACACTGTGAATTTAGGAATGTTAAATACTAGCAGAACTTCGGAAATGGAAGGTCCCATCCTTCCGGCATGGGTATCCTAAAGAGACTCTGTTGGCTACTTTGAGCCCTATAAACTAAGCTAAGCTCAAAGTAGCTGACCCACTTAGTCAGAGGATGTAAGCTTTATACCAACCTTCCCACAATTCCCCAGTTGTTTGAGTTGCCGCTGAGAAAACCAACAACTGGGAAAGGGTGGGGAAAGTAAGGCCGCTCTCACACCAGCCGCTTTTGACCACGATGAGTGCGTCGTGCCGGTACGAGGTCCATTGCTTTTAATGGGGCCTCATAGACCCGCACTTGAATGCGGTGTATCTAATGCCGCTATTTTCGAGCGCTTTCTGTTCTTTTTTTACTGCGTTTTTAACGCACCTGATTACCCATCACAATGATGGGGTGTGGTAAAAAGCGCTATCAAACGCTGTACCATGTGTTCAAAAACGGCACTCAAAATCGTGGTAAAATGCTGTGGTTTTGAGCGGTGTTTATCTGAACGCATGTGTGAGAGTGGCCTTAAGTATGAAACTTACATCCCTGGACTTAGCGGGTCAGCTTAGCTCATAGGGCTCAAAGTAACAGACAGATTCCCTTTTAAGTTTCCATGCATTTGCTGGATGTCATGTTGTGCTCCTGGGACTTGTAGTTCTGTGGGTTTCCAGGAACACACTTCCATAGGTGTGTGATGATTGAGCTGGCTGGGTGTGTATTGCTCCAGTCAGCCCATCACCTGCCTCTTGCTAGAGGGAGCTGGTTATTTATCTTTCTCCTCATTCCCTCCCAGAGCCCTGGTGTATGAAGTCATGCATGTTGTGCTTCGTGTTGCTGCATGCATCAGGTTCTGGGTTGGATTCCCTCGTCTGTTGGTGTGAACTGTCTCCTGTTCTGCTTGTATGCCCTTTACTATCTATGGCGAGCCAGGCCCCTAGGTTCCAGTGTGGGACCGTCCCTATTGAGAAGATTGCCCCGCTTACAGACAGGACTCGTGGGGTGAAATGGTCTTGTTAGAACTCACGAGACAACAAGGACCCTTGTCGTGGGCTTCTGAGCTTAAGTATCTTGGCCAAAATATGAACCAATACCTCGTACCACAGCTATTCCATTTGCTTATGTGTGTTGGTATTCTAGGTAAGTGTTTTAGTGTTTGTCAGTCATTGTTGGACTTCTGCTCGCAAGTCCAATTTGCAGTTCATTTTGTTCTAGTGTTTAGCATGCATGCACGTTCCCCAATCTCATCCCTTTCTCTCCAGTCCTTATTTGCGTTCGTCATGGGCATGATGTGCATTGTGTTCAGGGTGAATGTGACACTATGTCTCTTCAATGAAAATCAGTTACCCCCTCTAACCTAAAGTATCTCATCTAGCACAATAATACCTTCTGCTGTAATGATGAGGAGCAAGCACCCTGAAACTATCTAGCTGCAGAGGAGGCACTTTTCATTTTTGAGGAGTCTCTGTTTGGTTGATATAAACTAACACCCCATTTACATGCAAAGATGATCGCTCAAAATCCATCACAAACTGACAGCTTTGAGCGATCACTTTGCATTAACTACTAATGGGCTAATCAGCCCATTAGTAGCAAACTAGCTTTATTTGCATGCATTTAAAAAAACAGCGGGTGGTCTGTTCTCTAAATACATTACTTTTGTTCTCCTGTGGGCTGCGGGCTGCATACAATGTTATCAGCGCTGCCCGAGGAGAACACAGCATGCAGTCTCTCTTATCAGGGACAACAGATTTCATGCCGAGTCTCATCAATTAGAACCAGTACACTCCCGAAGATACAATTCATTTAATTGGCATGTAACAAGATAAATGTCAAGGTAAAAATCTGCTTCATCTGTACCTCTAGATAGTGGTCCTGCATGGTGGTGCATGCTGCCAAACAAACATGTAATTCTTGGTGCTGGTGGCACCATTCACTCTCTGGGCACATGCCCTACCTTTTCACTTCAACCTACAGATACTGCTGTCTCTGTGCCTATTCTTGACTCCTCATTTTTGATGATCCCTTTAACGGAACGATTTATTATCCTCCAAACCTTTACATCTGAGGTTTCTTTTGGCTCCTCATCGACTGGAGGAACAATTTCTTCAGTTTCATTTGTGGGCTCCTCTAACATAGGATGCACGGGCATGCTCTCTGGGTCAATGAGGATCTCGTATGGCACCATGGGATGTTTCCAAGATGCTGGGGTAAACACCTCCCATGGATCCGCCTGGCCAAATGTTCCTGGAATAGTATAGGAGTTGTAAGTGTAGGTTCTATCATTTCCATTTATTACTACAAAGTCACTATTGATGATAAAGACTACAATCTTCTGACACCGTTCTGTTAAACAAAGCACTTTTCATCCTTTTAGCTGCTTTTAATGGAATTAATTGACAGGAAACGTCATGCTGGGAAGTTGGCGCTGTCAGGTAGTAAACAGTTTTGTTTATTATTGGGTCTCTCTGGAGCAGGAATAATGAGGTACAATACACCATCTGGGAATGGGACTTTACAAGCGCCTGCTTTGTTCTCATTCGCATTAACTAAACATACAGAGAAACAGATTTCTAAGCAATGATTCAATATTTTCTGCGTTCTTAGAATAATTGTCCTGAAATATTAAAGGGGTTGTCTCGCGAAAGCAAGTGGGGTTATACACTTCTGTATGGCCATATTAATGCACTTTGTAATATACATCGTGCATTAAATATGAGCCATACAGAAGTTATTCACTTACCTCCCCTGCGCTGGCGTCCCCGTCTCCATGGCTCCGTCTAACTTCAGCGTCTAATCGCCCGATTAGACGCGCTTGCGCAGAAGGGTCTTCTGCCTTCGGGTCTGTCCGGCAGCAGAGGCGTTCTGGCTCCGCCCCCTTCTACGCGTCATTGCGTAGCTCCGCCCCATCACGTGTGCCGATTCCAGCCTCCTGATTGGCTGGAATCGGCACATGTGACGGAGCGGAGCTACGCAATGACGCGTAGAAGGGGGCGGGGCCAGAACGCCGCTCGTGCCAGACCGAGCCGAGGGCAGAAGACCCTTCTGCGCAAGCGCGTCTAATCGGGCGATTAGACGCTGAAGTTAGACGCAGCCATGGAGACTGGGATGCCAGCGCAGAGAAGGTAAGTGAATAACTTCTGTATGGCTCATATTTAATGCACGATGTATATTACAAAGTGCATTAATATGGCCATACAGAAGTGTATAACCCCACTTGCTTTTGCGAGACAACCCCTTTAATTAATACAGAGATCTACAACGCAGATTTCCTTACGGCAGTTGCATAATAAAATGCCTATTTATCCATTTTTTTTACTATCCAGTTTTTTTTAGGCCTCATGTCCACGGGTGGATTTGATTTGTGGAATCCGTGTGGGGCCCCCACAATTCAAGCCGTACTTCAATATACACATGCGGATCTGTTTTCCGGAAAACAAATTGCAGCATGCTCCACTTTAGTATGAATTCCATGCGGACGGCTTCCATTGAAGTCAATGGAAGCCGTCGAGTCCACAGCTCGTCTGCAATTGACACTGCGGATCCTGCAGGAATGCAGGAGTTTACAAAGAAAACTGTACTGCGCATGGCTGGCACTTCCGCACACATCCGCAGTACAGAAAAAAGAAGACAGGCACAGGTACGCAGAGTCCCCAGGGCCGCGGGCAGCATCAGATTCCACTGCAGGATCCCAAATTATTTTCTACTGGACAAAAATGGATCTCTTTGTTACTTAATAAAAAGTAATATCAATGAATGTAAATGCAGATGCAATATGGATGGAATATGTATATAATAGGCATGTATCTGGCAAGGGTCAACTTCAGGTGTTCATGAGCCCTTGGGTGACAGTTGCATTTGGCCACCTTAGTAATTATAGATGCTGCTCTGCCCCTTGGTAATTTATAGGCCCTCCTGTGTCCTGGCAATAAAATAAACCATCATGCTCCCACAACTTCCTCTATCATCTGCGTTGGCCTCTTATAGCCAGTATGGGGGCGTCAATACACACACGGAGCGCTGATATCATGTATGATAAAGAAGGTGTAACAGGGTTGACTATGTTTCCAGTTGCTTTTATTATGTTGCATGTTATTTTACTTTTAAGTAGTGGCCGTATTTCTGGAGACATTATCACAATCTCACAAGAGCAGAAGGTGGGGTAAAATACGGGCGACCGGAGAGGCAATATCACAAATGGCCGCTTAGTGCGCTGCTGGATGATGCAGTAAAAATAGAGAGCACCGAGTGAGCAGTCTAGTGGCTTAAAGGGGTTGTCCCGCGCCGGAACGTTTTTTTTTTTTTTCAACCCCCCCCCCCCCCCCCCCCCCCCCGTTCGGCGCGAGACAACCCCGATGCAGGGACGTAAAAAAAAACGGCTCAGCGCTTACCTTAATCCCCGCGCTCCGGTGACTTCTATACTTACCGGCTGAAGATGGCCGCCGGGATCCTCTTCCTCCGTGGACCGCAGCTCTTCTGTGCGGTCCATTGCCGATTCCAGCCTCCTGATTGGCTGGAATCGGCACGTGACGGGGCAGAGCTACACGGAGCCCCATTGAAGAAAGCAGAAGACCCGGACTGCGCAAGCGCGTCTAATTTGGCCATTCGACCATTTTAGACGGCGAAAATTAGGCGGGCTCCATGGAGACGAGGACGCCAGCAGCGGAGCAGGTAAGTGAAAAACTTTTTATAACTTCTGTATGGCTCATAATTAATGCACGATGTACATTACAAAGTGCATTAATATGGCCATACAGAAGTGTATAGACCCACTTGCTGCCGCGGGACAACCCCTTTAAGGAGGTAATATAGGCCAACACAGAAGGTGTGTGTCGTGAAAGACTACAGATACTTAGCCATGAAGCTAAAGACAGCGAGAGTTTAGTATGGACTGCTTCTGTGTAGACGTCTACCATCACCCAGAGAAGCTACCATTGCCTATCAAAAGTTGCTGCCGATTTCTACTGTTTACGACCCCGGCATCCATTGTTCCTGGGAATTCCAGTGGAGTTTTCCACAAGCAGTTAACTTACCCAAGGTAGACCCTGCTGTTTCAGAACCCATTCCAAAAGACCTCCAGGCTGACCCATTCAACAACCAGCTTCAAAGCCGCTAGGCAGCAAAACGGGAAGCATCAAGATACAGACATAATTGACTGTGCTGTTGTCATAGTCAATAATATCTGTAGCTTAAAAGACCTGGATACAATTTATTTCAAAGAATGAGGACTGGATCACTACCACCCCAACTTGTAACAGGGCCCCCAACTATAATGCTTTACTCATAGTACTGGGCTCCCTATATGTAGGAGAGAGGCCTTATGGGCCCCCCTAAGGCTCCTGGACCCGGGGTGCAACCGCATCCCCTGCATCCTCTATAGTTACGCCCCTGAGGAGCCCCCAGGCACAGTGGACCCCACTACCTGCCTGGCTTTGCTGAATGCTGACACCAGCCTCGCATCCATATTTTAATCACTACCAATAGACTTAAATAAATGAGTTATAAAGAGTGAAACCAGTGGATGTTGCATTTTTCAAATACATAAGTACACACAAGTAGGTAGGTTCATAGATTTTCATCAGCTCAGAATCATGGTCCTCAAAACAGATTTTGCTGTGACCTTTCCGCAATGATTGCGGAAGGGCCACTGGTCGGACAGCTTCCATGAACTTCAATGGAAGCCGTCCGCACAAAATCCCCCTAAAAATAGAGCATGCTGCAATATTTCCTCCGTGAACGGAAAATAGCAATTGATTTTTACTCGTGTGCAGGAAAAATTGCTTTTCCTTTGCATGCTATGAACGGTATTTGCTGCGGAATCCAGAGGCGGACATCCAGAGCCTGTGTGAAGGTGACCTAAATCTGTGAAATTGTTCCATGTTTCTTTTGATGTCATGTTATAGGATCCACATTGACAATCTGCAACAAATCCACCATGTCTAAAAAAGGTCTAATACAGGGACTAGAGTTGAGCAAACGTAATCTGTCGAGCTTGATGCTCGTTAGAGTATCAGCGTACTCGATGGTGCTCGTTACTCGAACGAGCATCAAGCCATGTTCGACCCCGCCCCCGCTTTTGGCTCCTTCCCATTATGACGTGCCTGTTTTGGCCCCTCCCCGCCGCAACGCAAAAAAAAACTCGGGACCCGGCGTCCCACATATAAAAATGCTCAAGTCTCCCATTGTAGCCAATGGGGTTCTTTACTCAAGTAGAGCTCTCAAATTTTATGAAAAGCTCGACTCAAATAGCGCGGACCCGAGCATTTGGGTGCTCGCTCATCTCTAACAGGGACTCAATGGGCCATCATACAGAGTCTGTGCATGCAGCTTTGTCTTGTGCATAAACCCTACGGCTGGGTAAATGCGCTCCGTGTGTGTGACTTACGCCCAAGAGGCTCGGGTGCAACTCACCTCAGACAGCACACAGATATCTGTCCGTGTACTGGCCGATTTGCATGGACACAGACATGCATTAGCATATCAATTTGTTGTCTGTGTAACGGAGAGAAATTAGACCTGCAATAAGCATAGTCAATCTGCATAGTCTAAAGGGCTGTGTGCTAGCCGAGAATTAATAGGATGTTCCCATCTCAACTTTTCATGGTCAAGAGGTGAAGAAACGCAGACTGCTGTTTCCAACCACTTGTGCTTGAGCACAGTGCTGTATACGTAGGTCTTATTGAATAAATGAGAGCTATGGAAACAATGTAGCAGAGCGCACTATTCTGTTTCTGCATGCTGTGTGGTCCCACTCACTTTAATGGGAGCTATAGAAACAGCTCCACTATGAAAACAGCTGAGTGCTTCAGCGTAAGGCCGGGTGGCCGGGAACTATAGCAGCTCTTTCCTGTCTTGGCTGTGACTAGCCAAGATGGAAATATCCCTTTAACATGGACAGTGCACGGCCCCAAATACGCTAGTGTGAAAGAGGCGTTAGGGTGCTTTCACACAGGATGGAATTAGTCCACGTGAATATTTCTGCGTCACAATGTTGGGGGTCTTTAAATGCAGCGATAAATTAAAAATTGTGAAAAAAATTGAAAGCAAAAAAACCCATATAAATTTGTTATTGGTGTAATCGTACTAGCCTGCAGAATTAATAGAACATATTATTTATACTGCACATTGAATGGTGTTAAAAATAAAAACAAGCATGCCAGAATTGCAGATTTTGTTTATCTTGCCTCTACAAAAAAATTGGAATAAAAAGCAATCAAAATATATGTTCACAAAAATTGGATAAATGAAGACTAGCGTTCATCCTACAAAAATCAGGACCCATAGAGCTCAGTTGAAGATAAAATAAGAATGTCATAGTCCTTGGAATGTGGCGATACAAAGGCAAATCTTAAAAAAAGTGTTTTTGTACAAAAATAGCAAAACATAAAACCTGTATAAACTTGGTATCGCGAGAATCGTGCTGACCCCAGAGAACAATGTTATCACATCATTTATTTGGCACATTGAATGTCGTTAAAATGAAATCTAAAACACAAATGGCAGATCCTAGACTGAACATGAGTCAACAATGTGATGCAGCAGCCAAAAAGGCAAACACAATTCTGGGATGTATTAAGAGAAGCATAGAGTCTAGCTAACGTGACATCATTATCCCCCCTCTACTCTTTCTTAGTCAGACCTCATCTGAAATACTGTGTCCAGTTCGAGGCACCCCACTTTAAAAAAGACATAGACAAACTAGAGCAAGTTCAGAGAAGAGTTACCAAGATGGTGAGCGGTCTGCAAATCATGTCCTATGAGGAACGGTTAAAGGATCTGGGAATGTTTAGCTTGCAAAAAAGAAGGCTGAGAGGAGACTTAATAGCGGTCTACAAATATCTGAAGAGCTGTCACACTGCAGAGGGATCAGCCCTATTCTCATTTGTACAAGGACAGACTAGAAGCAATGGGATAAAACTGAAAGGGAGGAGACACAGATTAGAAACCTTTCTGACGGTGAGGGTGATCAATGAGTGGAACAGGTTACCACGGGAGGTGGTGAGTTCTCCTTCAAAGGAAGTCTTCAACAAAGGCTGGACAAATATCTGCCTGGGATGATTTAGTGAATCCTGCACTGAGCAGGGGATTGGACCCGATGACCATGGAGGTCCCTTCCAACTCTACCATTCTATGATGCTATGAAAAAAAAAAATCCCCAATCCGCTTAAAAATGTATAAAAGTCATACAATACATATGTACTCAAAAATGAAGCCATTAAAAAACACAAGTTGTTCCACAATAATCAAGTACTCATATGGCTATGTAGGTGGAAACATTAAAAAGGTTATGACTCTAGGAATACGATGATGAAAAAAACTGAAAAAGTAATCCTTAAGACGCGAACAAGCTTTGTCACTAAGGGGTTAAATATTTTGCTAGATGAGTGTGTTTGTTTTTCTGCTGCTAACCTCTGTCTGCTGATGGCAGCGAGGAGCAATCATCACACACTTTTTTGTGATCTATGCACGGTGGTATTTGAAATGCATGACAGCCTGCGCTTTTTACAGAATACAGATAAACAACTTAGTTCCTAAAAAACTGCCAAAATAACAAAATACTTAGGGAGCCTTCACACTTGCCATCGCAATATAACTGGGCTTTTTTAATGCGAATGTCAACAGGACTTTCTCATGTTAAAAACGCATCGCACAAAAATCGCAAGTTTGTGCTTAGTAATTTTTATGCAATGCGTTTTTAATAGAGATGAGCGAGCACCAAAATGCTCGGGTGCTCGTTACTCGGGACGAAAATTTCGCGATGCTCGAGGGTTCGTTTCGAATGACGAACCCCATTGAAGTCAATGGGCGACCTGAGCATTTTTGTATATCGCCGATGCTCGCTAAGGATTCCATTTGTGAAAATCTGGGCAATTCAAGAAAGTGATGGGAACGACACAGCAACGGATAGGGCAGGCGAGGGGCTACATGTTGGGCTGCATCTCAAGTTCCCAGGTCCCACTATTAAGCCACAATAGCGGCAAGAGTGGGCCCCCTCCCCCAACAATTTTTACTTCTGAAAAGCCCTCATTAGCAATGCATACCTTAGCTAAGCACCACACTACCTCCAACAAAGCACAATCACTGCCTGCATGACACTCCGCTGCCACTTCTCCTGGGTTACATGCTGCCCAACCCCCCCCCCCCACCCGCACGACCCAGTGTCCACAGCACACACCAAAGTGTCCCTGCGCAGCCTTCAGCTGCCCTCATGCCACGCCACCCTCATGTCTATTTATAAGTGCGTCTGCCATGAGGAGGAACCGCAGGCACACACTGCAGAGGGTTGGCACGGCTAGGCAGCGACCCTCTTTAAAAGGGGCAGGACGATAGCCCACAATGCTGTACAGAAGCAATGAGAAATATAATCCTGTGCCACCGCCATCAGGAGCTGCATACATGGGCATAGCAATGAGGAATCTTGTGCCACACACTATTCATTCTGTCAAGGTGTCTGCATGCCCCAGTCAGACCGGGCTTTTTTATAAATAGTCACAGGCAGGTACAACTCCGCAATGGGAATTCCGTGTGCACGCACAGCATGGGTGGCTCCCTGCAACCCACCAGCTGTACATTAAAGTATCCCATTGCAGTGCCCTGGACAGCAGAGCTAACGTCAGATTAAATGCAGGTGGGCTTCGGCCCACACTGCATGCCCCAGTCAGACTGGGGTTTTTTATAAGTAGACACAGGCAGGTACAACTCCCTATTGTGAAGTCCGTGTGGACGAACAGCATGGGTGGCTCCCTGGAACCCACCGGCGGTACATAAATATATCTCATTGCATTGCCCATCACAGCTGAGGTAATGTCATGTTTAATGCAGGTGGGCTTGGGCCCACACTGCATGCCCCAGTCAGACTGGGGTTCTTTAGAAGTGGACACATGCAGTTACAACTCCGTGTGGACCGACAGCATAGGTGGGTGCCAGGAAGCCACCGGCGGTACATAAATATATCCCATTGCAGTGCCCAGCACAGCTGAGGTAATGTCATGTTTAATGCAGGTGGTCTTCGGCCCACACTGCATGCCCCAGTCAGACTGGGGTTCTTTAGAAGTGGACACATGCAGTTACAACTCCATGTGGACCGACAGCATAGGTGGGTCCCAGGAAGCCACCGGCGGTACATAAATATATCCCATTGCATTGCCCATCACAGCTGAGGTAATGTCATGTTTAATGCAGGTGGGCTTGGGCCCACACTGCATGCCCCAGTCAGACTGGGGTTCTTTAGAAGTGGACACATGCAGTTACAACTCCGTGTGGACCGACAGCATGGGTGGCTCCCTGGAACCCACCAGCGGTACATAAATATATCCCATTGCAGCGCCCAGCACAGCTGATGTAACGTCAGCTTTAATGCAGGTGGGCAAAAAATTAATTGGATTACACTGTAGGCGAGGGCCCAAAAAAATTGGTGTACCAACAGTACTAATGTACCTCAGAAAAATTGCCCATGCCCAACCAAGAGGGCAGGTGAAACCCATTAATCGCTTTGGTTAATGTGGCTTAATTTAAAACTAGGCCTGGAGGCAGCCCAGTTAAAATAAAAATTGGTTCAGGTGCAAGTTTCAACGCTTTAATGAGCATTGAAACGTATAAAAATTGTTTACAAAAATTATATGACTGAGCCTTGTGGGCCTAAGAAAAATTGCCCGTTCGGCGTGATTACGTCAGGTTTCAGGAGGAGGAGCAGGAGGAGGGGGAGGAATATTATACACAGATTGATGAAGCTAAAAGGTCCCCGTTTTTGATGGTGATAGAGAACGATGCTTCCATCCGTGGGTGCAGCCTACGTATTGCTTAGGTATCGCTGCTGTCCGCTGGTGGAGAAGAGAAGTCTGGGGAAATCCAGGCTTTGTTCATCTTGATGAGTGTAAGCCTGTCGGCACTGTCGGTTGACAGGCGGGTACGCTTATCCGTGATGATTCCCCCAGGCGCACTAAACACCCTCTCTGACAAGACGCTAGCCGCAGGACAAGCAAGCACCTCCAGGGCATACAGCGCGAGTTCAGGCCACGTGTCCAGCTTCGACACCCAGTAGTTGTAGGGGGCAGAGGCGTCACGGAGGACGGTCGTGCGATCGGTTACGTACTCCCTCACCATCCTTTTACAGTGCTCCCGTCGACTCAGCCTTGACTGGAGAGTGTTCCCCTGCCTGTGCTGTACATGCTGCCTGATCTCCGCGCCTCCCCTGCTACCTGGCCCTCGGAACTGCGCCTTCTGCCACTAGCGCTGTCGGATGGGAATTTTACCATCAGCTTGTCCGCCAGGGTCCTGTAGTATAGCATCACTCTCGAACCCCTTTCCTCTTCGGGTATGAGAGTGCAAAGGTTCTCCTAATACCGTGGGTCGAGCAGTGTGTACACCCAGTAATCCGTAGTGGCCAGAATGCGTGTAACGCGAGGGTCACGAGAAAGGCATCCTAACATGAAGTCAGCCATGTGTGCCAGGGTACCTGTACGCAACACATGGCTGTCCTCACTAGGAAGATCACTTTCAGGATCCTCCTCCTCCTCCGGCCATACACGCTGAAAGGATGACAGGCAAGCAGCATGGGTACCCTCAGCAGTGGGCCAAGCTGTCTCTTCCCCCTCCTCCTCATGCTCCTCCACCTCCTCCTCCTCCTCCTCAACGCGCTGAGATATAGACAGGAGGGTGCTCTGACTATCTAGCGACATACTGTCCTTCCCCCGCCTCCGTTTCCGAGCGCAAAGCGTCTGCCTTTATGCTTTGCAGGGAACTTCTCAAGAGGCATAGCAGAGGAATGGTGACGCTAATGATTGCAGCATCCCCGCTCACCATATGGGTAGACTCCTCAAAGTTTCCAAGGACCTGGCAGATGTCTGCCAACCAGGCCCACTCTTCTGTAAAGAATTGAGGAGGCTGATTCCCACTGCGCCGCCCATGTTGGAGTTGGTATTCCACTATAGCTCTACGCTGCTCATAGAGCCTGGCCAACATGTGGAGCGTAGAGTTCCACCGTGTGGGCACGTCGCACAGCAGTCGGTGCACTGGCAGACTAAACCGATGTTGCAGGGTGTGCAGGGTGGCAGCGTCCGTGTGGGACTTGCGGAAATGTGCGCAGAGCCGGCGCACCTTTCCGAGCAGGTCTGACAAGCGTGGGTAGCTTTTCAGAAAGCGCTGAACCACCAAATTAAAGACGTGGGCCAGGCATGGCACGTGCGTGAGGCTGCCGAGCTGCAGAGCCGCGACCAGGTTACGGCCGTTGTCACACACGACCATGCCCGGTTGGAGGCTCAGCGGCGCAAGCCAGCGGTCGGTCTGCTCTGTCAGACCCTGCAGCAGTTCGTGGGCCATGTGTCTCTTCTCTCCTAAGCTGAGTAGTTTCAGCACGGCCTGCTGACGCTTGCCCACCGCTGTGCTGCCACGCCGCGCGACACCGACTGCTGGCGACGTGCTGCTGCTGACACATCTTGATTGCGAGACAGAGGTTGCGTAGGAGGAGGAGGAGGGTGGTTTAGTGGAGGAAGCATACACCGCCGCAGATACCACCACCGAGCTGGGGCCCGCAATTCTGGGGGTGGGTAGGACGTGAGCGGTCCCAGGCTCTGACTCTGTCCCAGCCTCCACTAAATTCACCCAATGTGCCATCAGGGAGATATAGTGGCCCTGCCCGCCTGTGCTTGTCCACGTCTCCTTGGCAGTAACCGCGTTGGTGAGGGCGCGTACAATGTTGCGGGAGACGTGGTCGTGCAGGGCTGGGGCGGCACATCGGGAAAAGTAGTGGCGACTGGGAACTGAGTAGCGCGGGGCCGCTGCCGCCATCATACCTTTGAAAGCCTCCGTTTCCACAACCCTATACGGCAGCATCTCCAGGCTGATCAATTTGGCTATGTGCACGGTTAACGCTTGAGCGTGCGGGTGCGTGGCGGCATACTTGCGCTTGCGCTCCAAAACTTGCGCTAGCGACGGCTGGACGGTGTGTTGAGAGACATTGGTGGATGGGGCCAAGGACAGCGGAGGTGAGGGTGTGGGTGCAGGCCAGGAGACGGTAGTGCTTGTGTCCTGAGAGGGGGGTTGGATCTCAGTGGCAGGTTGGGGCACAGGGGGAGAGGCAGCGGTGCAAACTGGAGGCGGTGAACGGCCTTCGTCCCACCTTGTGGGGTGCTTGGCCATCATATGTCTGCGCATGCTGGTGGTGGTGAGGCTGGTGGTGGTGGCTCCCCGGCTGATCTTGGCACGACAAAGGTTGCACACCACTGTTCGTCGGTCGTCTGCACTCTCAGTGAAAAACTGCCAGACCTTTGAGCACCTCGGCCTCTGCAGGGTGGCATGGCGCGAGGGGGCGCTTTGGGAAACAGTTGGTGGATTATTCAGTCTGGCCCTGCCTCTACCCCTGGCCACCGCACTGCCTTTTCCAACCTGCCCTGCTGCTGCACTTGCCTCCCCCTCTGAAGACCTGTCCTCAGTAGGCATAGCAAACCAGGTGGGGTCAGTCACCTCATTGTCCTGCTGCTCTTCCTCCGAATCCTCTGTGCGCTCCTCCCTCAGACTTACTCCAATTACTACTACCTGAGTGATAGACAACTGTGTCTCATCGTCCTCCTCACCCACTGAAAGCTCTTGAGACAGTTGCCGGAAGTCCCCAGCCTCATCCCCCGGACCCTGGGAACTTTCCAAAGGTTGGGCATCGGTCACGACAAACTCCTCCAGTGGGAGAGGATTCGGAACCATTGCTGCCCATTCTGGGCAGGGGCCCGAGAACAGTTCCTGGGAGTCTGCCTGCTCCTCAGAATGTGTCATTGTAATGGAGTGAGGAGGCTGGGAGGAAGGAGGAGCAGCAGCCAGAGGATTCAGAGTTGCAACAGTGGACGGCGCAGAATTCTGGGTGGTCGATAGATTGCTGGATGCACTTTCTGCCATCCACGACAGGA
Organism: Eleutherodactylus coqui; assembly: GCF_035609145.1. Taxonomy (NCBI): domain Eukaryota; kingdom Metazoa; phylum Chordata; class Amphibia; order Anura; family Eleutherodactylidae; genus Eleutherodactylus; species Eleutherodactylus coqui. The sequence goes on from NC_089837.1 coordinate 446,771,378, forward strand.
CCTGCTCACACTGCTCATTTTCTAATAAAGGTCTACCGCGTGGACCCATTAATTGTGAGATGAATGTGGGGACGCCAGAAACGTGCCTCTCTCCTAATCCCGCAGCAGTCGGCTGCGATACACCTGGATCAGGAGCTCGGCCTGTGCCCACACCCTGACTTGGGCCTCCGCGTCCTCGCCCGCGTCCACGTCCACGTCCTCTAGGCCTACCCCTACCCCTCAGCATAGTATATTACCAGTAGTGCAGAAACAGAACGCTGTAATTAAATGTGCCGCTTATTGGCCTGTGGTTGGAGGCTGACTTCGCTTACGGAACGCACAGCAGAGCCAGGAAAGAATTTTGCGCAAGCCTGCTGTAACACTTAGCTGGCTGCGTATTAATTAGAACTACTACCCCCAGCAGAGACGCAGTACACTCAGGACGGTCACAGGCAGCCCAAATAGAATGTTTTTTCCAAAATTTATTTGGAAAAGCCCACTGCCTATATACACAGTATATCTCTTTCACTGTCCCTGGCTCACCACTACTGGCCCTGGACTATGTAAAATTACTGCAGACTGTTTCACTCTGGACAGGATGACAGCGGTGATGTGTAACGCGCAGCAGAGCCAGGAAAGAATTTTGCGCAAGCCTGCTGTAACACTTAGCTGGCTGCCTATTAATTAGGACTACTACCCCCAGCAGAGACGCAGTACACTCAGGATGGTCACAGGCAGCCCAAATAGAATGTTTTTTCCAAATTTTTTTGGAAAAGCCCACTGCCTACATACACAGTATATCTCTTTCACTGTCCCTGGCTCACCACTACTGGCCCTGGACTATGTAAAATTACTGCAGACTGTTTCACTCTGGACAGGATGACAGCGGTGATGTGTAACGCACAGCAGAGCCAGGAAAGAATTTTGCGCAAGCCTGCTGTAACACTTAGCTGGCTGCGTATTAATTAGGACTACTACCCCCAGCAGAGATGCAGTACACTCAGGACGGTCACAGGCAGCCCAAATAGAATGTTTTTTCACAAATTTTTTTGTAAAAGCCCACTGCCTATATACCCAGTATATCTCTTTCACTGTCCCTGCCTCACCACTACTGGCCCTGGACAATGTAAAATTACTGCAGACTGAGGACGCAATGCTCTGCACGGCCGATATCCAAAAAAAAAAAAAAAAAGTGCAACACTGCAAAAAGCAGCCTCAGCAGTACTGCACACAGTCAGATGTGGCCCTAAGATGGACCGTTGGGGTTCTTGAAGCCTAAAATCACTCCTAAGGCCTCATGTCCACAGGGAAAATCAGATCCGCTGCGGATTTGGGCTGCGGATGCACTGTAATTGTCTTTTTTTTTTGATGCGGGAGATCAATTGAGCTATGTGCTCTGAGCTTGCGCATGCGTGATCCGCACTAAAATGGAGCATGGCCATTTTTTTTCATGCTCCAGAAAATTTTTAATTACCATCCGCGGGTATTTATCTACCTGCGGGTGGTCAATGCATTCCTATGGGGCGCGGATCCACGTGCGGGAAAAACGCTGCAGATTTTAATTCTTACTTTCCCCGTGGACATGAGGCCTAACACTCTCCCTATAGCAGCTCCACCATCAGCACCTTTCCCTGAGCTATGTCAGAATGCATCTGTGGCGAGCCGCGGGAGGGGCCGATTTATATACTCGGGTGACACCTGATCTTGCCAGCCACTCACTGCAGGGGGGTGGTATAGGGCTTGAACGTCGCAGGGGGAAGTTGTAATGCCTTCCCTGTCTTTCTATTGGCCAGAAAAGCGCGCTAACGTCTCAGAGATGAAAGTGAAAGTAACTCGAACATCGCGTGGTGCTCGCCTCTAGTAACGAGCATCTCGAACACGCTAATACTCGAACGAGTATCAAGCTCGGACGAGTACGTTCGCTCATCTCTAGTTTTTAACATTATAAAGTCCTATTGGCATTCACGTAAAAAAAATGCAACAATATTGCGATCACAAGTGTAAAGGCCCCCTTACCAAACCAATTCCGCACTCTTCTTACTTGGGTACTCATTCAATAGGGCTGCATGGGTTAAAATAAAGAACTCAAACATACTTGGCTACTGGTATCTGGCGGTGCAGCCCCGCTGTGGACTCGGTGGTGGTTGTGATAGGTGACGTAACAGAAACTCTAGAGACCACTGCAGCTAATGAGAGGCTGTAGCGATATGATCCTGAACACCTCGCATCATGGCACTCAGGATTGGAGCACTGATGCCTGGAGAACATGTGGCAGTACTGCAGACCTTCATTGGCTGCAGCGGTCACTAGAGTTCCTGTGACATCATCTATTATAACCACCGAGACCACAGCGGGGCTGCAGCACTGGATCTCGGCAGACATGGAAGGGTAAGAATGTTTCAATTTATTATTTTAACCCATACAGCCCTAATGAAGTGGGGTTATCGGGTAAATGATCTGATGGTGGCACAGCAATGGTTCAAATATGGCATGGTAAGTATATTACAGATTCTCTTGTTTTATTATTTTATAGCCATAAAATCCAAATTGTTTACCCATGAAATGAGTTTTCATGAATGATCTCCAGCTAAATTTATTTTTACAAGTATCTGTTTAATACTACAGTCTTAGATAAGAAGTGGCATGAATTGACTGCAGCCAAGCAGTTTTCCTTCCCCTGCTTCTGTACAGAATTGAGGGCAGGAAAGCTTTAGGGCAGGGATGCACAACCTTTTTTGGTCCAAGAGCCACACTGCCATATCAAGCCACTCCCAATGGGTGGGATAATAGGGGTGATTACCTTCTTAAACATTTAGAACATATGAAAGCTATATCCAATAAATGTGTGATAGATACAGGTTTTGTAAGGGGGAAGCCTAAAGGGTTAAACCCCCTTTGATGTGCCAGCCTGTTCCCTGAGCAGACTTCTATATGTTCAAGGACCTTTAGACACAGGTCACATGAATATTTACTGTGATTTTGTGACTATGGCGTGAAAGGGTCTTTGCTCCTGTCCCTAGAAAAGTCCTCAGTTTCACTAGGTCTGCCTTTATGCTGGGGCTGTGAATGGGGACTAAGCCCCGGTCCCAGGTTATGTCATTATGTAATCTTGCCTATGCAAGTTATCACAGCTGCAATACAGGACATAGTGAGCAGCAGCATGTGAGAGCCTGCAGAGTGTGTGTGACGCTGGATCTGAAGAAGCCCAGCAGCTTGAAAGTGCTGCAAAGTGGTCATTAAGTGGGGAAAGTTGGAGAGTGACCAGGGGGTTGAGTGACAAGACACGCAAAAGCCCTGATGACCAGGGAGGTGAAATCGAAGGAGCAATGCAAGACAAAGATGGATCAGCCAAGCTACTGGGGGTAAGGACCCTGCAGTGCATGGGAGGAGAGAAAGTCTCCATTTCCGCAGTGCCTGACATCATGGTGGCGATGTTGAAGATGGGGAGGCCAATACTCTGTAAAATAGATGTCAGCAGCTGCGTATGTTTCCCTGGCATGCTTTCATGTGAAATCCTTGACTAGGGTGTGGGATGAGGTCTATGGAAACGTTAGCATAGTGAGATTATGGCGCCATAGTTTAGGATTCTAGCAAGGCCTTTAAAGCTATTGTTAATGTGTATGATGCATTATCCGTGATGTATATGAGGACTGTAATGACGCTGTAAAGCACTTGCTAGAGAGCAGGACTGTATAGTTGGGGGACATATGTGACACATGAGTAAAGCCACAAGTTTATAATGAGAGATACCTCAGTGGATAAGACGTCTATAATGTAATGTGTCCTGTATGCTATGGATGCAGTTTCTATGGAGTGGGAGAGGTGTATCAACAAATAATAAAGTTCCGTATAATGGGTGTGCTGCATTTAAGTAGAAGGTGTTGGGAATGAGTAGAGTGCCCGGGGAAACCTGACAAAGAGGAGGCAGAGAGGGGGTGCACATGTTACTCCGGTAAATATAAATTACGCTTTATCACCCGGATGGGAGTGATAGAAATGTACCCTGTGTGGAGTCTGCTTACCGTGGAGCTCCAAAACTATAGTATGGAGATGGTTATTGAACTTTTTGTAAGTGTGAATTTCCATTAAACCCGTAATGTTTAAGTATTCAGAACCTTCTATGGCGTGGGTTAGTGTTCAAGTTAAAGTTATTTTTAAAAAAAGTGCCACCGCCTCTGATACCGCCACACCATAACACACCACCCACACTGCTTCAGTTCCACTGCCAGGATTGCCATTGGTAGAATGAGAGCTAACTTTTTCCACAGTCAGCACTCCAGAGAGGAGAAGACTAGACAATGTGGCTCTATCCATTGTAGAATATGGATGTTGTAGAGGCAGACTGGCATTTCCCAACATCCTTAAACTACAATTGAAAGAGCGGAATGCATACTTCTTTCTCCAGTGCCAAAAAGTGGTCTGGAGACCCCCATCCTCCTAATACATGAGGGATCCAGAGGTGGCTACATACTGCATGATTAGTACTTCCCCCACCCCTGCTCCAACACTGCGTGCTGCTTTTCTTCTCTTTTTCTCAGGGTTCTTCCTCAGGCACAATGGAACAGATCTAAAGACGCATTTATATAAAAACATATACATGATCACATGGGAGGGCACAAACATGGTGTGCTTGTTGTTTGTTATCTGTTGCCGGCCTATGACGCTGTGATATTAGGTGCATAGTAATTTTGACAGATTTTGTTTATGGGGGAATCTATTGATGATTGTACCCATTGGTGCAACGGCTTTGAAATATTTTGTTATATGTGGTTTTAAATGTTTATAACAGATTTGTCTGTGTTTTTGCTACATCACAAAAAAAAACTTTTGTAAGGTGCACATATTGTGGTTCCATTTTTGGTCATGTAGCATACTACTTTCTTTTTGGTTTTTTAATCTGGCTATAGGTAGAGTGGTTTCCCCTTCTCCTGAGGATGTGTCAGGGAACCCATGGAGGCTTCTAGTCAAACCAAACTTCAGAACCGACTTGTAACGGATGGATCTGAAGATATTCGCCCTGATGACAAGGAAGTTTTAGTACCTTATTAAGGTATCTATGCTTATATGATTTTTAAACTCTGTTGGCTGCCTGAGGTACGCCAACAAAGCTTATGCCTGCATAGTGTTCATCTTTAAGAAGTGGTGTGACCAAAGAAGACTTTTGATAGAGCAATCATAAGTCGCATGATATCCTACAGTTCCTGCAAGATGGATGGAATAAGTGGCTCTACTCCAGTGCCATCAGGGTTCAAATCTCCATTCTTTCAGCCTACCTTGGTAGGTCCTTTGTTAAAAAGCCCTTAATAAAGCGGTTCTGGATTGCCGTGCAAAAATTGCAACCAATCAGGATGAATTCATTTCGGAATTGGGTTTTGAAGACGCTTTGTGAACATCCCTTCAAACCTCTTCAGGAAGCAGATTTGTTCTACTTCACATTTTTCTGGCGGTAATTATGTCTGCCAAATGGGTCAACAAGCTATAAATAGAGATGAGCGAGCATACTCGATAAGGCAAACTACTCGAGCGAGTAGTGCCTTATTCGAGTACTCGCCCCTTCGTCTCTAAAGATTCGGGTGCTGGCAGGGGGCGGGGAGTGGCGGTGGAGAGCGGGGAGGAACGGAAGGGAGATCTCTCTTTCCCTCTCTCCCCCCCCCCCCCCCCCGCTCCCCCCTGCTCACCGCTGCAACTCACCTGTCACCCGCGCCGGCAGCCGAATGTTTAGAGATGAGCGGGCAGGTACTCCAATAAGGCACTACTCGCTCGAGTAGTTTGCCTTATCGAGTATGCTCGCTTATCTCTAGCTATAAACTTATCTATCCTTTCATATGGATAAGGTGGTATTGAGAACACTGCCCTCATTTCAGGCCAAAATGCCCATCTTATGCCGACATCGATGTAGAGATCGTTCTGCTCCAAACCCACCTCAGAGAAGGAAAGGCGCCTATGAGAAAGTGTTTGAGGATCTATCTTTCATGGTCTGAGAGTTTCCCGAAAATTGATCACCTATTTGTGCTTGCATGTGGCCTAAAAAAAGGAAGAGAGCCCACTATAGTGAGATGGCTGAAAAAGGCTATTAACTGTTATAGGAAAGAAGGAAGGTTTCCTCCAGAAGACATCCGAGCTTACTCAGAGTCACAGCCACATCATGGGCAGAATGTGTTCTGATTCCAACTGAGAACCTCTGCTAAATGGCATTGTGGAGCACCCTTTACAAGCCAGGCTAGACTTCTCAGAAAGAGAATATTCTTCTTTGGATACATTTCGATTTTTGGGCATTTGCTACTGTTAAGGAATCTTTCTACATCCTACATCCTGATATATGCAGGTATTTTCCCGCCATGGGTGCATTGTTTGACAGGGGGCAGCACCTTCTGGCGTGCAGTTTGCTTTTCTGGAGAAGTTGGGACTATAAGACTGTTCTTGTTGCGGGCTGAGAAGTGCATGGAGGTCAGCGGTGGCCACTTTTAACATCATTTGTGATGACTCTGAGCTCACCAAGAACCAAGTTAGTGACATTACTGGGTTGCGCCTTAAGTGAAACACCCTTTATATGTGCTGTTGTGCAGGATGTCCAGGAAAGACTAAATTTGCTACGCTATTCTTCTTTCCTATATTCCTGACAGCAGCACATAATTACCCTCTTGTTAAAGTTTTGGTTAGCTCCTCCCCCATGTGTAATTTTAAAGACTACAAAGAGTTAAGGCCCTTCTTAAAGGATTTGTTCAAAGTTTTTGAATTAACTATTCGTGTTACCCTTCCAGGGCACAAAGTTGGGGAATAAATCTCCATATGTATATGTCCTTGCTGTTTGGACTACAGGAAAGAAGAATGTTATAGTACTTTAAGTCTTTCCCTGTATCAATCAGAACACTACTAAATAAATGATTGTCTGTCCAACAATTATCATGGGTGGGCACATAACGAAACCCTTGCCTTGGGCATCAACTGAGCTTGTCCTGCCACTGTACAAGAGCTCTTCCATTTAGTGGTTCGGGAAAAGGCTTCCATGAGCTTTTAAAGGTACAATCTTGTGAAACTTCACATTAGCTGGTTACAGTTAGGTAGAAAGGAAGATGACAAATAAGCAGTTTTACCATTTACATCACTGCCTAGAAATCAGTCATTTATCTACAATGACTTCTTATAAACAGACATTTGACATCGATTTCAGAGTTGAAGCCTAGAAATGATAAAGTCTTCCATGTCATGAATTAAATGTTTTTTCCCTTAGTAGACACCAAAGCTTCCTCGTTATCCACTAATTATGCCCCTTATTTGTCAGCTTCTGTACCTCACATGTTACTACAATTAATTAAATTTAATTGACAGGATGCATGATCTCTGCAGATGCCGTCTAGTCCCACTGATTAATGTAGATATCTGCGTTACTTATGTGGAACGATCACAAGATAATTGGCTCTATTAGCTCAAGTTCACATTGACAGAGTACTTGAAAGTCACTTTCCTCAGGCCTACAGTGGATACCAAAATTCAATCAATGCCAACCACTGCAACTAATATATTGTACATAATAAGCAGAATAAGACACAGTTCACACCAATGTATGTCTCTTCTCCTGTGACTGATAGTGTCAAGAAGGCCTACTTTCATCTGTCTGTATTAAATCCTGTCAGCTTTTTTTTTGGTGCATTAAAAAAAAATAAAAGATGCTCCAAAAACTGAAATACAAGTTACAGAAGCAGTTACAGAGGTCTATGTCACCAAGTAGTGCATTTCTGGACCAAGGATAGTCTGTCTTATACACATCCTCTTTCATGTCATAGTCCATAAATCCCCATGTTCGTCTGCACTATCATTAAGTCACTGTTTGCCATCCTCGTATTTACAGGATGGCCATTCACATCACCTTGTCTCCTGAAGCTGCAGCTAAGAGGTCTCGCTGGCAGCAGTTTGTCCTGGAGAAATCAGCTGTTTGCCAGGGGTGGAACCCGGAAAAATCAACAGACCCCGCATTCTGAAAATGGTTGTGCAAGTTGGCACAACACCTTTAACACAAACCCAATTTTGCCTACTAAGCTCCCTCTTTCTGGCTGTTAAACTGATCATCGCTCATTTGTGTGCTATCTAGATGTTGTGGCATGACCTGAAGACGCCTGTGAATGCAAGGCATCCCAGAAATATTGATGAACAAAAACACATTTGCAAGGGGAAATGGTCTAAAAGTCCTCCTCAGTGTTGTGCAAAGGTTATTGGCAGCTACAGGAAACATATGGTGGAGGTGATTGATACTAAAGGGGAATCTACAGATTATTAAAATCAAAGGTTGACTTACTTACTGCCTCCATGTACAGTAAACAGGAGTTGTTTATAGATAGAGCAACTCCTGTTTACACTGAGTGATCGACTATTCAGTAGTCCTTCCTGGATGACTAGCAGCAACTGCAACTTCTCGCTCAGTGCCCTGTCGGGGTCACCCATAATCACTTGTTTGAGCAATTGTTCAGGCAGTTATCGACTCGTGTAAAAGGTACCTTTAGGGATTATTCAGGCAAGCGTATATCAGACACCGTTTTCACGGTCAGCCGATATACACTACCATCTGATGCACTGGATTTCAATGCATTAGATCACACAGGCGTATTCCTGCAGCGTAAAAGCGCCCGGCCAGCAAATATAGCGCCGGGCGCTTTTACACAGAGATAGTCCTGGAACTATCTTTGTGCCCGGAATACAGCGACCACTGCATAGATTCCCATGGGAGCCAATGACAGCGGCCAGAGCAGGGACAGAGTTTAGCAGCGTGACTGCTAAACTCCCTCCCCCTTATCTCCTCCCCTCTGGCTGTTTGCAATGGGAGGGGGTGGGATGGGGCGGAGCTAAGTCCACCTCTCCCATTGCTGGCTAAAAACAAGGGGAGGGGTGGGTGCTCAGCTCTGCCCCATCCCGCCCACTCCAACTGCAAACAGCCAGAGGGAAGGAGGGAGGAGGTGATCTGGTGAGGGGGAGGGAAGGGGAGGCAATGGCATTGCGGCCCTGGCGTATATGCACTAGCCCGTGCCGTCTGAATAGGCTCACAAACGTTAGAAGGTGAAGCTCTGATTAAGAAGCCAGCGATCCCGCGGTGAAGCCTGTCAGTGTAAATGCTCTGCGTAAGCGCTAGCAACCTTAGTGGTAACATCAGTGCTTGTGCAGTCGTTTACCCATCGGTTGTCCCGTGTAAAAGGGCCATAAGATTACAAACCCTGGTAAACACTGGAATCTGATTCATGATCTGTTTAGGTATACAGCCATTCAGGCCAGGGCTTTGCAATTACCTCAATCTGTTTAATGTCCACTCTACAGGGAGATGAACACGGGGAGTCTCTATCGCTGGAAATACATGCAGAGTAAAACAATAATAAAATCCTCATAGGGGTTAACTACAGGCCACCAAATATAGCAGAAGCTACTGAAAATCTATTACTGAAACAAATAGATGAAGCAGCAAATCACAATGAGGTAATTATTATGGGGAACTTTAACTATTCGGATGTAAACTGTGAAGCCGAAACCTGCAGATCTCATAAAAAGTAAGAGGTTTCTGTCAATAACTAAAGATAATTACCTTACCCAGCTTGTACAGGACCTAACTATAGGGAAGGCCATTCTGGACATAATATTAAACTGAGATCTGTTAGAATAACAGGGGTGCAGGTTGGAGGGCAGCTGGAAAATTGTGACCATAACATAATAAATTTCCACTTGTTTTTCAAAAGGGAGATTTATTGGGGAGATGTGAAAATACTATACTTTAGGAAGGCTAGGTTTAATTGGCTTAGAGATGCCCTTAACCTTATTGACTGGGACAATGTCCTCAAAAATAAGAGTACAGACAGTTAAATGGGTAAATAAATAAGTAGTAAGAGAAAACCAATGTGGATCAATAAAGATGTAATGGGGGCAATAAACATAAAAAACAAAGCGTTTTTAATTGCTAAAACAAGAAGGCACAGAAGAAGAACTAAAAATCTGTAAGGAAAAAAATTATGTTAAAAGCAGCAAAGATGGAGACAGAGAGACTTATTGCCAAAGAGAGTAAAACTAACCGTAAACTGTTCCTCAACTATATACATAGTAAAAAGATTAATACTGAAAGTGTTGTCCCTTTAATAAATAATGTAGGAAAAAATGGAGAGGGTGATGTGGAAAAAGCAAATCTATTAAATAGTTTTTCTACAGTGTATTTACAGAGGAAAATGAAATGTCAGATGAGATGCAGAGGGATAAAGTAAACTCTCCATCAAATCTCACCAGTTTAACACAGGAAGAAATCCAGAGCCACTTTAAAAAGATCAAAATAGCTAATCTCGGGGTCCTGATGGCATACACCCCCAGGTTCTAAGGGAATTAAGTAATGTGTAGACAAACCATTGTTTCTTATATTTAAAGACTCTATAGTGATGGGGTCTGTTCCACTGGATTGGTACATCACCAGTGCGGTGCAGATATTCAAAAAGGAGTCAAAAACAGTGCCTAGAAACTGTAGGCCAGTAAGTCGTACTTCCATTATAGGTAAAATGTTTGAGGGATTTCTAACAGATACTATCCTGGAGTACCTCAAGGAAAATAGCTGTATAACTCCATATCAGAATGGGTTTATGAGGGGTCGCTCCTGTCAAACCAATCTGATCAGTTTCTATGAGAAAGTAAGCTGTAGACTGGACCGGGGAGAGTCACTGGATCTTGTGTATCTGGACTTTTCCAAAGCATTTGATACTGTGCCACATAAAAGGTTGGTATATAAAATGAGAATGCTTGGTCTTGGTCTCTCTCTCTCTCTCTCTCTCTCTTCCCCCCGCTCCCCCATGCTCACTCCCGCAACTCACCGCTCACCCCCGCCAGCCCCTGAATATTTTGAGACAAGCGGGCATGTACTCGAAAATGGAAATACTCGCTCAAGTAATTTGCCTTAGCGAGTACGCTCGCTCATCTCTAATCAATATTTGCAGAATTACAAAATTATGCAAACAAATGCAGGCAACTAAATTTATAAATGGAATAGGTGGACTACAATACCCAGAGAGGTTATCAAAGTTGTGGTTATTCACTTTAGAAAAAAGACAGCAGAGCAGTGACCTAATAACTATGTATAAATATATCAGGGGACAATACAGAGATCTCTCCCATTGTCTATTTATACCAACGACTGGGACTGTAACAAGGGGGCGCCCTCTGCATCTGGAGGAAAGAAGGTTTCTACAGCAACATAGAAGGGGGTTCTTTACTGTAAGAGCAGTGAGACTATGAAACTCTTTGCCTGAGGATGCTGTGATGGCAATTTCAATTAAAGAGTATAATAAGGGCCTGGACGACTTTCTTGAGCATTACAATATTACATGTTACAGTCACTGATTACTTCAGAGGTGTTGTTTTTGCAGGCATTATTCTGATTGCCAAACTTAGAAAGATTTTCTTCCCCTTAAATTAGGAAAATTGGCTTTGCTTCATTGTTTTGGGTTTTTTTTGCCTACCCCAGGATCAACATTAGGGGATGGGGTGTTATAGGCTGAACTAAATGGACATATATTTTTTTTCAGCCTAACATACTATGTTACTATATAAAATTTTCTCCAGCTAGTTATGTTGTTGAACTAGAGATTAGTGCAGCTATAGAGAGCCCCATGCGGTGTATAATAACTTCTGCTAAAACCGCATCCACACCTGCTCCTTCCCAGTTACTGGTTTGAAAAGCACAGATATACACTCAGTTAAATCAGTTTAGTTAAAATAAAGACAAAAAAACCCATGATCAGATTCTAGTCATATATAAAAATCACTAACCTATAAACTCTCCATCAATACTCCAGAGCCGTGCTGCACAGTCCAATGAGGACGATAGCACAACTTTATCTTCATCTATCACTTCAAGACTAAATAGAATGGAAACATTGTTATTACAGTATTCAAGACAGATTTTTATATAGTATAAGGACACAAGGTAGAAAATGCATAATGAGAGAAATTCTTGCTGCACAAGTTGCCTGGTATCGCCTCCCTACAGTACAGTGCAGTACTACATGTCCTTATTTAGCCCAGGATGAGCTACTCCTTTGGACACCAGGTGAAGGCGTTCTAATTTATTCTTCTGGTGCACTGTGTGTTCTGTACAGGACCCTGTAACTCAACACAGGAAGTGATTTACAGCTTCCAACAACTATTTCTGATGTACATGTATGTCATTGATCTGCAGAGTGAGTATGGAGCGGGCTAGGGAGACGAGCCCGCTTCATACCTAGTGGCTATCAGCTGTATGAATATCAGCTGTTTCATATAGCTGATGGCTGCTGGCAATGGCTATAATCTGGGATAGCTCAGAACTCAGCCCTTTACATTCCCATTCATTTCAATGGGAACTTGGCTTTCCATACCAAAAAGGGCCACTGCAGTGCGAAAGGAGCTGCCTGTTTCCGGCAGAAATCTGCTCCTTGTCAGAGTGCAGTAGCTTGGCAAATAGTTGATCGAAGGGTATCTCTCCACCAATCTGCTATTGATGGTCCATACTGAGGATAGACCATCCTCTATACTTTACAAATGGACAACCCAATTAGCCTTTCAGTCTGTTTTTGGACTGTGATGATGGACATATTTGATACTATGGTTGGAACAAACCCCAAGATCTTGATACTGCAACACAGCAACTCCAAACAGTGTGTGTCACCCTGTCCACAGGATTGACATTATACAGGGTGGGCCACAGAAGAGAAGCGCACCTCTGATCCCGGTACCATGCTCTTATAAAAGCTTATGCCTAACCTGAATTACCTCTTAATGCTCATTAGTCTTAAACTAGTGCCACGGGAGTTTTGTTGCTAATTTGTAGTCACATTCTTTTGCATTGCTAGCCTTCAGAGTTTTCTCCTTCTTTGCTCTTGTTCGTACGCTCAGGAATGTTTTTCTTTTCAAGAAGGCCATTTTTTTTGAAGCAAATGGAAAAGCTTTTATTTGCCAACAGTCACTTCATGAAATGTTGTGGAGTGGGTGATGTTGACAACAGATTTCAAAGTAGATTAGTTTGACAAGAAATACAAATGTCTCCCACTTGTAAAATTAAATGTCTGCACAGTCCGGGATATATTCCAAGAAATCGAAGATTATTAATATCATTCTGAGACACCAAATCAGTCATAATTTGGCTCTAATCATATACATCAAGAATGTGAACTGTAAACAAAGGATGCATTTCTAATGAGAAGAGTAAGAAATCTGCTGCGGTGAATGAGTGTTGAAAACAGCTAAATTAAAGGAAATTTATGTAGTAAATGTAAATATGTTTTCATTAGAAATGCTGAACGAGACATATAGGCATAATACATTTCCCACAAATCAGTGTTATTAGAATGTGTCATCCATAATTTCTCTCTTACTCTAGCTAAAAATTCTACATACAGATGTAAAATATGCATGCTCAAATAGTTCTACAGAATAAAGTCAACTTAGTATTTCCAATCTTCTATACTTAAAGAGCTATATGTACTATATATACTGTCAAAAAATCTAGCAACTAGAAGAAGTTGTCGTTTTGCTGTAAAACTCGGCATGCAGTTACATCTCAGGCAGATATACAAATGATTAGACTTGTTGTATGATTAGATGAACGGTCTTGCCAACTGAGACCCTAAAAATGGTTCCACCCTTGGCCTATAAAAATACTCTCAGAGGCTACTTGTATATAGTGGACATCCTCTTCTGTAGAGCTTGATGACCACTCGACGCCTCTATGACACAATTGAAGACATTTAGTCCAGTTAACAGGATTTGAGAGGGGGGGCATTACTGGTTTGCCTGAAGCTGGATGGTCATATCAACAAATTGCCCACCATCTATTGGGACCAGTAGATGTGTGAGGGCACACACACAACGTGACCGGGCTCAGGACATCCCCGACAGACCAGGTGTAGACAGGATCGTCTGACAAGCACGAGCAGCGCCAACTGTTTAGAACTGCACGGAGCCGGAGTCCAGGGGACATAGGCAGAGGCAGGCATGACCGGGTAACGGGGAGGGAAGGGTTTAATAGTGTAGATTATGCTAGAAAGAAAGGGGGAGTCAGAGAAGGAAGCCAGGAGAAGGGGGGGTAGGATCACTTCCAGCAAGACGGTGAAGAGTCCCGCCCACCCGAAACAGTATTTGGGGGGGGGGGGACATTTGTCATAGCAGCTTGGGGGGAGGGGTCCCTTGGAGCCAGTAAAAGGTGTAATAGGGGGGTAGCAGGGGCTGGATAGCTTCCTTCCCCTCTTTGAAGTGGTCGATTTTAGGACTGCCGCCTCTGGGTCTCGCAGGGCGGGCCCTGCTGAGTTGGTGGGTGTGGTTAGCCAAGTTATGGCTAGCCAGCCTTGGGGTCCAGATGAGGCGACCTGGGGCGAGGTGATGAGTGGTGGGCCCCTGAGTCTGTCGACTGGCGGCGGGGGCAATGGTGGGAAGATAGTGTCACCCGAGTCCGAAGTGCGACCGGCGACAAGTACAACTATTTTCCGGCGGTTGTTTGTGAGGCGACAGGTAATTGTTAGGGCTCCAGGGATCTCTCTCAGGGTTAGTTCAGAGGGGGTTGAAAATGGTTATTATATGTTAATTTATGTTTGTAAATAAACATGGCTGCTGTGGCCATATTTAATCCAAGTTTGGAGTTGGTGTTTATTTGGAGGAAAGAGGTAAAAGGGGGTGGGGGGAGTCAAGTCACAGTAGCAACGACTCCAGTATGCCCTGGTCATGTTGCCTGACATCCAGAAACAGGTGCAGCATCGTTACAGGCCCCTGTGTCTATCAGAACCAATTCCAGATGCTTGGCTGAAGGACAATTGGTCTCAAAGTGCCCATTAAGTATACTGCCTTTGAACCGACCCACCATCACCTCCATTTGCAGTGGTGTCAGGAACGCTAAAATTGGACTACTACAGAGCAGAACCAGATTGTATTTAGGTTTAGTTTGGGCACTGATAATGGTAGTTGTCATGTCTGGAGACCTAAGGATGAGTACACCAATCCTGCCTTTGTTGTGGAGTGGCACACTGCCCCCACTGCTGGTGTGATGGCTGAAGGGCTATCGCATACAACTGTTGCTGGCCCCTAGTAGTGGTACAAGAGACAATGACAGCTCCGCGATACGTTCAGGACATCCTGCAGCCACATGTGTTCCTCTCATGGCAGTTTCCAAGAGGCATTTTCCAGCAGGATAATGCTTGGTCGCACACACAAGGGGGTCACAGGAATGCCAGTACAACATTGCCATACTTCCATGGCTTGCCCGGTCATCAGATTTATCACCAATAGAACATGTATTGGACCATCTGGGACGCCAACTTCGACAGCCTATGGGTCTGCGTGATCAGTTACAGCAAATGAGGACTGATTTGTCACAGAATACCATACAGAACCTGTATGCCTCCGTACCCACCTGTATCACATCTTGCATCCAAGTTAGATGCGGACCAACAAGGTACTAGAACCTCTATGCCCACCCGTATCACATTTTACATCCAAGATAGAGGCAAACCAATAGGATGCCAGAGCCTCCATGCCCCCCGTATCACATGTTGTATCCAAGCTAGAGGTGGTATAGCAGGGTACTAGAGCCTCCCTTCAAGTGTTCAGTTTTCTGCAATAAATTATTGTTTTGCTCTGTTATTGTAATCACTTACTTATATCAATCACACAGAAAGTTTCATTTGATTCTGACAACTTCTTATAGGTGCTTGATTTTTTTTTTACAATATTTGTACTATTGGTACTTTATTGGCTGGGGTCCGCCACTCAGGACTCTGACCCATCAGATGATTGGGAACCTGCTGATAGTGCTGCAAATACACTGGGCATTAGCAGATGCTCTGACCAGCGTGTAGTGGCCAATGCTTGTAACTGCAGGCTTGGATCTCATTGAAATCAATGGGAGCAGCGCTTTGTTTGGTTTGGCCTTATGCAGTCATCTACACCATGTGTTTTCACCTTTAGGGTGAGTCTGTACTCATTGGCCAGTGCTGTGTACTTGCCCCCAGGCTAAAATTTGTCAGCCAGCCTTGGCCCAGTTACAGGACAAAATGTTGCCTTAGGGTGAACACCCACTGGCGTTTTTTCCCCACTGTGCTGCGAGAGTAAAGGTAAAGTCTCGCAGCGCAGTGCGAGAAAAAAACCGGCATCACGCCGGGATATCGCCAGTCTTTTCAATGGGGCCAGCGGCAGCAGCGCTAGCCCCATTAAAAAGAAATGGAGAATGTCGCGGACTTCTGCCACAGCTGTGACGGCTGTGGCAGAAGTCCGCGGCATTCTATCCCATTGCTTTCAATGGGATCGGCATTGAAAGCACTGCTTTCTGACAAGCCCCGCAGTATGATTATCGGGGAAGAGCTTGAAATATAAGCCCTTCCCTGATAATCAGCAATAAGTGTTAAAAAAGTTTTTTTTAAAGTTACTCACCTCTCCGGCGCTCAGACGCTTCCTCCGGCTGGCTCCCCTGCACTGCAGTTAAGCTCTTTCAGCAGGCTGAGATTTAAAAATCCATGCCTCCTGAAAGGGCTGTGCTGATTGGCTGAGGGCTCAGCCAATAGCAGCTAGTGCTTAGCTATTGGCTGAGCGCTCAGCCAATGACACATAGCCCTTAGCTATTCATTCATGAATAGCTAAGATATTGCTATTCATGAATGAATAGCTAAGGTCCCTGCGGGGATGAAGGAAACTCCTGCCACAGCTGTCACAGCTGTCACAGCTGTGGCAGAAGTCTGCGGCATTCTCCCTATGTTTTCAATGGTGCTAGCGCTGCTGCCGCTGGCCCCATTGAAAGCACTAGCAATATGCCGGTTCTATTGCGGCGTCTTTCTCGTGCTCTCGCAGCGCAAGAAAGAAAATATCGCCAGTGAGTGTCCACCCTTATTGTGATATTAGTCACTGGCGGAGCTGAGCTGCATTTCTTAAAACCTAGCAACTCTGCCATACCAGAGGCACTAGTGATCATGCGATCACCGGGTTCAAAAAAGGAAACTGCACTGCACTGGTGAGCAGTTTGGTTGACTACTCAAATTGCCTATATTATAATCTACTACTGGGTACAAGTATTGTAGTCTAAATATTTGGTGGGCTCCTCTGGCTAAACATCTATTTTAGCTGCCACTCTTCCTGCCCATGATATGGAAGCAACAAACATATTTTTCCCAGATTTGTAGGATCCAATAGAACACAATGGTGCAATGTTCTAATGGAGGCCATATTTCAGACATGTTGTAATCTCATCAAGGTGCAATAATGTATAGTAAGGTGATGTATAAAATCCCCATGTGACAACTCACAGAACAGAATACGGAGCTGCAGCACACAACTCTGACATTTTCTACCAAAAAATTCCAAGCGGGAAGAAACAAGATAGAATAAGGATATCAACTTTAACTGCAGTTAAAGGGGTTGTCCCGTGGCAGCAAGTGGGTCTATACACTTCTGTATGGCCATATTAATGCACTGTGTAATGTACATTGTGCATTAAAGGGGTTGTCCCGCGCCGAAACGGGTTTTTTTTTTTTTCAACCCCCCCCCAGTTCGGCGCGAGACAACCCCGATGCAGGGACGTACAGAAAGCTTACCGGAGCGCTTACCTTAATCCCCGCGCTCCGGTGACTTCTATACTTACCTGTGAAGATGGCCGCCGGAATCCTCTTCCTCCGTGGACCGCAGCTCTTCTGTGCGGTCCATTGCCGATTCCAGCCTCCTGATTGGCTGGAATCGGCACGTGACGGGGCGGAGCTACATGGAGCCTGCATTCTGCACGAGCGGCTCCATTGAAGAGAGCAGAAGACCCGGACTGCGCAAGCGCGGCTAATTTGGCCATCGGAGGGCGAAAATTAGTCGGCACCATGGGAACGAGGACGCTAGCAACGGAGCAGGTAAGTAAAAAACTTTTTATAACTTCTGTATGGCTCATAATTAATGCACAATGTATATTACAAAGTGCATTAATATGGCCATACAGAAGTGTATAGACCCACTTGCTGCCGCGGGACAACCCCTTTAATTATGAGCCATACAGAAGTTATAAGAAGTTTTTCACTTACCTGCTCCGTTGCTAGCGTCCTCGTTCCCATGGAGCCGACTAATTTTCGCCGTCTAATGGCCAAATTAGCCGCGCTTGCGCAGTCCGGGTCTTCTTCTCTTCTCAATGGGGCTCGGTGTAGCTCCGTGTAGCTCCGCCCCGTCACGTGCCGATTCCAGCCAATCAGGAGGCTGGAATCGACAATGGACCGCACAGAAGAGCTGCGGTCCACGGAGGTAGAAGATCCCGGCGGCCATCTTCACCGGGTAAGTAAGAAGTCACCGGAGCGCGGGGATTAAGGTAAGCGCTGTCCGGTGTTCTTTTTTAACCCCTGCATCGGGGTTGTCTCGCGCCGAACGGGGGGGGGGGTTGAAAAAAAAAACAAAACAGTTTCGGCGCGGGACAACCCCTTTAAGGTGCATTTACACTACAAAGATGATCACTCAAAAGATGGCTGTTGAGCGATCATTTTGCATAAACTACTACTTGATACTAATGCCTATTAGTACCAATTAGTAGCATATAAGCCTCTGGGAACTGTATTCAGTGAACAGACCACCTGCTGTTCCCTGATTACATTATCTTTGTTCTGCTGCGGGGCTGACAGCTAGAAGAATGCAATCAGTTGTAATCAGCGCTCCCCGGGCAGAACACAGCGTGCAGTCCTGCTGATCAGCTGTTTTGCTGAATGATGGTTTTCATGCAGAGGTGAAATTCATCGTTTGGCAGAAAAGTGAAGGATGGACACATTTACACTCAATGATTATTGCTCAAAAGATGTCTTTAATTTACATATTTTTAGATATTCTTAACAATTTCATGTAGCACAAGTGTGAAAAAGTGCAGCAAGCTTACTCACTCTGTAATCATGTCCACGTGTGCTCTCCAGTGCTTGATAACTACAAGGATACAAATGTTTAAGCATATTAATGCTGTGCAGTACTTATTTATGCCCAAGTGACTGTTTCGTTAAAGAGTTTTTCACATCTCAAAAAATATTAGCCTATTAATTTCTGGTCGGTAGGGACTAGACTACTGGGACCCCAACAATCCTGAGAATGAAGGGACCACAGCATTGCATTCCCCTTTAAAATGTATTTTTGTTGCAGAGCAGTGCTCTCATTAATCAAGTGTGCAAGCAACTGCGACGCAACCCCACTCCTTTATGACCCTAGCAATATGCTATTACTTTCTGTGATTGTATAAAATCAAGTGAGCAAGTAATACGTTTTACTGTGAATCCACATTAGAATAGGAGCAACTTGGAATAAGCCTTGGTCATCAGTGCTAGAATAGCAAGGGCCAGTATTTCACTACCAACTTTGTGGGGTTTTCTTGTCCAACAGTGTCAATCAAGAGCATACCAAGAATGGTGTGATTAAGGAAAACATCTAGTGAAAGGGAATCCTGTGGACATAAACAACTCTTCAAAAAAGGGTCAGAGGAGGATGCAAAGATGCCAAGAATCATTCTAATGAACAAGTGGTGCACAGGCAATCATATTTCAGCCAAATACAACACTGGTGCTGCAACAAACGTGTCCGAATGCACAACTTCTTAGCACAGACGCACTATAACCACAGATGAACAGTTCACGTGGCAAAGACAAGACTCTAGTGGGCAAAAAAGAGCAAAAACCGGATTACTGGGAAGTGGAAAAACATCGTCTGGTCGAATGAATCCAGGTTACTGTTGCACCATGCTGATAGGAGGGCCAGAATTTGGCAGCATGAATCAAGGAACCCTTTTTATCAGATGTTCAGAACATGTTAGTACCTCCATCTAATTTGCAAGAATTGCAAGAATCAATCCTGTCCATATGGGCCAATATTATGCAGAGCAATTTCAACACTTAATGAAATCTATGTCACAAGGAATTGCAGCGTTTCTGAAAGCCAAGGGAGGTTCAATACACTACTAGATGGGGTTTTTTAGTAAAGTGGCCATTCAGTGTATACTTTGAATATAAAAAATAAAGGTGTACCTAAAAGTAGGGCAATTGCATATTTCAGGTGGGAAGTTACTGTTTATATCAATTTATAGTCAACATTATTTATCTCTATCCTTATGGCCCCCTGAACACGGGCGGAAATTCTACGGCGGGATATCCTGCAGAATTTCCGCCCATGCCCAGCCTCACAGAGGCCCACACAGAAATGTCACGGCTGACACATCGGCTCTACGCACATGCCCGACGGGTGGCAGCCAGCACATAACAGAGCGGAGGAGATGGCGGAGCAGGTGAGCCGTGGTGGTCACTGCAGGGGCACGGCCCGCATCCCGCTGCGGGAATTTTCGTAGCAGGATCCGACCTGGCCATCTGCAGTAGGCCTATCTTATAAATATATCTATATTACACAACAAATGCTTCATAATATCTAAGATAAAAAGTTAAGAGGTGTTTTTTATTATCAAGCAAAAATATCAGATCATTCGACATATTTGTGATACTATGTATCATAATATAACTCCTCAGTTTCACTCTTCAGGAATATGCCAAGCAGAACTGTAACTTGAATCACCTGGGCTTCAATTCAAAATGCGCAACAGCACCTAACCGCATCCTGTGCAATTTATAATACCGGTGTCACTGCTATCTCTGCACCCCTATAGCTCCTCTACTGATATTATGGCTTCCTTGAATATCTAATTTTACTTAAGATACACTATCTTATCAAAAATATTTGGACAACCCATAAGTAGAATGAATTGTCTCTTATTAGCATTTCACGTGCCCTAAACCGTACTATATAGGATACAGATCGGCCGGGGTCTGTCAGGCTGTACTGGTTTCAGGCACTAGGGTGGAGTCTCAGATGTAGTAGCCGCAGGTCTGGAGAGTAGTCAAGGAAGAGCCAGAAGTCAGGCAATGGAGGTCTCAGTCCACAGTACAGATGGAGGAGGCAGGTAGCATAGTCAGAATGGAAGCGAGGGGTCAGCAATGGGAGGTCTCAGTTAAATAGCAGAGGAGCAGGCAGAAATACAGCTTGTTCAAGGCTTGGAGAACAATAATCACACAAGAGAGGAGTGTCAGGGCCAGGCATTTATAGAAAGTCCTAATCAGGAACAGGTGAAGCTAAAACAGGGGCTGGATCTGGAAACAAGGTCAAGGTATGCAGGGAAACTTGTCCAGAGGCCTGGATTGCTCAGCGGACAGAGCTGCCGGCTAGAGCACAAGAGCTCACGGATTCGAGGCCTGACACAGTCATAGTTTGTGACCAAACTGCATAATATTGGATATATGGGATATGCCGCTTCACACAAGCTCTCCATCACAAAGCGCAATGCATTGGCCAGTTTACAGGGGTCATTGGGCAGCAGAAAAATGGAAGAACATTTTATGGAGTGACAAATCACACTACTCCATCCTCAAATCAGATGGATGTACCTTGGTGTGGAAGATGTCTTGAGAATGCTAGTGTGTTCTGTCAACAGTTATGTATGGCGGAGGTTCTGTTATGGCCTGGGGGTGTTTTACGTGGCATGGTCTTCGTCTGTTGGTTGTAATGATAAGAACCATGAACACAGAGGTGTACCTTGACATTCTAGATAATAATGTACAGCCGACAATGTGGTATAACTCTGGAAATGGTCAGCAATACTTCCAACAAGACAATGTGCCTTGTCAGAAATTATCAGACTGGCCTATACAGAGTCTTGACCTGAACTCAATGGAACATTTTTGAGATGAACTGCTACTGCGGGTCAGGGAAGTCGCCTGACATTTGCAGGATGAATAGAGGGAAATACCAGCTGAAGTGTATCAGACGTAATAGAAAGTATGCCACGGTGAGTATCTGATGTCATTAGGACAAAAGTAAGCCTCACTAACTATTAACATATGTAAATAAATACTAATTTAGATTCTTGCTCAGGTGTTCAATTATGTTTGGTAGGATAGAGTATAATAAGAATTGTAAATCCAAAAGTTCCTTGTATTTTATGGACTCTATTAGCGGATGCCTAATGAGAATATCTGAAGTTAAGGAGTTCTATGACTATATAAAATTACATTGCCCCAGACTGGAGATCTGAGGTGATAAAAATATAAGAAAAGAGACGTGCTAATTACCTTGCAAACTTGAAGAGTCTGTTGATCTGTGTAACCCTCATTATCAGTTATTTTTATTCAATGTACTTCAAAGTAGGAAAAATGTGCCCTAAGGGATACATGTGTAGCAACTGCACTATTGTTTCAATGCATTGAAAAAATGAAGGTACTTTTGTATAAAGCTCCTTGAATAAAAAATTTCAGTTTTTTTGGACACAACTTCTATGAAAGTACAAATAGAAATGAGTAAAACATTTGCATATTTTCAACCCAGGCTTCCATTTCTCTTCAATGCAATTTATCCTGGAGGTATAAGTTGCAGAGTCAGAAAACAGTAAATGGAGTCTCCTGTCGTTCAACTGTTAGTTTATATGTATTATTTGAAGTCTCTATAGTAAGAAAAATGGCACGTGATTAGGATGTTTATAGCAGGGAGAGAACTACAGAAGTTACCAAGATGGTGAGCGGTCTGCAAATCATGTCCTATGAGGAGTGATTAAAGGATCTGGGAATGTTTAGCTTGCAGAAAAGAAGGCTGAGAGGAGACTTAATAGTTGTCTACAAATATCTGAAGGGCTGTCACAGTGCAAAGGGATCAGCCCTATTCTCATTTGTATGAGGAAAGACTAGAAGCAATGGGATGAAACTGAAAGGGAGGAGACACAAATTAGATATTAAGAAAAACTTTCTGACAGTGAGGGTGATCAATGAGTGGAACAGGTTGCCATGGGAGATGGTGAGTTTTCCTTCAATGGAAGTGTTCAAACAAAGGCTGGACAAATATCTGTCTGGGATGATTTAGTGAATCCTGCACTGAGCAGGGGGTTGGACCAGATGACCCTGGAGGCCCCTTCCAAATCTACCAGTCTGTGATTCTATATATTTTGGAACTTTCCTGATTCATGCTGCCCAAGTGAAGGGGAAAAATATGGAAGATTTGTTGTATAAATTTCTGTGACTGTTCCATAGATCTGAACGGAACTGTAAATATCCATACACATGCTTCAAAAACAAACACCCTGGTGGACCAGCCCTGAATTTTTGCATCTTTTTAATCTCATGCAGTTCCTTTAAGAGGAATGTATCTTTTTTTTTTTTACTAGTTAAAACTATACAGTGAATCATTTTCCATTTTTCTAATCTGTTTTAATTTTATGATTACAAATTTGTTTATTCTATCTTCTGTACATGACTGAGGGGATGGCCATCTTGCAGTTAATAGCATTTCAAAAAATGCTTTGCAGTAGCCTCAATGGCCATTCACACAATTCGAGGATCTGCTGACTTCTAACAGGCATATGTCCATCCTATTACCCTCCCAGCAATGTTGATCCAGAGGAAGGCAAAAAACTAGAGGTAGAAGCCAATTTTCCTTATTTTAGGGAATCCTAAATCCTTTGTGATTCTAATCTGGCAATCTAAATATTTCCTGAATAAACAATACCTCTGAAGTAATTAGTGACTATAACATGTAATATTGTAATGCTCAAGAAAGGTGTCCAGGCCCCTCATGAACTCTTTTAGTGAGTTCGCCAGCACCACATCCTCAGGCAGAGAGTTCCATAATTTCACTGCTCTTACAGTAAAGAACCCACTTATATGTTGCTGTAGAAACCTTCTTACCTCTAGACGTAGAGGATGCCCCATTAATACAATCACAGTCCTGGGTATAATCAGATCACAGGAGAGATATCTGTATTGTCACAATTTATATTCACCTATTGGTATGTTTATGAAGGGTAGGAGGAAACCTATACAGGCACATGGATAGATACAAACTCCATGGCCTGATTTGAATTTAGGACTCCAGCACTGCAAGGCAACTGTGCTAACCACTGAGCCACCATGTTTCCAGTCATCAATAGCTGATCATTGGGATGAGCAGCTTGTAATCCACACAAATCAGTTATCTTCCAGACCATGGTTAGTGCATCGGGGCCAAACATCTTCTGGGTCGAAGCTGGAAGTGTAATAGAAAGGCTTCAATTTTAAAAAGGTTGAAATCAGTGGGAGTGAAGCATTTCTATTACCCTTCAGGTTTCAACGTCAATGATAGTGTCTGACCCCCCTCTACTGACATTGGGCAGGAGCAACAGCTGACTGGCGAGCATCCCGAGAGGCGGGTCCCTACCAATCAACCTAATGACAGGTCATCAATAGTAAATGCCTGGAAAACCCCTTTAAGGTTCTACCTAACAAAGAAGTCCACATGTTGCACCAGTTGTAAGCATGAGGGCTTAGTCACACGGGCGTTTATTGCCGCGATTTGCGCATGCGCATGCGTCCGGCGACTTTTTAAAACCATTGCTTTGCAATGGTATCGGACACATGAGCGCTTTTTATGCGCTCGTCCGATAAATTAGAGAACAGAAATCGCAGATCGCACCTATCTGCGATCTGCGATTCCTGTTCTCTTCTCTATATGCGCTCAACGGGGCCGGCGGCAGCAGCGCCGACCCCATTGAGAACATATAGAAGACAAATCATTCTTCTCTGCCACAGCTGGAACAGCTGTGGAAGAGAAGAACGATGTTTGCCCATTGAATTCAATGGAGCGGCAATACAGCCGCTCCATTGAAAGCAATGGGCTGCCGGCGTGCGCGGGGTTAATTGTCGGGAAGGGGTTAAATATATAACCCCTTACCTGCAATGCATCCTTAAATGTGAAAAAATAAAAAAAAAGGATGTTCTCACCTGCTCCCGGCAGCTGGAGATCCCGGCGGTCGGCCTGCAGTGGGTGTGAAGGAGGTGTGACTCAGGCTTGCCCCTGATTGGCTCAGCCTGAGCCAATCAGAGGCTGAGCTCAGTCACACCCATTCATGAATTCATGAATGGGTGTGACTGAGACTTGCTTCTGATTGGCTCAGCGCTGAGGCAATCAGGGGCAAGCCTGAGTCACACCTCCTTCACACCCACTGCAGGCCGACCGCCGGGATCTCCAGCTGCCGGGAGCAGGTGAGTACATCCTTTTTTTTTATTTTTTCACATTTAAGGATGCATTGCAGGTAAGGGGTTATATATTTAACCCCTTCCCGACAATTAACCCCGCGCACGCCCGCAGCGCTTGCATTCAATGGAGCCGCTGTATTGCCGGCTCCATTGAATGCAATGCGCTGGACAGCTCCGGCCCGTTTCTAATGAAACGCGGCTAGGAGCAGATTTTCGGGCGATTTTTGGGCCGATTTTTCGGCGCCGGTCACGCGATTTGCGCATGCGCATCCGTCATGCGATGCGCAAATCGCGTGAAAAAACGCCCGTGTGACTAAGGCCTGACTCACAATCCTATTACATAACTTTTGGGATGACATTCTTAAAAATTCAAAACATTTTCTCAAAATGTTAATTAAATCCTTTCTTTGCCAAATGTTTTCTTTAGCAGTCATGTCTGTTCAGCTTCTCTACTAAAAATAATCCAAGTGATGTAATATAAAAAAACAAAAAAATGTAACTTACATGACGGATGCTCCTTCTCAGATCCCTGGATAGCATAGTCTTTGATGTTATAAATATATATATAACCGATGTAATCTGCTACGAACATTAGTGAGTTGTCCTTAGTAACGGCAAGACTGCTGACCTGGTACCCAGTCCTAGACTTAAGAAAGAGAAGAGGAATTTATATAATGCACTTTTAATAGCTGGATTAACAGAGGAAAGGGTTTGTTTATATATTAGGGAAATGCATATTAAAGGGAACTGGTCATTAGCTTTAAGGGGTTGCTCAGTTAAAAACTAATTTTTAAAATTTAGTCCAAATGACTAAAAACAATAAAACAAAGGGTACTTACTTGTCCACAGCTCTGGTGATTATGCTTGCCTTCCTGTGATTCTGTCAGTTTCTGTTGACAGCAGATGGCAGGTGACCGCTTCCTGCCAATCAGAGGTCACAGCATCATTGTCCATTCTCCTGGCATCAGTGTTCACATTCAGGGCGCCATGATGCTAGAAGTTCAGAACAGTGGCACTATAGCCTCTGATTGGCAGGCAGTGGTCACCTGACTTCCACTTTCAGCAGAAAGAGTCAGAATTGCAGGGCTGTAGCACTGGATCACTGGGACTGAGAAGGGTAAGTACTAGAGATGAGCATACTCGCTAAGGGGAATTACTTGATCGAGCATTGTATTTAGCGAGTACCTCCCCGCTCGGAAGAAAAAATTCGGCTGCCAGCGGCGGGCGGGGAGCTGCGGGGGAGAGCGGGGGGGGGACGGAGGGGAGATCTCTCTCCCTCTCCCCCCCCCCCCCCCCCGCTCCCCCCTGCTCACCGCCGCAACTCACCTGTCACCCGAGCCGGCAGCCGAATCTTTTCTTCCGAGCGGGGAGATACTCGCTAAGGACAATGCTCGCTCGAGCAATTGTCCTTAGCGAGTATGCTCGCTCATCTCTAGTAAGTACCCTTTGTTTTATTGTTTTCATTCATTTGGATCTAATTCTAGCTTTTTAAAAACTAGATATCACCTTTAACCCTTTGAAGACCAAGGGACATATTTGTCCCATTGATTTAAACTGCCCACAAATTCAATTAAATCATTTATGGTCCTGAAAGAGTTAACCCCGCTAAAGCACCACCACTGCCTTATAGTATAGCTGTACAGCATTCCAAACATGACCCTATTAATAGTAGCTGCGCAGAGCATCATTCTAACATGCGAGTGGAAGTATTTGCCTATTTCTCTAATGCATGAATGTCCGTAAGAGGGCTGTCCACCTCTCAACAATTTATGACCTGTCCTCAGAATAGGTTCTCAATAGTTGATTGGCCGGGGTCTGCTGCTCAGGACCTCATTAATCAGCTGTTACTTGGATGGCTAGCAGTGTTTGGAGAAGGAAGGAACAGCTCCATGCACGTTGGAGCGATCCAAGTTGCTAATACAGGTGTTATGTCTGCAAAGGACATGCTGGACCAGCACCTGCAGACATGCACAATAATTGCTCACAGTGCGGCAGCCAAAACAAACTGACAAATAATAAATGGGAAGTCTTTCCCTAAATACGTAATGAATGAGGAAGAGGGCCCTGACTGACACAGCAGACTGATTGCATCGATAGATGTGGGCATGTACTTGTTCCTGGGACCTAAGTAACCCTACTTGTCCAAACTGATAAAGACCAAAGCAAAATAAAACACAGCCCTTGGCTTTAGTAGAATAAGCCGCAGTCACAGAGCCATCCGAAGTAAGGAACAGTGGACACCACGCTGTTCACGGGAGCCACTAACTGCCAGCTCAGTGAGCGAGCAACTGACAATTTACAGCCCCTTAGCTTCCTATCCATCCCAGCTAAATATCCAGCTAATCATCCACAGATGTGAGCACACTGCATCACACCTACTAAGCAAGAAGGTGCAGAACCATGTCTAAAACCCGCACCGGACTCCTTCAACCCAGCAGCGGTCCCAGCACTGCTGCAACAACAGGTACAGCTCCCAGTGAATTCATTCATGCACACTGACAGCTGCCTGGAGAACAGCTGATTGGCAGGGGTTCTCAATCAGTGCACACCTAATGATCAACTATTGCTAAACTACTATCCTGAGGCTAGAGTTAAGAGATGGACAACCCCTTTAAATGCAGAAATTAGCAGAAGCTCTTAGGCTGGGTTCCTATATATCAACCAGGTCCAGCCATTGGTTTTATGCCAGAGCCAAACATAGCGGATGAGATTTTGGTGTACTTTCCACAGCCAGACAGAAAAAAGCTGCATGCAACTTTTTTCTGTCTGGTGCAAGGAGGCATCTGGCATCAAAACTGATGTTCTGGATGCCATGAATGATCCCTTAGAAAGCTATGGGATTAGTTCTTCGGGCATCAGTTTTCCTTCGGGTTTCACTACTACACCGGAGGGCTAGACATACGTAAAACACGCCTTAGATGTTAGTCTGATATCAGTCACTATACCCAATTCATTATAGCAATGTAATTCTCACATCTATGTGTTATTCATATGGACACTTACTGGTTTAAAACTTGCCGACAGTTTTCCACCTTGGAATATATTCCAGAAATTGACAGAACCTATAAATATACATACATTGCCCTTACTTTCCAGCCAAATTGCAGATCTTTATTAACACATTATAGCTTATCATGCATTACCTAATGGTCCATTGGAGACAAGTGATGCTGCTCCTCGTAACTTCACAGTCCGCATTTTCAAAAACAGAATTTTGCTAACACTTTTGTCTGTTACTGTAGAGAAATGTAAGGCTTCAAATTAGAACATGTATACAAAAAGATGTAAAAAATTTTTTTGCCTATCACCGAGGGAATCACTAAAATATAACTTTTATTAGGTAAAGATAAAAATAAAAATGTATAAAAGGCGTGGACTCTTATTCCAGTTACACTCCTACTGGACAAGTAGATATTCTAACAGTAGTAAGTCCATATAAGTATATACCAGATGATGCGCTAAGTTCTAACTCCACAACCACAATGACCCAATCTATATTGTTGGTGCATGGGTCGAGATATATATTATGGTTGTGTACAGCTCCACGTGATACAGTAGTTGTACCGTGTAAACATGGGACCTGACAGTCACTGAGTGAAAAATCGCTAAGTAGTCGCTAGTCACTTATTTTCAGTCCACTGAACTGAAGTGACCAATGAGTGAGTTCTCACTTGGTGTAACTAGACAGTTGTTCATCTATGGATGACTGCCTGTTCACAGTGAATGAAGGTGGGCAACCAGAAGAGATCTCTGATACACTCCACTTTCATTCCGCCATTGATTATTACTGCTGTGTAAAAGTACAGGAATGATATGTTTTGGGATGACTGTCAGGTGCTTAAGTGTGCTGACAGTTGTCCTATGTAAAGCCACCTTAAGGGTGACGACAAGTAGGGGCATTGATGAACAAAGGAAGAATGCAGAAGAAAAAGCTGTATCAAGTAAAATAGGAAAATGCAACCTGTTCTGGTGTGAAGGCCACTTTGTCACACTGTACTAGTTCAAAGGGTCAACCGTAACAACCATAGGGCTCCTGTAACAGTAAGCCTGAGGTCACATGGGACGGAAATCCTGCGGAAATCTCATGGAATGACCACACCGAAAAAACGTATAAGTGCAGCTTCAAAACCTGCAGCCTTTCACGGCGGATTTTGGAGCGCTTCGCCATCGGCATTCCGCTGTGGCTATCTATCCCCATAGAGAGGAGAGAGGCCACTGCGGAAATGAGGAAAGAATTGACACGCCGTGGCTTTGAATTCTATTTTTGCAAATCTCGTCCACTTTGCTGGCTCATCCCAGGTTAAAACGCCGCAGGCGGAATGGCCGTGCACAAAAAGTCCACACGGAAAATCCACGGTAATTACGACCCATGTGAACCCAGCCTAATAGCCACTGTGACTCCACAATTAAGGTCACAATGTTATCATAGCAGTGACAGCCACAGAGCCACCATTAATGCAAGTCATAGAGCTCACATGCCACAAAAACACTCCTGAGTACCAGCCAGAATGCCTCAGCTTGCCAGCCACAGAACTCCTCCCTGAAAGCCAACGAAGGAGCTCTCCATGCCACAGGTATCCCATGAGTCTCACTTACAATCTTCCATGCCACAATGCTCTCCAGTCACAGAAAGCCCCCTATAAAAGTGTTAGTCACATAGCCCTCCAAGTGCCGGACACAACCCCCTCGTGGCTACCTCTATAAGGATTAGCATACTAGAGGCCATTTGACTATATTTTCATTCTCCTGCAGCGTTCCCTATGGTCAGTTTAAGAAAGTAATAACATTGTTGTCTCGAGTGACAGCATTCTCTCCATATTGTGAGAATGTAAGGTTATCAAAATAGTTACTAAGACTTCTCACTAAATCTGTATAGCGCCAACTTATTCCACAGCACTCTGATGCATGGAGGAGTTCAATCAGGGCGGGGAGGGGTGGTACAGGAGATGTGGGGCAGGGAGTGTGCAGGAGGGTGTTACTGGGCAAAACTAACTGTTACAGCTTAGGACTTTTGGTTCACAGTTAGCTTATTCTCAGGATGCGGCTGGGGCCTTGGTGTAGGTTCAGGTTGGTGTAATGACGTCAGCACCAGACCATGTGATGCGTCTGCAGGCACATGCTCACTGTCATTGAGCGCTGGACACCATGGAATGAATATCTCCTTTCTCTCTATTGACTGGTTGGTTGTCTGGCTGGGCTGGCTGTTATCGCAAGTTCATGCATTGCGAAGTGATAAAAAGGAGGCTCCATAGGGAAATATGGGAGATTACCAAAAAAAAAAAAAAAAAAAAGGACACACACACACACATATATATATATATATATATATGGAAATGAAACCATTGAAAATCATTGGTTCCCTAATTTTGCGCTTTCACTCACTCTCGCATCGCAAGATTTTATCGCAATTGTGAAGGCACCATTAGAATCCCCTTTTAATCTTCAGGTGGCCGTGGTTACAGTATCCTTTGGCACACACTTTTTACGATTTGGAGACCAGCAAGCGATCATCTGTGTCCTTAATCCATTTTCTTTGGATAAACTTTTGTATGTACACATTAAATCATTGATGGATTACTGAGCTCTGTGATGTTATATTTGGTTATTCCCTAGGGCTGAATACAGAAAATAACCAGTTCAAGCGAGATACAAACTACACTTAAACATCTGACCTGTACATTGTCAAACCGCAAAAATAGAAGTAAATTGCTCAAGCTTCCTTAAAATGTCAGACCTCAGGTATCTAGCATTAAATAAATAGGATGGACCCAAAAAGTGACCTACATTTAAAGTGCTGCATTACTTTTACATGCCGTTTCCATAGAAACAGCCCGAGTTCTCAGCAAGAAGTATGTCCATGTGAGCCTACATATTACATCTTATAAGTTATGTGAGGACCTGTCACTTACATGGAGTGCGGTATTACTGTCATTGGCTAGACAAGCACGCATCAGAATGGCATTGACCATATGCGCCTATGGTCACTCCGTAAGGGTCTCTCTAAATGGTTAATGGTATTTATAAATGCTATACACAATAACTGGAAATTACACAGTATACATGTTAGAGTGATAAGATGAATGTATCAATAAGGGCTCATTCACATCATTGTTTTTGTTTTTGATTTCCGTTTTACATTTACATCAAAGGCGCTGCAAAACATAAAAAATGGTTCTGTTTTAGATTCCATTGAACTTCAGTTACACTGCAATTTTGCTAATTTTGACTGCACTATTAATTTCCTTTAAAAAAATGGTAAAGTTCTACTGTATTGTTTTTGGGGGGGGGGGGGAAACTAAGTAAAAAAAAAACTAAAAGCATACAAAAAGGACACTTATATTTTATTTACATTATAGTTAATAAGTGATGGAACTGAACGAGAAGGTTTGTTTCAATTTTTATGTCTCTTTAAAGAATCTGGTGCTAAACGAGCATGCGCCAAAGGTTAGAAAAACAATAGCATACAAAACAGATCCATTAAAATGGCTATAAACGGAAGAAAACAGAAACAAGCTGATAGAAATTGTGCTTTTTTAACAAATTTGTCTACTGGATCTGTTAAAGAAAACGGAAACTATGATTTCCATTTTTTCGTTTAATTTCCAATTTGCTATCAGTTCCATTTGAAGAAAAATGGATCTGTTCAAAACTGAAATCAAATGCTGATGTGAACTAGTCCGAAATGTCCCAAAAACTCACTCTGAGGCTGTTTTCACGCAGCCAAGAAAATCATGCGACATTTGTGCGTTAAATGGGGTCATATACATAAGCGGCATGTACTATCCTTGGGTGTTCCCTCGGAATGCGTTGCCCATTGTTTTCAATGGGGCCAGAAAACACATCACACGGTGTGTGATGCGAAGTTTCCCATTGAAAACAATGGAAAAAGCACTTGCCGGTCCTCCTCACAACTATACTGAAGTGGTGGGATGCATTTTTGACACTAAAATTACTAAAAGTTGTTTAATACATTATATGTACCCGAAATTGGTTCCTATAAAAACCATAACTCATCTTGCAAAATTCAAGGTGTCATACAGTCACATAGATGAATAAATAATAACAACTTTATGACCGCTGGAATACAAGAGGGGACACAATTTACTGGTTCTTAATTAGCTATTTCACTAAGGGGTTAGAAATGGACTTGAGGCAACTGAGTTCTGTGCCAAATATATTTACTTGAGATGTAAATTCAAAATCTGCAATAAACAAGTGTCATTTTTGAGATGTCCAATTTTGGACATGACTGTTTTAGGGGTTAATATGGTTATATACATCAGCAAAGGCAGGGAGTAGCGTGAGGTGCACAAATTAAATGGAAGGTGACTTACCTGGCGTGAACAGGCTGCACAGTTTAGGGCAGCCCGTCACGCCTGTAGTCCCAGTAGGTGATTGAGTGAGCTGTGCAACCCTGGTCACATAAACATCCAAAAGGGGAAGGGGAAAGTGTCAATGGGGACTCCAGATCCAAAATTCGGATAAGCAAATGAACAATAAGTGAAAGTAAAACCTCTTCACTAGAAGTCAATGGTACTTCCACTGGCTTCTAGTGAAGATGATCCAGAAAGGTGTAAATTCCCAAGCCATAGAACCTACAAGCATAGTTATAAAAAACAGTAAACAAAGCATTAATGATAATGGGCAACACTTTTCTATGAGCTCTGACACCTTCATCAAGCCTGATGGTTAAATATATGGCAGCCCCTGGTGCCTTCTCTAGGCAACCATCGGCACCACACGATTGCAGGGAGACGAAGGTGGCATGCTCCTCTCCGGCTGACATTTACATGCCACAGTCAGGATTGACTGCGCATGGAAGCTGTCTAACAGTCGTGATCCAATCTAGCTCCAATCACAACTGCTTGTGGCAGGTATCAGCTGTTAGAAACAGCTGACACCTGTCCGGGGTATACAGCGGCTCGGCTCCCCACCTGGCTTCAGATACGTCACAGAGTGGAAGGGGTTAAGAAATGAATTTGCTTTGCATTTTCAATTTATTCTGATTTAGAACAACCAAATGGAGTTGAGCCAGACTTTAACTTTAAGCAGATATGACATCCACTTTACTGTCATTCGTTCTGTAATTTGGATTCTGTATGACAGACTAGTTCTTGTCTCATTAATACAAGCGTGTTGTACAGAACTGACTTTCCTATTGCTGGATGATACGTACATTTGTGACAACAATAAAAGATATTGTAAATGAATGTAGAGGTTGACAAATTAGTCATCAGAAGGTGGGCAAGGAGTCTACAGTACCGTGTGTCATCCTAGTAACTCATTATATTCCCAGCGCCAGGGCACTTGTAGAGCAGAAAGCAATGTCTTTGGTTTATGAGATGTTACTATAGAGAAGCCGTGGGCTGCTTGTAGCTGCCAGCTAATGGGAACAGTACAAGCACCCTGCGAAAGTCATATATTATGTACGAACGTCACACTGACCAAATCTACTTCAAGGATAAGCCAAGAGAAATAACAAGTGGTGGAACATTAGTACAATGAAACGGCTTAAACTTTGGTTTCAGAAGAAAACTGAACCCTATCTGTTCTACTTTCTGCGAGCGGATTACGCAATTCCGACCCGCTAATGTGAGCAGATTGTGTAATCGATTGCATTTGATTGAATAGCGCATTATCGCGGATCAAACGATTGCGGAATTTGCAGTTGAAATCCGCTCGCTGTTCGGCAGTGCATTTCCCCATGTGAACAGGAAGATGTACAGCTAGTCTGTAGAGCAGCTAATAATCGTAATTGCAATCATTCATCCCCATAATTTGATTCTCAGCCTGTATAAAAGCAAATGAAAGTGGCACCAATCGCCATGTTGAATGGAATCCTTACATTGGGCCAAGAATTGGACTTATCTAAAACGGATCTTTATAGTCCAAATTCCAGAGAGATGAAAAGTTTCCTTATTGTCCTTTTGTCGCTGCAACGATACAGTGTCACAAGAAATGTATAGCGGGTAACCCAAGATGCGGTTTACCTCAAGTCCGTTTTGTGACTCGTGACGCCACCGTTCCTTCCTCTGCTGTGAATCCGGATGGTTATATAAATTAGTCCACACACAAGGAGACGTTTCAGAGAAAAACCGTGAACGGTTGCTGAGCCCATTTACTTGTGAGGAAAACTATTTACAGTCCATGAAACTTTACACACGCCAGCATCACTCGTGCACACAGAATAGTCGTGTGACAGGGAGAAATCACAGGATGTCAGACAAATCCACAGTCCTAATTATCTGTGGGGTTCTGATCCCTACCACTCTCTTTCTCTCTCCAGCTCTCTACCGGTCAACACTCACATTTAGGGATAACACTCAGCACTGCATGGCGGCTCCTCTCACTCTTGCTCTCAGTCGTCCATAATAGAAGCTGGGAGGCCTGGGTAAATAGGGCCCATGGCATGCATCAGGCCATCGCTCAGCCTCTTCCATCCTGGTGCTCCTCATGGGACCAAACTCAGTTTCTCCTACTCAATAGAGTCCACTCCTTTGTTTTTCTGCACTACTCGCAAGAAAACCCAAAATACCACAACCAGTACTACGCATACACATATATATAACATGTTCACGTGACATACAACAAGATACATTTTCCAGGTATAAACCAGATGTTAACCCATTCAGTACTGCAGAGGTGCAATACACATCAAATTCATGCACACAGAAGACACTGACAATACATAGGCACAAGACAAACACATTCATACTTCTGGAGGGGCCCCATTAACTCTGGGCCACTACATTTTCATATCTTGTGACACAGAAAAGATGCAGGTGACAAGGGAACATTGAGAAAGTGGACAACAGCTTTACCCTGTACCATCTTAAGGGCCTTTTAAATGCCCTATGATCAAGCAAGAACAATCATTTGCCTGATCATCGATCAGCTGCCGAATGGGCAAACACTTGTTCATCAGCTGATCACATTTTCTGTTACTGTAAGGTTTGAAGTTGTTGGATGGGCAGAAAGGAGTGCAAGCACAAAAGGAAGACTGAATCTCCGAGGGCTGCCAAGTGACACTGAACTGATGTAAGTGGATCCCTGCAAGTGATTGGTGCAGTACAGGACTGCTACAAGAGAGCATCTGGAAGTTTTGGCCAAGTCTTACAGCATCAGAGAGTACCAGATACAGCGAAAAGGAGACAGTTTAAGAGCCTGCCCTCTAAGTTCCGAAGCCTGGTACTGGATTGCTAGACTACCAGTGATGACCACAATGAAGACTGTCCTGAGTTGATTATGGAATCTTTATTAACAAGTTCCTACATTCACAAACTGCCAAAAGATGTGACCTTAAACTTTTTTGCACTTTAAGAGACTTTTCTTTCTGTGTGGTACTGAGCGAATGAGGGATGTGCTGCTGACAATGACGATACTGTTTGGCGGAGAAACAAACGTATGTACAATTGTTCCTCCTCCATACATTTTGAATTGGCCTATGTGAAGGCAAGGTAAATGAGCTCCGATCTTGTTGATCAGCACTCATCATCAGTAGCAAGTAATCAATGACAACCTTCTCAGCGACAAGAGGGGCAGCAGCAGCTGTGGACTACACAATACAAGTACAGAAACTGACAGCATGAAAAGTGCAGCAGCTTAGAAAGCATGTGACCCGCTCCTCTGATCGGGGTCTTTGTTGTTTATGTCTTTATATAGGGCAGCAGAAATCTGTTGACAGACTCCCTTTGAAGGAAAACTGGAATGTTGCTCAAATATTAATAAGGGAATATCAAGGCAGGGGAAATTATCAATATCTTTTCTATCTTCTCACTCAGTTATCTTTACCTAAAACCATATCTCTGGTTCAAAGCAGAGTAGCCTTTGATATAAAAATCAATACTCACCAGACAGGCTTTTCAATGGTAATCTCAGCGGGCTTTTGTTATTCCGCCCCATAACAGGATCTAGTTACTATTTTTTTCCATTTAAATGCTATAAAAATTTAAAGTAGACTTGCATCGCGTTCACAGGTCCTGATCCAATGTACTGATTTTAACTTATAGGGAACTTTGGACCACTGGTGTAACTATAGGGGATGCATTTGCACCTGGGTCCAGGAGCCTTAGGGGGCCCATAAGGCCTCTCTTCTCCATATAGGGAGTCCAGTATTATGAATAAAGCATTATAGTTGGGGGCCCTGTTACAGGTTTTGCATTGGGGCCCAGGAGCTTCAGGTTACACCTCTGCATTAAGAGGTTAAGAGAAGTTAATGGGGTCCCAAGATAAACTTTTGCACCCGGGTCCATGAGCCTTTAGCTACGTCCCTGCTTTGGACCATCCTTACTTATTAGAAGGGTCCCTTAACAATAGGCTGAGGACAAAGTTACCACCTATTTTTATTCCCAGTGATCAGCTGTAATCTGTGGGGAAACCTAGCAGTTGGGCTTTAGCATTAAAGACTGCATATTCAAATCAATGTTCTGTCTGTGTAATACAGGACAGGACCTGCAGGGGCACCATCATTTGTATACACCACACATCTTCCGTTGGCACCCCAAATAGTTTAGGACCAGCACATACTGATGTGATTAACCCCTTTACACACTGAAGTATTGCAATATATGGTCTAAGTGATCAAATGTTCAAGTCCCCTTGGGGGAGGGGGGGGGGGCTGTAAAAAAAAAAGTCATTTTATTTTTAATACTGCAAAAAATAAAGCATAGTAAAAGTTTTAAAAAGTTTGCCATATTTGTAATAAAAATAACATGTTTGGTATCGCAGTGTCTGTAAAAGTCTGATCTATAAAACTAATGCATTATTTATCCTTCATGCTGAATGTTTCAAGAAACAAAATAGAAAATGCTAGAACTGGACTATTTTTGTTCATCCCGACTCCAAGAAAAATATTTATTAAAAAGCAATCAAAAAATTTTATGTACTCCAAAATGGTTTCAATGGAAACCACAAGACGTCCTCCAAAAACATGATCCCTCATACAGTTATATTGATGGAAAAATAAAAAAGTTATGATGGCAGAAATTTTTTTAAAGATTTTTTATTATTTAGAAGTAGTACCGCAGAAATAGCTAATGAAATTCATCATCCTTGTAATTGTACTGCGGACCAACAGAATAAAGTTACCATGTCTTTTTTGCAGCACTATGTACGCTTTTCAAACAAGACCTCCGTAAAGATTGTGAAATTGTGAGTTTTTTCCAGTAAAGAGTTTTGCAGTACATTATATAGTAGATTAAATAGAATGATTGGAAAATACAACTCGGCCCGCAAAAAACAAGACCTCAGACGGCTATACTGATGGAAAAAGAAAAGTTACCTAATTTTTCCAGGACAGTTGTATATGTCAAGATAAGTGTCACAAAGGCTTCATAAATATGGTGCCATGTTACTTATTGTATTTACTGTATATACTCGAGTATAAGCCTAGTTGTTCAGCACATTTTTTTGTGCTGAAAAAGCCCCCCTCAGCTTATACTCGAGTCAGGGAAGGCTTAAAAAAAAATACAAAAAAAACCCCCTCCATACTCACCTTCCAGCCAGCGTCTGTCTCCGGCGGCAGTGTGGCAGGCTGCTTGAATTCTCTCCGCTGTCATACCCCACCGTCCTCTTTACTTGGCTCTGTCATCCCCCGCCGTCAGCGCTGTGTAAGTAAGAGCTGTGATTGGATCGAGCGTCAGCCAATCATAGCCAGCACTCGATCATTCACAGCCAATCAAGCTGCTTTAGAATTCTCCCCACTGTCATCTCCCTGCTCGGCTTTCAAATCCCCTGCCGTCAGTGCTGTATAAGTAAGCGCTGTGATTGGATCGAGCACCAGCTGTGATTGGCTGGCGCTCAATCCAATCACAGCGCTTACTTACACAGCACTGACAGAGCCAAGCAGAGAGGACAGCGGGGGATGACAGCGGGGAGAATTCAAGCAGCTTGTCACACAGACACAGACGCCGGCTGGGAGGTGAGTATTGTTTTTTTTTTTACCTAGTATATACTTGAGTATAGCTCGGCTTCTATTCAAGACAGTAAGTTTTCCCAGTTTTTTGTGGTGAAATTTGTTGTCTCGGTTTATACTCGGGTCGACTAATACTCGAGTATATACGGTACTATGGTTTCCCCCATGTCAAGGCCATTCAACTCAGTACTAAATATCCCAAAACTCTAGTAATCTAGAACTAGTTTCTTAAAAATCAGAAGTCCTACAAGACTAATATCAGGAGACAGAAAAGAGCTACCCCCCCTCCCCCATTAAAGGATAACAGCACATGTTATGTAAATGAGTAAGAGGATTTATATGTTTTTCTGTGACCATTTGATAATCCAGATTAATTACTAGTCCACTCCCTCTTAGAAGCAATAAAGGGTTTTTCTATTTTGTGCACATAGCCGTCCCAGCCATTAGTTAAACCCTACTATATAGCTAACACTGTTACTACTGGGCTACTATGGGGAGTCACTGTTACTACTGGGGCCATAATGGGGAGGGGTCACTGTTACTACTGGGATCACTAAGGGGGTCACAAATCGAGCTTGCTCACACTAGTATAAGCACATGCCGGTCATAAATATATGCTACATATAAATGTGACAAAAAATTGTTTCATCTAACCTTACGGACCGTGTGTGTGCATTTCCATTACTGAGCTGCTTTTCTTCTTGCAGCACAGATACCCCAATGGGGCATATGGACAAAGGTTGTCTTTAGAAGAAAGTCCTTATATTGTTCGTACAGGTTTCTTGTGATACATTATCTCCATTTTTTACACTATAAAACGGCATAACGCATCATGAAAGTTGTACTATTAGATGCTGAGCACTTACATTTCATTCCTGCAGAATCAATATGAATGGATGTATTTATTCGACACTGTATGTGGCCCGAGATCATGTTCCAGATAATAATTTCTCCATCATAACTCGAGCTGGCAAGGAGATTAGGAGGATTTTGAGCTACACACAGAATGTCTTCCCGGTGACCTCGGCTCTGCGGAAGTAAAAGGTACATTGAGCTCTGTTGCTATATCCTATCATCTTCAAGACCAGAGTTGTGCTCTGCTGAAAAAACCCACAATCAATTGTACGTGAACTCATATGACCCTTCTATAATTGGTTATATTGAAACTGACACGTAAAGCTCCGCTATATCACATTGAAAAATACAGCCCTAGAATGTACTACAATCCTTTTATCTCTTGTATAGATCATGTACCATAGGTCTTCAAATAATGATGTGGTACATAAAGCGCATTCTGCCCCTGCAATTCCTTACCTAACCACATGGTGTGCTGTTATGACAAAACATGCTGAGCACAATTTA
The DNA here is from genome assembly GCF_035609145.1 of Eleutherodactylus coqui. NCBI lineage: Eukaryota > Metazoa > Chordata > Amphibia > Anura > Eleutherodactylidae > Eleutherodactylus > Eleutherodactylus coqui. Next base: position 446,810,639 of record NC_089837.1, read on the forward strand.
GAACACAGAGTTGTTTGATACAAGCCCTAAAGGCTATCTACTGGTAGTATTATTTTATTTCAGTTGTTTAATCTTTCTGTTTTGCAGGATATAGTTAACCCTTTCCAATCCACTGTCTGACGTCTGAAGACATTCTGATTGAAGGCTGTACAGCTCCGATGTCGGAAGACGTTCGGCAGGGTATTCTTACTGTACCATTAGTGGTCGCTCTGTTGTCGGGGGCCTCTCCAGCATGTCCCATACCGCAGTACTGGCTCTAGCCAGCAGATGGCGCCATAATATAATGGCAGACAGAGAAAGCCCCCCAGGAAACCCTGAATCCAAAATTGGATTGCAAAGGGTTAATAAATTGCAATCTAACTTTGGAGAACATAATTTAAAGGGGTTGTCCCGCGGCAGCAAGTGGGTCTATACACTTCTGTATGGCCATATTAATGCACTTTGTAATGTACATTGTGCATTAATTATGAGCCATACAGAAGTTATCAAAAGTTATTCACTTACCTGTTCCATTGCTGGTGTCCTCGTCTCCATGGTTGCCGTCTAATTTTCGCCGTCTAATGGCCAAATTAGACGCGCTTGCGCAGTCCGGGTCTTCTTCTCTTCTCAATGGGGCTCCGTGTAGCTCCGTGTAGCTCCGCCCCATCACGTGCCGATTCCAGCCAATCAGGAGGCTGGAATCGGCAATGGACCGCACAGAAGAGCTGCGGTCCACGGAGGTAGAAGATCCCGGCGGCCATCTTCAACCAGTAAGTAAGAAGTCACCGGAGCGCGGGGATTCAGGTAAGCACTGTGCCGTGTTCTTTTTTAACCCCTGCATCGGGGTTGTCTCGCGCCGAACGGGGGGGTTGAAAAAAAACCAAAACTGTTTCGGCGCGGGACAACCCCTTTAACACAATGTACATCTGCACACAAGCAACTGGAATGTTGGCTTAATTCATCCAGGATATGGTATATATCCAGGCCAGAGTTGTCACAATGTGGCTTGTGGGCCTCAGAAATGTGGTTCCTGACTACTCAACTTTGTGATAATGTTTATTGAGATTATTGGATTTCTGTCAGTGTCTCAAATTGCAACATTGTCTGGTGGAATGCAATCACATGTTACTATGACAATGGATTCTTGCCTGTTCCAAAGGCACCAACTGAGATGGTAGATAATCAGATATCAGTATTATAAATATTACATTAGGTGGTGACCCTGATAAGATTTTGCATTGGAGCTCCAAATTAGCAGTTTACTCCTTTGCCTTAGGCTACCTACACACGGGCAAGCGCAATCTCGAGCTGAGAAACTCAGTGCGATATCATGCTCGCCAACTTGCATTTTCGAGATGTTTTTTGGGGAAAAAATGCCTCTGATCACTTCTGTGAAGTAGTGATCCTCAGGCGTGGCTTTCAGAGGCGTTAGAGGATCGGCAAGTGTTTCCCATTGTTTTCAATCAGAAAAGTTGCATGCACATCACATGCCGTGCAATGTGTTTTACCGTCCCATTGAAAACAATGGGCGAGGGACGCGAAAAGTTAGTACATGCAGCGATTTTTTCTTACCACACCGCAGTGCTGGTAAACATCGATCATGTGTGTGACTCCGTTCAAAATAATGGGGTTTATATTCACATGAAATTTGTGCATCTCGCAACGAACAAATCTCGCACGAGATTCTCGGCCGTGTGAAACCGGCCTTAGGCTTACTTTACATGTCCTAAAAATTGCAGAAAAAGGCCATACTCATTAATACAATGCCAGGTACAAGTCCCATTTCCCTGTAGTGTGTAGAAAATAAAAAATGCTATATAGGGGAGGTAACATCCATGCAAAATACTGATGAATGGCTACCAAATTCATGCAATGTATGGGTGGCGATTCACATTTGATTTTATGCTTTCAGTTAGGGTTTCAGGACTTCTGATGGCAAGAAAAGCTCAGCCTGCAGTGATACTCAAAAATACTGTCAAAAATACTGAAATCTGATGTTTCTCATCACATGGAGATTGGGATACATGGAGATCAGTTTTCAATTGGACCTACAGTAGCATAGCTGTTATCCCTCTGTTATGGATAGAAGTCCAAGCCGCTAGTGTAAATAGACTCAGTTTTAGTGTAGAATCAGCTCAGATTTATCTTCTGTCTTACCAAATCATCCTGCCAGCCTGGCTGCGGCTCTTGGAAGTGGTGAAGATCATCATCAGAATCCTAAGAAGAAGCCAATTAGTCATTTTAGAACACCATATATACATTAAAGTGCTGCCTGTTGACAGCAACTCCTTCCTATGAGAGCCACATGGGACAACAGGCGACCAGACTGAAACAGGTCTCTCATCAATAAAGCAGCCGATAAGTATATAAATTGTCATAGACATTATATGTCAGCAGCACCAAAGGGAAACAATAAAAAGTTTCCTGGGAGTGATACTTTAAGGGTACTTGCACACAGACTAATTTAAAGCTGCACCCTTTTTTTCTCAGGCACAACTCGAATTGGACATCCCATCTGTGTACTTTCGGATGTATGGGACAGGAATAGAACATGCTGCATTTTTTTTACTCAAAGACTGTCATATGAGTGTAAATACACCCGTTCAATTTAAAGGGTGCTATTTCTACTTGGTTTTTTAACCGATTTTTCGGAAATATTGTCTGTGTGCATGTACCCTAAGGCCTGCTTCACATCAGAGTATGTGCATTTGTGCGTGCCCGAACCCTGCATTTTTGCAGGGCAGCATCGGCGTATTTTACTGTATAAGACATGGATATTTGCACGTGACAAACAAAGACGCACCAATTAAAATGGCTAATTAGTTCTAGATAGGCTTTTTGCAGCAGAAGTACGCAGTGTTTCATGCATATTCCTTTGTATTGTGTACGCTTTTGCGCATCCCCCATTGACTTAGGGAACATGTTTTTTTGAGGGGAGTTTGCATGACCAAAATGCATACACAAAATATGGAAAGATGCGTGCAAATATACCAGCTTGAGGCTTTATTCAGACGTCCGTATATCGGCCAGGTTTTCACGCCTAGCCAATATACTCTGACCCCTCTGCAGGAGGATGTGGCGGGTTGTTTTGGGTGTTGTTTTGCCTATATCTTAATATTACTGTTTGAATAAAGCCTGAGGCCAGCTTCAGGGCTTATTCAGACGTCCGTATATTGGCCGCATTTTTCTTTATGCCTGGCCGATATACGCTGTCCCTCTCTGCAGGGGGAGGAGACGGGCTGGGCTGGGAGCAGTGCAATAAGCTCCCACCTCCTCTCTGCCCTTTGCCACTATTTGCAATGGAAGGGGGCGGGATGGGGGCAGAGCTTAGCTCTGCCCCTCCCATTGCAAACAGTGGCGAGGGGCGGAGAGAGGGTGGGAGCTCAGTGCACTGCTCCCAGCCCAGCCCGTTTCCTCCCCCTGCAGAGAGGGACAGCGTATATCGGCCAGGCGTAAAGAAAAATGCAGCCAATATACGGACGTCTGAATAAGCCCTGAAGCTGGCCTCAGGCTTTATTCAAACAGTAATATTAAGATATAGGCAAAACAACACCCAAAAACTGCACTGAGAAAACTAAGTGAGTTTCTGCCACAGTTTTCACTGGGTTTGCAGTTTTTACTGTAACCGAATCGGAAACTATGGCAGAAAAGGTGCATGGCTTTCCAAGTACAGTTTTTGGTGCTTGAATTTTAGGCCAGATTGGAGCAGCTGCTACCTTGAACACATGAGCATCTAAATAACTGGATAGATAGACAAATCCTCTGTCATTCTGAACAAACACCAATTGATTTAAAGGGGTGTTTCTGTCTTGGCTTTTCATAGCTGAAACAGGAAAACCCCGTTTCAAAAATGCCCCTCTATTTCAAAAACAGTTTCGGAAACAGTTGAGCACTTCAGCACAGTGCTGTATGTGTTGCTCTTATTAAAGTGAACGAGCTACAAAAACAGCGTAGCACAGTGCGCTACACTGTTTCCGTAATTCCATGATTTTGTAGTTACCAGCCATTTTTATAAATGATCTGGAGGAGGGAATTGATGGGAAACTGATCAAATTTGCTGACAACACAAAGCTAGGAGGGATAGCTAACATTAGGGAAGAGAGAGAGTATTCAAAAAGATCTAGAAAAGCTTGAACAGTGGCTAACAGAATGGTATTTAACAAGGAGAAATGGAAAGTCCTACATCTGGGTAAGAAAAATGAAAAAAGCACATACAGAATGGAAAGAATTGGGCTAAGCAGCACATGTGAAAAAGACTTGGGTATACTAATAGATCATAGACTGAACATGAGTCAACAATGTGATGCAGCAGCTAAAAAGGCAAACACAATTCTGGGATGTGTTAAGAGAAGCATAGAGTCTAGATCACGTGAGGTCATTATCCCCCTGTACTCTTCCTTAGTCAGACCTTATCTGGAATACTGTGTCCAGTTCTGGGAACCCCAATTTAAAAAAGACAGATAAACTGGAGCAAGTTCAGAGAAGAGTTACCAGGATGGTAAGCGGTCTGCAAATCATGTCCTATGGAATGGTTAAAGGATCTGGGAATGTGTTTCGCTTGCAAAAAAGAAGGCTGAGAGGAGACTTAATAGCTGTCTTCAAATCTCTCTAGGGCTGTCACAGTGCAGAGGGATCAGCCCCACTCTCATTTGTACAAGGAAAGACTAGAAGCAATGGGATGAAACTGAAAGGGAGGAGAGACAAATTAGATATTAGAAAAAACTCTGACATTAGGCTGGACAAATATCTGTCTGGGATGATTTCGTGAATCCTGCACTGAGCAGGGGGTTGGACCCGATGACCCTGAAGGCTCCTTCCAACTCTACCATTCTATGATTCTAACTATAGTGATGGTTTCCCATCTCAGCTATCAAAAGCACAGATGGGAATACCCCATGTAAATGAATGCATTGGAATCTAGAATTCTTCTGAATAAGGCCTCATTCATAAATTGGTTACAATATCAGACTACTTGGAAACTAATATATCTCATGAATCTATAAAACAACCCCTCAGCCCTGAAAATACATACAGTACTGTGCAAAAGTTTTAGGCAGGTGTGGAAAAAATGCAATAAATGAAGACTTATAAAAGAAGGTGTCTGATTGGCTCCAAATGCTGAGAAATACAGGCAGACACTTCGGGAGGAATCTGATTGGCTCCAAATTTATTCTGCAGTAGAACAACAACCCCAAACATAAAGCTAATGTAAGTAAGAACCAAGAGTCCTGGAAGCGATGATATAGCCTCCACAGAGCCCTGATCTAAACATCATCCAGTCTGGGATTACATGAAGAGACAGAAGGATTTGAGCAAGCAGACATCTACAGAAAGAAGATCTGTGGTTACTTCTCCAAGATGTTTGGTACAACCTCCTTCAAAAACTGTGTGCAAGTGTACCCAGAAGAACTGATGCTGTTTTTAAGTTAAAGGGTGGTCATACCAAATATTGATTTGGTTTAGATTTCTCTTTTATTCAGTCACTTTACATTTTATTTGACAAAAAACCTATTAAACACTTCCAGTTTTGAAAGCTGTCTTACTTTACAGCATTTTCCCCACCCCTGCCTAAAATGTTTTCACAGTACTGTAAATAATTATATGTTGTTTCATTCTTTACAGCGCTGTCACAATTTTGTTGTAATGAACATCTCATCAGTTAAATGCAGAGCGGTGTACTCACGATGTACATATTTATTCTTCTGTCCCAACCAACAGCAACAATATATCTAAAGTAAGACAAAAATGCGGTAGGTTATGATACAATGTATTACTTTGTAACTGATAGGCTGTTCACAAGTACCTGCAGTACTTACGGTTTATTTTTGTATTTCAAATGGAGTGACAATATAAATTGACTCATTTTCTCATAGTGCATCTACTGTATATCCTACAGAAGTTTAATAATAAACAGAGAGATACGTACCCCCTCCACAGACACCGGGACCTAGCGCTGCAGCTCTCTGTGGTCCCTGCTTTTTTTGTGACAGATGATACCATGACAAATCACATGAACACTGCAGCCAATGAGAGGTTGTAGCGTCACGTTATTGAACTCTTGGCATCATGGCACTCAGCATGTGAACGCCGATGCCAGGAAAATGGGCGATGATACTACAGCCTCTCGTTGGCTGCCATGGTCACCTGATTCTCTGTGGCATCATCTGTCACAGAAGTTTCCGGGACCACAGTGGAGCTGCAGCACTGGATCCCGGCCACCGCAGAGGGGTAAGTACCTCTCTGTTTATTATTTCCACACTATTGAAAAGTAGTGTTCCATTAACCAGACAACCCATTTAACCTCTGGGCCCAGATGCTTATAACAGAAAAATCAAGAAGTGTAACTTGTGGGCCGCAATGCAAAATCTGCAACAGGGTTCCCACCTACTTTATAATACTGGTGTCTTCTTATATGGCAGTGGCAGTCATGGGCCCCTCAGGCACCAAGGCCTGAGTGTTATTGCTAGTTCTGCATACTCTATAGCTACATCCCTGGAGGAACCATTGGGAAACTGAAAGAGGTTTTCAAAGTTGTAGAATTACTGTAAATCCAGCGCAAATAAGCATATAATTACCTCTCCATGCTCCCGCTGTGTCCCACGGAGCTGATCCAGGTCTCATATGTGACATCACTTTTACAGTCTGCCCCAGCTATTTACAGGAGGTCACAGGTACTGCAGCCAACAATAGAGCTCAGTGATCAACTGCAGCCTGTAAACTAACACATGCGCAGAGAACCAGACACCAGCGGGTAAAGGTAAGTCTATGCTGATTCGTTATGTTAGAGCGCGGGGAGCTGGATTTACAGTAATTCTAAAATTTGGAAAATGCCTTTAAAGTACCAGTTCTCAGGTGTGATTCCAACTTCTGCCCCTCATATACATCATCATAAAGCTAAGTCTCCAGCATAGAGAACATTAAAAACTATGTAATTTATTAAATGTCACAATAAAAGGCATAGCAACAGTCCCCCTCATGCTGGAATTTGCCAATTCATAGCCTGTCATCAGGGGGCTGTTGCTATGCTTTTTATCTGTAATATTCAATCAATTACATGGCTTTTAATCTTTTCTGCGCTGTACACTTATCCTTATGATGCTGTGACTATCGCTAAACTCGATGCTCTCTCCATGCACTACAAAATCATTAAAGTGAGTCTGGGACTATTCATCTATATTTGTAGCATTGAGTGCTTTTCTTTTTGCAAATATAGCTTCATACACAGTACTTATGTCCTTAAAGATACAGTTATATCACAGCATATGAAAACATGGATAATAAAACACAGTAAAGTCACAGTGTGGCGGTAAAAAATAATTCAGTGAAGTCACAATACAGAAATATTATATATAGTAATATGGTAACAGCATTGGCCACAACTGCTTGGTAATTAGGAGGCACCTAGGAGGCTTTTGTGAAAAGTGAAGATGGAGATGGAAGTGACCCTTGAAGTAAAGGCTGAATTAGAAGGGCTCATCAAGTTATTTGAAGATGGAAGACTTGATGAAAGCCAAAGAGGATGCTGAAAGGAAGGTTCAGAGACAAGAAAATCTAAAAGCGCGTTCAGACAACAACCGGACAAAATGAAGACTCAGTTGGAGAAACTTGAAGATGAGTTACAAGTCACAAAGGGTGCCAAGCTGCACTTGGAAGGTAATCTGCAATGCGGGAACTGTTTGAGGTGGATAAAAAGGTCTTAAAATAGAAAATTGTGTCTGCAGTCGAGGGCAGAGAAGAAACTATTCAACAAGTGTATTAATTGCAGGTGCAGATGAAATGTCAAAAAGAGGTGGAAGACACTAGCAGGCCTGCACAACCTCGAAGTACGTAGGGGCTAAAATTAAAAATAGGCAAACCTCTTGGGGCCACAGACAGGTTTTTAGCAGCTCACTTTTTAAGTGAAGGTAATGATCACTTTTATTACCTGGGTAATGCCATCTCAAGGAGAGAGAGAATGCTGGAAGAATACAGAGTATTCTTATGAAAGTAAGAAGTTGTTGTTGTTAGCCAGTTAGTTACTTACAACCCCCGGCGACCCTAAAGGGGAGCTCCCTACATGTTTTTCGGTTTTGCACTGCTTCTTTCAGTTGTGTGATATCCATGCCAGTATCAGCTTTGACAGTATCAGCCATTGTGTTCTTTGGCAGCCAGGTCTTGTTTTGCCACTGATCTGTCCAAGCGTTATAGATTTTTCTAGCGACTCTGCTCGCATTACATGGCCAAAATACATGAGTCTGAACCGGCCATCTTGCCCTCCAGTGATATATCAGGTCTTATACGATTCAGGACTTCTCTGTTTGTTACTCTTGCCGTCCAGGACATACACAGCAGCTTTCGCCTGCATCACAGCTCAAACGCATCAATCCTCCTTCTATCAGCTTTTTTCGCAGTCCAGCTTTCACATCCATACATGGCTATGCTGCAGTGTACTGTGCGTGTATATTGTGGCAAGGCAGTGCACAAAATGGTCTGCAGGGGACTGTAAACAGGCCTTTTGTGTACTAGAAATGAGAGAGAACACCTGTGGGTGTGGCAAGGAGAGAGAAAAAAACATCGGTTCCTGCCACGCTCAAGAAGCTGCTGAGGCAGCTACAGGAGCTGTAAGCCTGAGTTCCGACGTGGACCAGACTATGTCCTTCACACGTCTGACAGGGAAGGACACCCCCCTAGACACCCTGGGTCGGGTAAGTGACAATGACACTGTCAGTTGTAAACCCACATCATGAGTCTGACAGGGGAGGACACCCCTAAACGCCCTTGTAGAGAAGAGCAACAAGGATATTGCATGTTGTAAACCCAGAAGTTGTATGGTATCCCAGGTGTATTAGCAGTGTGTGATGCTGTAAACCTGTGATGTGTGCAATAAAAGTGGCAGACACTGGCTCTATTCTCTGCATATTGTGCTCGTAAATTTTGCACGCGCAAATACGTCCATATGAATCTGACCTAATGGACAAAGTAATGTCATAAAACAGAAGTAATGTGCCAGAACATGCATAACACAGCAATGTCACACTGGGGTGCTTAGGGCCCACAAGTAAAATTAATTCTGGAGGCCCACTGAAACGTTGCATGCCAATACTACCTGTATAAGATCTTGTACTGTAACTATCAGTATCTACTGCAGTGGGTGTACAGGGCTGTTTGTATGGGGGGTTAGGGGCCCACTTCTGGCTCAGGGCCCACCAAGAAATTCATCTATTCCCCTGTGAGCCATTCTGAGCCTGTATCACAGTATAATACTAATAAACACAGTTTCATAATCCAAGAATAATGCATACCATCATAGTACAGAGGTAATAAACACATATTCTGTAGTGTCCCAGAATAACATCCTGGTCCCCTCCATAATTGTCATACATGTGTTATCTCATGTGGATGCACTGTGCAAAGCTGTCATGTCTATTTTCTGTGTGTGTTGCACAGCTGCAGTGTCGGAAGGGTTAACTCCCCTAAAATTATTGTCTGTCAGCTCTGTCCGCATGCTGAATGTATCTCTTCTACTGTGTCATGTGGTACAAGTGAGGTTATAAAAGTGAGTGTCTAAGAACGGGAGTGGTTGTTAATGATCTTCCATCTCACCATGCTGGTGGAGGACCCACAGTGATGCAGGGAAGCACCTTCAGCTTCCCTGTATCGAAAATGGAGAAGACGGAGAGGTTCCCTATGTAGGAGCTGAGAATCTTTCCCAATCAGCTAGAGAAACCGCAGGGTCACAGGGTCACATCTCTTGTGTCCTTGTGTCTAATATGGAGGAGACGGAGAGACAGCCTTAGCACAAGTGAAACGCATGAGAGAATGAGTGAGTCACTAAAAGTCTCCCAGAGTGAGAGCAATCCTCCCCAAGTAATTCTTTATAAAGCAACCCATTGTACCAGGTACCCGTTCACACAACAGGCATTTATTTTTCCTGTGTGGCCGTCCACCATTAGGATCACCACACAGAGGTACATGATTGTGACACCCACGCGGAGAGTGTGCGGGGTGCATCTAGGCTAAGCCTTTTTCTAAGTGCTTTCTTGGCACAGAGTATGTGGAGAGATTCTTGTCGTTTTCCCTCCTCCGAAGTATATTTCATGTCCAGGACCGGTGACATATAGATAACGTAGAGTATAGGACTGTATTGTTCCTATGTATTTTTGCTTCCCAATCTCTGAGTTTCTGCCTGTAACTGCTGCCGTGAATGTACCTGTAAATACCTGTATGCAAAGTTTATTCAAGTAAAGTTTTACCGGGCCTCAACCTGAGGACCACAGGTACGATATGCTTGTCCAGTGTTTATTACTCCGACGCATAGAATAACGGTGTGGGAACGGTGGCGTCCCGACATGATATACACATATACTTTCATAAGCATTCCCCCTGTGTTACCACTCGGCTACACCGTGACAAGGACTAGGCCTCTGGCCTTAACCACAGTAAGTGGAATTGTGGCACATACAAGTCTGAGTGTTCAAGTGCATAACCCCCAGTGTGTGTTACAACCTTTGGTGTCACTAGCAGTGCGCAAGAATTTCTTTATGTGGCAACCTCTGCACCACCTATAGTTTCCCCCTGGCAGGAATGTTATATAAAATGCAAATAAATAATATCTTACTTGTTCCTGTTAATTTCCACATATGTGCAGTCACAAATTTCATCAGCCTTGTTTGCTGTGAATAGGAAGAATAATTCATATTACTGTTTACATGACAGTTAAGAAAGCAAGACGCTTCCATCATCCATGGCAAGAGACTACATGTACCACGTGGGCATAAGTATAGAAGGCTATGTGGCACATGAAGGAGGTGTTAGGGGTCTGTCAACGGAGACCAGTGCGGATGTTGCCTGAATCCAAATTCAAAGGAGAATTATAATGAGTACTCATAGAGGAGAACCATAAGAAGCCACTACACACACAGTCTAGTGAAATCAGAATGAATTCTACTTTATTATTGAACATTGCTAGTTTTTATGCAAGATGAAAAGAAGGCGTTTCCAAATGTTACCTGATACTAAGTTTCAAACTACTTTGCTGACCAAGTCCTCATTCCAACAGATTACAATATGGCAGTAAATCAAAAGCCTTCTAAACAAAAGGTATCAGCAAAACTGTGTGAAGTGGACATCAAACAGTTGCATATGATCATAAAGATTGACTCCATACTGTCTGAGTACATACTTAATTACACCTCTTCCCAGACCAGGATGTAATCTTAAAAGTCCATTGTGTTAAGTTTTTACCTTGTCTCCAAGTCAATCGGATTTGCACATCAAAGAGGGGGCATTGTTTCTAGTTTGCACATAGAACTGGTTTAGCCACCTACTTAGTATTCAGTACATTCTGGTCAAAAGTTCAGAATTGTGATCAAAATGGCTGAATGAAATCTAATTAATCATACATTTAGTATTTTAAAATCATCATCCAAATAAACGCTTGAATATACCTTTTTACATATGATTCTATATCCAAATTCTATTAGCAACTCCCGGAATGTTTTACATATTTTTCATTTCCATAATACATAACATTATACAACCAAATAACTAATGTCACATTTATTACACTGTTTCCTTATCTTTCTTATGTTGGGTTATTTAAAAAATAGGATTAACCCCTAACAGAGACATTTGTGATTTTTGATATGTGCTAAAATCCATATGGCAAATTTGCACAAGATGCTTTGTGAGCTCAATACATCAGCAGCAGCTGAACTGCTCTGTATGGCAATTTGATACAATGTATCAGGGCTTAAACACATTGCTGTAGATGCTACAGTATGCTCACCGCTACAAAACATAGATGCGCCTGAACGAAAGAAATTTCTTCTCCATCGCTGGCTTTTCAAACTCCAAGATAGAGCGCAGGAGTTTGAAAAAAACGCAGGAAGATAGGTGCCACTCGATCTTCCCCGTATGATGTATTCACTACATGCGGGGAAAATAGGGCAAGTCCTATCTTTTCTTGGCCATAGTATTCACAGCCGAGAAATCTCAGCAGTAAAAACAAAACCAATAAACTCCTACTGAGATGAGTGGTTTGTTTTTTTTCCGTTATACGACCGTTATTATAAAAAAAAATTTGCACGTGAAATATGCAGTGAATAGAACCCATTGATTTCAAGGGGTTCATTTACATTAGAGTGTGCAACAAAATACGCAGCCTGCTCTATTTTCCTGAGGGCTCATTCAGACGACCGTGATTAGGCAGGTATTTCCGCACGTTTAAAAGTTGCATAAAATATGACCATGCGATGCATTCGATTTCAATTGTTTCCTTCAAATAAACGTGCTTTTTCCATGCAAAATATTTGCATGAAACAGGTTTGACCTATCTTTGGCCGTGTTACTCAGTAAGCTCCCATAGACTTCTATGGTAGTTGGAAAAAAGGGAGGGGGAGGGAGTTACCCTGCGTACAACACTGGGAAAAGAAGATATCTGGCCCTAATTAGGCAATTTACTGCCATTCCAAGGGTTTATTCCGATCTGCCATTGCTTCAACATGGTTTTTTACATTCACACAGCAGCACCCTGATTGGAGTCAATCGTGGCAAAAAATCATTTGTGTGAATATGCAGTGAATACGAGTGAACATATAAAAACATACGGCCGTGTAAAGGAGCCCTGATTATTTACACAGGGAAAGAACACATATTGAACTATTAACACTAATTGTCCATTTAAATGAATGGGAGAATGGTTTTGTGATTTTTTGTGCGTGCAAAAAGTACAATAAGGCTGCTTGCACACGGCCGGATTGGCATTGCGGAATCGGGAGCGGGTGTTCAACTCCGGATTCTGCAGCAAATACCTGCTATAGCATGCTATAAAAAAGCATTTTTTTCCGGCAATGAGCGGAAACCAATTGCAATCTTCTGCTAGCGGGGGGAAAAAGTGCAGCATGCTCTATTTCTAGGTGATTCTGTGCGGACTGCTTCCATTGAAGTCAATAGAAGCTGTCCAAATCGCGTCCCTTCAGCAATCATCATTGCTAAAAGGTCGCAGGATCCACGTCATTGCCTAGCGACGGCGCAGCATTATCTATACTGCGCATGTGAGCCGGCCGGCACATCCGCAGTACAGATAAGAAGAATCCAGACAGGTACGCGGGGTTCACCGGCTGGGTACAAGGTCAAATTCCACTGCAGGATCCTGCACCCAGTCGTGTGCAGGCGGCCTATTACATGCACATGCGTGCACAAATACGCACAAATGTGCACATAACCAGCCTCGTGTGGCAGTTCTCTGAACATTCCATCTGTCCCCACTCCTGTCATAATCTAAACATGCCTTCCACTGTATAACATGTTTGTTGCAGCGTTTTATGTCTTTTACATTAATATCTCCACTTTTCACTTCTCTCCCCTCTGTATTCATTACTTGGCAGTAGAAGTCACCAGGGAAGGTTAGACTATTCTTATTACTTGGTTTCTCTGCCCCTTGAGTATCTCTGGATTATGTAGAAGTGGCCTGCTAACTGAAGCATGGGGGAGCAGGCTCTTGTGGGCTCATCTCAATACGGATTAGATAACACAGAACACACTCTGATTTACCTAAGGGAAGACAATATCATTAAAGAAACTGAGAATGTGTTCCATTTACCTCTTTTCAGAGTGTGCAGACACAGGCCATTATTGTAATTCCAGACTTTCAGACAGCCATCTCGTCCTCCAGTGATTAGTCTGGGAATGGAAATATCACACATAAACAGGCAATTTAGACTCGGACATGGGTGGTGAACAAATTTATTTTTGTGTAGACAATTTTCTTTAAGCCTCTTACATATTTTTTTTTTATAAATTCTTTTTTTATATACGATTTTTCCTTTTATCCAAAACATCAAGTTTAACATTGTTAGCTTATGCAAGAGTAATAACCAATCAAAACAAACTTTGTAATGCCCGTTTCACATTGCTGATGGGTTACATAAAACTGCTAACCGAATGGGCCCATCTGGTTCTCTTCCACCGAACCAAGTGAGAAGAATATATATTAACGTGTGGGTGGCGTAAGCTCCCAGCTGGAACTCATCACCCCATTGCTTAAAGTGATGAATTGAACCTAATAGCTCAATGTTCACACTGCGTAATTCTATTGCGGAATTCCGCAGCGTGAAAGAAACCGTGGCCTCACCGCTGTGAGCCAGCGATACTAGCTCCCGTGCAGAAGCACAAGAGCTAGTATGTGAGGGGACGAGGGACGGGCATCTTTTACCCGACACTCATCCCTTCTAAACCAGCTTTTAGTCTAACTACAAACAAGAACTTTCCCTCTCTGTGGGACAACTGTCTTTATCCTGAGAACTGCTTATTGGAGGGGAAGGGTGAGAAGGAAACCTCAGAGGATCTGGGAGGGAGGGGAGGTGGGGAGAGACAGAGAAGTGGAGTAAGGAAAGAAAGAGGAAGAGAGTGGGAGAAGAAAGAAAATAAAAGGGAGGGAGCGAGAAGAAAATGAACCTATATGTGGTCTTTCTTCCTATCCTTAAGACCACTGACCCAGAACCCGTCTTTGTGGGAATGGTACTAATCTACATGCAACTCAGCCCCCCTTCTGGGATCCTGTGTAATTAGGTCCCTTACATATTTATGAAGTATTATAAACCTCTTCATATATCCCTAGCATTACACAGTAATATATATAAGTATATGGTTTACTGTCAGAGGAATTAGGGGATATTCACATGCAACAGATTTTTTGCAACTGAAAAATGCGTCCGCCTCCGGATTCCGCAGCAAATACTACCCATAGCATGGTACATGAGCGGAAATAAATTGCGATTTTCCGCTCGCTGAGGAGAAATCGCAGCGTGCTGCGATTCTGTACGGCTTCCATGCGGATAACTTCCATTAAAGTCAATGGAAGCCGTCTGACCCGCGGCCCTTCTGCAATCATCGTTACAGAAAGGTCGCGGGATCCGCATCATTGCCTAGCAACAGTGCAGTATAATCTGTATGGCGCATGTGCGTCAGCGCGCTGGACGGCAAATCCGCAGCACATATTATGAAGATTGCGGACAGGTGCACGGGGGCCACCGGCTAGGTGCAGACAGCTTAATCACAGAGGATAGAGATATATTGTTAGCAGAGGGTGTGTACTGGAGGGAGAAATATACTGTAAAGGCCCATTTAGAAGCAACGATTGAGCAATAATCATTGTGTGTAAATGCTCCCATCTTTCACTCTTCGGCTGGATGATGATTTTTCGGTGAGCTATAAAATCCATTGTTCAGTCGGCGAGAATATAACACAGACCATATGCTGTGTTTGCTGTCCATGGTGCTGTATTCTCCACGGGAGCTCTGATTACATTGTATTCAGCTTGCAGACCCATGGCAGAACAAAGTAGCTGAATGCATTCAACAGACCACCTGCTGTTCTCTGCATACAGATCCCAGAGGCTCACTTACATGCCAATGAAGGTGATAATCTGCTAATGTACTTTAGTGTCCTTTAGCAGTTTATGCAAAACAATTGCTCAAAAACCTATCTTTTGAACGATTATCTTTGCATGTAAATGCGCCTTAAGGCAGTGTTTCCAAATCTTTTTAGCCTTTGGGCACCCCTGTGAATTTTTTTTTTTGTATGTGGACAAGTTCTAACTTTAATATAGCCTTTGGCAGGAACAGAATGCCAGTATCATGCACATGCATATTGTGGTAAACTCTTACAAAGATTACAACATTACCTTAATTGTTATTTCATGGGGAATATAAGCATTTACTGAAACAGACATGTCAGGAGAGTCAACGGCTCCTTAAATAAAATTCTTCCAAAAAAAGACATACCGTCTACCCATCGGATCAAATGTCATACATGTGATCCCAGAACTGCCATGTGCATCATTGAATTCAAATATTTGTCTCCCAGTCTCAAAATCCCACACTTTCACAGCCTATAAGAAAAAAATAGTTATTAACTGCAACATATGGCAGGAAAACAAATTGAAAAAGAATACTTTAAATCCATGATCAGATCATTCATAACATCAATCTATCCATTTAGTCGTCTCCGACTCTCGGTGACTTTACAGGCTTCCCTGTCCAGCACAGCTTCTTTTAACTGCTTGTTGCACATATTGGTATCCATATTGGTAGTGTCGAGCCCGTGTGTTCTTTGTCGGCCTTTCTTCTGGTTCCACTGGTCATTCCCAACATTACTAACTTCTCTAGGGAGTTTGCACGTACGACGTGGCCAAAGTAAGTCAGTTGCAGTCTAGGGACTGGTTTTATGCGATCCAACACTTCACTGTTTGTTATCCTCACTGTCCATGTATTCTTAATCATTTCCACCAGCACCACATTTCGAATGCATCGATTTTCCTTCTGTTGGCCTTTCTTAGTGTCCAACTCTTGGACACATATATCATCATAGGAAATACAATGGCTCCAACTAGTCTGCTTTTGGTAATTAGAGTGATATATTAGCTCTTCCAGATCTTATTCATGCCAACCATTGCAGAGCGGTCCAATGCGATCCTATGTTTGATTTCTGGGGTGGATTCGCCAAAGCAAGGAAGATGAATTCCTGAACTGATTCCATTTCTTTGTTGTTAATTTTAACCTTCAATTTTCCATTAGCTGCTGTTGTCATGATCTTTGTTTTCCTGATGTTAAGATGCAGTCCCATTTTTTTCATTTTCTTCTTTAAATTTCAAAATCATGTTTATCAGGTCCGCCTCTCTTTCAGCCAGCATATCTCAAGTTGTTGATAATGCTTCCTCCGATCTTCACTCCAGTGTTGGGCAAGTCCAGGTGTAATTTCCTCATGATCACCTCAGCAATATTGAAGAGAAATGAATATGTAGCTCTGTCGCACACCCATGCCAATCCTGAACCAGTCTGTATCACCATAGCGTGTTCACACCATGGCTTCTTAATTGATCCCTACATCCATTATGATCCCCACACATCACACACACAGCTCTACTACATGGTACATCCATGCTGATTTCCAGACATTACCAGCTCAGCAGACTCCTGGATACAGTGATCAGCCCCTAGTCATGTGATCCGTGACTCCACCCACACAGGTGATCACATGACAGTGATCTCATCACAGGTTCTGGTGGCTGCTCTTTGCTTATCCAGTATATAGTACTTTCTACTAAACTGCACAATGGCTCCTCCCACAGCAGTGACATCACCGCAGGTCCTTCAGCCCACTGGATCTCTGTGGTGGTGGTAGGTCAGTGTCTTCTGTTCAGGACTGCTGAGTTGTGTCTGAGATAAGAACAGCTTTGTTGTATTCTCATTTTGTTATTTTTGTCCTCCCTTTCCAAGAGCCCTAACTTTGTTGTTTTTCTGTCAATCAGGCTCTGTGTTTTAAATATGTTGTAGGACCTGTGATGATGTCACAGGGGGGGAAGGCGGAGTGATGAGGTCACCAGGGGCGGAGAATGAGAAGCACCCACATACATATTCACAGTCAAGTGGTCGTTAGTAGATTGATCTGATAAACTTGATCAAGTGAACTAAGACACCAAGGTCATGCAGAGCCATCTAAAGCATGTCATATTCTAGGAAGTCAAACACTTGCTGTAGTCAATGAAACATATGTATAGATCTTTCTGATATTTGCCGGTCTTTTTCATGAGCCATATGATGTTGGCGATGTGATCTCTAGTACCTCTTCCCTTCCTAAAACCGGCTTGGACAATAGGCAGTTCCCGATCAATGATTGATCATAACATACAGTCCTGTAAATAAGGCTTCTTTCATAGTAATGTTGGCTTTACAGAGATGGTTCTATTTCAGCTTTGCTTCTTCTGTGTGACATAAGGACAGAACCTGGGTAGTACCGTCCGGGTGGATATGTGAGGCAGAGACCTTTTGCTGTCTATCTCATATAGCTTCCATTCCATCTTTTAAACTAGATAGAAAAGCATTGAGGACGCTGTAAGACATGCAGCTAAGAATTGAACCCATCAGCGCTGTATTTCACAGAGTACTAATAAATGACAAGATAAAAATCAGAATATACAGGTGATATGAAGCAACACTGAGGAATGCTTACCGAACCTTCTGAGCAGGTGACAACTTGCCTAAAGGCTTTATTGTACTTGCAGCAGAGAACAGCTTCTTTATGGGAGCTGTCCAGGTGAGGCTGAGCCACGGACCTTGTACAAAATATAATATTTTAGTCATTCACTAAGTTAAAAAATGTAATTGGTTCTAAGAAAGAAACATGGTAAAAAATCTACAGTTTATTTTATTTAAAGGTGTTTTCCATTGAAATACCATTGATGATCTATCCTCAGGATCCACCACTCGGGATCCTGGCTGATCAGGCACCGGCTGTCAACGCTGCAATACACAGGGGTTGGAGTGGAAGCTGCTACTCCACACCCTGCGTAGTCTCTGGCGCTTGTAACCGCAGGCACGTCTCTCTTGAAATCAATGCGAGCTGTGCTTGCAGTTACAAGCGCCGGCCAGTACACAGAGGTCGGTGTGGAGCCTTCCACTGCTTCTGCTCCGATCTCTGTGTATTTGCAGTGCTGACAGCATGCACCCACTCAGCTGATCGGTGGAGGTCCCAAGCGACGGACCCCAAACGATCAACTATTCATAACCTATCCTGAGGATAGGTGATCAGTAGTATTCTCCCTGGAAATCCCCTTTAAAAATAAGGGTAATAATAGTCTGACCCTTCCTATTCTGTAGAGAAAACATTTCAGCGTTTATTTCATTAGGATCACAGGCAGAATTACAATGAAAAGTAAGACCTATATATAGATAGGATCCACTATTCACAATAGATGATGATCATGGTCACAGGCTACCTCCTCCCCCTCTCTGCACAGGTAACAGAACACTCTCCCATAGAATTCAATGGTTCTCCTCCTTTCTATTTTGTCTATGTCTCACAAGGCTGCTGTAGATTATATCTTTAAATGTTGTTAACAACGGCTCGGCAAGATGGTCACCAACATGGACAGAAAACGGAATAAAAAAGCTACAAACAGAAAATAAGACAGCTTCAGAAGATGGAATATGTTTCACTATCTGTTTATAATTAGTTTAAAAAAACTGTAGCCAATATGTTCCCTTTAAAAATGTGGACCTTAAAGGGATTTTCCCATGACTTGAAATTGCTTAACAAGCACTCTGTTCTTTCTGGATGTTGCAAAACAGGACATGTGACTGCTGCAGCCAATCACTGGCCCCAGCAGTGACCTTCTATAGCCGGTGATTGGCTGCAGCAGTCACATGTCCGGGGCAGCAGCAACCAAAAAGGACAGAGTAGCTGTGAAGCATTTTTAAATTGTGTGAAAAACCCCTTTAAGCAGCAGAGATCTAAAGGTACTGGGGGAGATTTACTCAACAAAATGTGCGAGAAATATGGCACAAATTGTGCAAAGAGCGGTGTTTATTATGTGTTTTAGACATTTTTATGTCTCACTAGACAGTTTTGAAAGGATGTCATGAAACAAGTAATTGGCTAGGAGGGAGCCCTTCTTCCCTGCTGTGCTGGTGCATCTCTATGGTTTAGAAAAAGATACATTTCGCCGTAGGGTATTTACTAGAAAATTGTTCAGAATTATCTTATACATCAGTGTATGGGGTCACCCAAGGTACAGACATTTTAAGAACAATGCACATATGATATTTGGGTCTCTGTTAAATGCAAATGAAAAATAAACAAAGTACTTTCTTCTAAATCCCATTTTATTAGGCGAACGAACAGCATGAGCCATGCAGAAATGTGAGTCATAATAGCTCCACTTAGTGTGGGCATTCAGAGCTGAAGAGCCTACTCCGGGCTCCATATTCTATGCACCCTGAATGGTCGTTCTGTGTAGGAGATAGAATAAGCCCTGATGTAATTGAGTGCTGTAGACGTACATTGTGAACTTTAGAAAACAGAAAGCATTGCTGGATAAGATCTTTTGGTAGCCTCCGAAGGACAGTACATTAAATAATGAGTTTAGTGTTTGACTGTTGGGGGAAAGATACAGCCACAATGTAAATGTTCTCGAAATTTATGTTACTGTTCTATGATACTAGTAAAAATGGCATGAGACCCTCTAAAGTTCCCCCACAGTATGGTCATAGAGTAGCACATATTGTATATAAAACAAAACATTCTGCTATTCTAAATGGTTGTTTAGAGTATAAACAACCATTTAGAATAGCAGAATGTATTGTTTTATATACAATATGTGTTACTCTATGACCATACTGAGCAGTTGAGCTGCAAGCACTCTGGCTTCATACACCATTGTATTACATACATTCTTGAATGTCCTATTAGAATGATTGTTAGGCTGCTTTCACATCTGTGCTGGGGATTCTGCTTTGAGGAGGAGGAAAGGGGAAGTCCCACGGCCGAAGGGTTCCATCTGTGGACTATTGACTATAATGAGGTCCGCCTGTTTTCCACCCAGCTGCCTGGTTTTTGGATGGAAGAAAAAGTGCTGCATGCAGAACATTTTCTTCCGGTATTTTCAACCGGATCTGTGATGGAACTTCCAGACAGAGGTTCCAATGCAGATGTAAAACCAGCCTTAATCTATTAATATAATTTGCATTGTTCCTCATCTTTGTTTCCAAGTTAAGAAAACTAGAAATAGTTTCTTACTTTAGTTTGATCTGCAGAAGGGCGATAGAATCGGTGGTGACACATAGTGTTCTGATTTCTGGGATGTAAAGACAAGCGGTGAGTTCTCCTCTGATCCCGCTGGATTTGGAGCAGGCTGTAAATAGACACGTCTGACTCTGACTATCCCATATCTGAAACACATAAGAGGAATTTTGTCACATACACTAAATGAACAAGCACATTAGGGTACCATTACTATTACCATGTAATTGGCAATAATTGGCTTCCCACTAGGATTGCCATTATACTGTAAAGAATCATTATCACTACATGAAAAGAATTCTAGTAAGCTGTCCTATGCGTATGACAATGTAGACTGAATGGTCACATTATTAGGGACACCTGTCTAGAAGCATGTTGAGCCCCCTCTGGCTTTCAGAACCGTAGCAATTTGTCATTGCGTCCATCCACAGGTCTCAAGGTGTGCCAAGAAAACATTCCCCAAACCATTACTTCACCTCCACCAGTCTGAGATGTTGTCACCTGATAGGAAGGGTTCATCAGTTCATGCTGCTTGTATGAACTTCTGACTCTTTAGTCAGCACGGTGCAACAGAAATCTGGATTTATCTGACCAGGAGATGTTTTTCCCTGCTCAGTGATCCATTTTTTTGCTCTCTTTTGCCCATTGTAGTCTTTTCTTACGGTTTCTCTAAGGGCTTATCCACACCAGCGTATATCGGCCGCCGTTTTCACGGCCAGCCGATATACTCTACCATCTGATGCATTAGATTTCAATGCATCAGATCACACAGGCATATTCCCGCGGCGTGAAAGCCGGGCAGGAAAGGTAACTATCTTTCTTGGACGGAATACGGCCGCCGCCATAGGCTCCTATGAGAGCCAATTACAGATGCCAGAGAGGGGAGGTGGGAGGGATTTTAGCAGTGTGACTGCTAAACTTCCTCCCCCTTCTCTCCTCCTCTCCGTTCCTTGCCGGCAGTTTCATTGCTGGATGCTGACAAGGGGCGGAGAGAAGGCGGGAGTATAGCACACTAGCTCCACCCCATCCCACCCCCTCACAAACGTTATCTTGGTGTGCCTGTTCACATGTTTTTATGGCGCCAGCGGGCGAATGTAAAATCTCTGATGCCTGTGTGAAAGAGCCCTTAGACAGCCATGGCGCTAGAACTGGTCGTCTGCTGTTATATCCCGTCTGTGCTAAGGAACAATGAGTAGTGCATTCAGACATTTTAATTGAAGTCCATGCATTGTATTTGGCTGCAATTTGTAGTGTCTGTACATCAGAATGATTCTTGACATCCTCCTATAACCCCTTTCTTGATAGGTTTTACGTCCACAGGATCCCCTGTCTCTGGATGTTTCTCCTTGATCACACCATTCTCAGTATAATCTGCACACCGTTGCATGAGAAAACCCCACAAGGTTGGCAGTTTCTGAAATACTGGTTCTGGTTAGTCTAGCACCGATGACCAGGCTTCATTGGAAGTCATGCAGCTCACTTGAATTTTCCAATCTAATGTACATTCACACTGAAACTGATCCCCAGAAATCTTGCTCACTTTTAGGGCTTATTCACAGTAGCGTATATCAGCCGCCGTTTTCACGGCCGGACGATATACGCTACCATCTGAGCTGTCCCCCTTTCCCTTCCCCTCACTGTCTCTCTCCTCCCCTCCACTTGTTTGCAATGGGACGCGGCGGGAAGAAGGGGAGCCAAGATCCTCCCTGTCCCGCCCCCTCCCATTGTTGGCTGCGGACAAGAGACGGGGAGGGGGCGGAAGCTTAGCTCTGCCCCCATCCCGCTCCCTCCCACTGCAAATAGCCAGAGGGGAGGAGAGAGACAGTGAGGGGGAAAGGGGATACAGCTCAGATGGTAGCGTATATTGGCCCAACTGATATACGCTCCTGTAAATAAGCCCTTATGTTGCACACCGAGGTGATGTGTTTAATTTCCATACAGCTCCAATCATGAAAGGGCCAGTGTCGCTAATATTGTTAAAAATATTTTTTTGAAGTCATCTATATTCTATAAATATGCTTCTATAGCATACATTGCTTTGATATAAACAGCTTATTCACATGGCCATATGAGTCTCGCAGCGTTGTACTCATCGCAGCCCCTGCGCCCTGCCGGCAGAGATGGCATACAGGCTGCGATAGGCACTGCACATGCCCGGGATTATGACGTCACGGACATGCATAGTGTGGCTTTCTTTTTCTTCAAATCACCCACTCTGTGCAGAGCGGGGCTCCGTATTAATCATTGTCCATTCGCAGGCATTGCGAAGCGGCAGCATTTCGATAAGCAGCCTTTCAAGGGCGCCGTATGAAACACAGAGAAATAGAGCATGCTGTGATTTATTGCCCTGCGTTTTATACGGATGTCCCCTCGCAGTTTCAACGCAGGTGAGAATTGAAGAATGAAAGTCGATAGACTTTCACTCCCTCTATTCACTGCATGTTACGCATAGGAAATACACGTGCGTAATACGCGGTGACAATACGCCCATGTGAGTAAGCCCTAAGAAGTATAACAATAGGTGGACAATTTGAGAAAGGATGCACTCTAGTGGCCATATATGGTACCACAATAGCAATGCCATATGGCTTTCACATTCTACAGACTTCATCAGACGAGAGTATGTGCAAATATGCTCACCGCAATGTAGCGTATTTCCACATGAACAAGCGTTGTCCACAGGGTCACACCCTTCCCCTTGCTTTATTTTAACCTACTATAGGCTATTATGGCAGCTTTCTGCGCAAAACACAGAAAGACAGAATCAGGCTCATGAGAACGAACCCATTGAAATCAATCGGTTCGCTTCATCACGTTTTGCGGGTGTGAGTTTCATGTGCGCAAACACAAGTATGTCTGTTTAAGCCCTAAGGGCTCATTCACACAGGCATATTGTCGCTTTGTATTACACCCATGTAACATGCATGTTTTCTGCGTATTTTAGGTTCCCATAGCCTGTAATAGGCGTATTATGCACTAAAACAGGACACGCTGCGTTTTTTTCACGCACGTATAACGTGTGTAAAAAAAAAAGTACAGGTGCGCACGGCCCAATGTAATCCAATAGGCTTTTAGCACCGCAGATTGCGCTTAAGTGTACATGTGGGGGGTCTGGAACGCAGACCGTAATGCGAATGTTGCCTGTATCCAAATTAAGAGGAAATATTATATAGAGTACTCATAGAGAACCATAATAACCACTACACATAAGACCGTCTAGTGATCAGAATGAATTCTGTTTATTGTTGTACATTGCTAGTTTATATGCAAGTTGGAAAGAAGGCGTTTCCAATACCTAGTTTCACTCTACTTTTGCTGACCAAACCCTCATTCCAACAGATTACAATAGGGCTGTAAATCAAAAGCCTTTTAAACAAAAGGTATCAACAAAGCTGTTTGAACTATACATAAAACAATTACATGTGATAATAAAGGTTGTCTCCTGGCTGGCTGAGTACCTACTTAAACAGAATGTAATCTTAAAGATCCATCAACAATTTGCACATCAAAAGAGGGGACATTATTTCTACTTTTCACATAGACAAAACTGGTTCGGCCACCTACTCGGGAGTCAGCATAAAGTTGATAAGTTGGTATTCAGTAAGATAGCTGAATAAAATCTAATTAATCATACATTTAGTATTCTAAAATCAATATTCAAATAAACGCTTGAATATACCTTTTTACATATGATTCTATATCCAAATTCTACTAGCAACTTCCGGAATGTTTTACATATAATACATAACATTATATAACCAAATAACTAATGTCACATTTATTACACTGTTTCCTTATCTTTCTTATGTTAGGTTATTGAATAATAATGATTGACCCCTATCATTCCCCCATTTGGACATCAGAGCCACCATTATCTCCTGGTACTGTCACTCATAGGTGCTGGGTTCCCAGGTAGGAATGGTGCACTCTATGTCCATCAAGATATGAAGACCTAATATCAAATATTGCAAGTCAATCAAGTTTACAATACAGTAATCTTTAGATTTATCAACATCAATATCGTCATCGTCATATTAGACACTTAAAGGGGTGTATTTTTGGGTATGTCTCGAAGAGTCTCTACAGGAGTGGGGACAGATAATAGACAAGTCCGCAAAATGTCCTCTCCACTCCTGAGGTTGGGCATACACGTGTGGGAAATATTTGCCCATCCAGTCCATCGCTTCTCCATGTGGATCGTTCGTAGTGGTGTTTCCCAATAAGAAGATAGTCCAATAAGACAAATGCAAAAGTCAAAATCAAAATGTCCATTACCTCCCCCACCCAAACAACGCCGGGATCCCACCCATCACTTTTCCTCTGGCTCGGGAACTTTCTTGCAGTGGGAGGCATGTATCCACTTTTACAGAAGTAGGCGTTGACAACAGAACTTGGTATGGTCGTCAAACCTTGGGTCCAAGGCCTTTATTACGTGTCTTTTTTTGCGACCACCCAGTCTCCAGGCTGCAAGAAATGAGTCCCCTCTAGATTGTCAGGGTCTGGAATTGGGGAAAACACTAGATCGGGTGTTATTTTCAGTTTACGACATAATTCTTGTACATATTCAATAACCTTATCACACCCCTGCTGTAGGGCCTGTGGATGGTACAGGCCTAATCTTGGCATAGAGCCAAACACTTCTTTTAACTTAAGCATATCATTTCAGTTCTTTCAACTTTGTTAAACTCTGCGGGTGGTATGGAGTGTAAAACGCTTGTTCCACCCCAAGGCTGACATCACCTCTCGCATCACTTAACCTGTAAATTGTGTACCTCTGTCACTCTCAATTGTCTCTAGTACCCCAAATCTACATACAAGTTCTGACACAAGTTTAGTCACTGTACATTGTGCGGTGGCTTTGAACAGGTCCACGCACACAAGGACGTACTCATACCTGCCTGATTTGGGAAGCTGGATGTAATCGATTTGTAATCTCTGAATAGGATACAGTGGTCTGGGTGTGCACTTCACATACCTTCACATATGCCTTTGCCAACCTGTCGAACCCTGGAGCATACCATACCTTGTCCATAACAGAAACCATGGCATTCCGAGAGGCATGCACTTTCCCGTGAGCTAGGACGGCGAGGTGGGTGTAGGCAGCCGCTGGTACATCATCTACGTCCCGTAGGACGCCAAATCCCAAATCAACAAGAGTGGTGGGACCAAGATCCAACTTACAGCACAAGGGGTCTTGCGTACTGTCCAGGAGGGCTGCAGCCTTGGCTGCCCTATCCCCTTGTTCTCTGGTGACTGCCCCTGCGTGTGTGCTTTAACCTTTATTATGGCCACCTGTCCTGGCAACATGATAGCTTAATGGGCTTGCCTTGTGCCGTGAGAAAGCTCCTGGACCGCCAGATGGGTCCATAATCGTGTGCAGTACCAAAGACGAGCCTGGAATCAGTGTAGATATTAGTAGTGGTATATTTTTCAATCGTACAGGCCTCAGTTCCTGCGCTGACATGTGTGGCGGCAGTGGCTTTTGTACAAGCATCTCATTCAGTGTGACTACTTCAAAACCTGTTACAAACCTTCCTTTGTCATTCAGGTATCTAGATCCATCCACAAACATTTCAAGGTGGGGGTTTAGGAGGGGTTTGTCAGTGACATGTGCGAACCCAGCTGTCACAATCATGCTGGTGTTCTGCGTCAAAAAGGCCTCCTCTTCATCAGTCAGAGAATTTGCAAAAAGCTGGTCCTCTGTACTTACTCCCCCATTTGAATCAGTGTCACCTAATGGCAATAAGGTGGCCGGATTCAAAGTGGTGCAACGTTGAAATGAGACATTGGATGAAGAGTGTAAATGCAAGTTCCATTTTGATCCGTCTAGCAAGAGACAGATGTCTACGGCTTACCTGTGTCAGGATACCATGTATGTCATGTGGGGTGTAGATCACCATGGTGTGATCTAAGAAGTTTCTCTTTGCTGGCTTTGCAGCCATTCTACTCTGATGGAGGAAACACAAAAGGCTTAGTGATGCATTGAGGTAACTATTTGTGTCAGCAGTACATAAAAGTAAATTAAAAACAAATCATCAACATATTACAAGAGGGCGGTGCCCTCGCGAATTGGCCAGGCGTCTAATACCAGTTTCATGAATCTGGTGAACTGGTATTGGGCTATACTGTGCCCCTTGTGGCAGCACTATCCAACAGTACTGCTTTCCTCTGAAATTAAATACAAACAAATACAGACAGTCTGTCGAGGTCCGTCTGACTGGTGGCCCAAAGGCTCAAAGGAACGACACTAAGAACTTGTTTCTCTGCGTGCGTAAGAGTGAAGACAGGGAGAGGTGTCGCTAGGTCTGCTGCCATCCGACCGAAGGTCGGGTGACTTTCAGACCTGGGGTGTATACGAGCCTCACCGGACGAGTGAAGTTCGATACAAGATCCCAAGGATCCCATCATTTCGGTTCCCAATATGCTTTCAGGACTTTCCAGCACAAGGAAGCGCATGAGGCATCGTGACCCTTTAAACATTACCTCTAGTGGTTCAGTTTCTGCCAGCTGAATTGGCATTCCTGAAACCCCTTGCACCAATTACTGCTAGATAATCAAGCTGGTATTCTATTAAAATAGATCAGAACCTTGTTGCAAAATTAAATTTAAAAATTTTGAAATTGCTGACCTGCAATACCTGGATCACCTATGTCAGATATCCAGTTCCTTGTGCTAAGCAATGACTCAGGAATTGGAGTTTGTCTTGGAGGTGGCTTACTATTTGTCAGGACCTGCGGAAAGCTGAGTTTCTGCAGTAGCTATCAAGACAAATGCATGAGCCGGATCTACCAAGAGAGCAGTTGGTTTACAAAACCTCCTCTGAACTGTCATTTGAGGTCTCAACCCGTATCGATCCATCCGATGAAAATTTGATGGATGCAGATAAGGCTTGTAAGATATTAGTACAAATAACAGACATGAATTACAACAAGGCAGAATAATCCACAAACATGTATTCATATTGGAATATGATATTCTTTAAGCAAATTCATTATTAATCTGATCCTGCCTGCAATGTCTCATCAAATTTGAGAAGGGAAAAAAAAACTTCCTAACTGCCCAAGCTCCTCACCCCCTCCTTTGTAGACAAAAGAAGGATGAAACATTACCTACTTTTACATTATCTAGCTCCACCCCTTCGATGCTGGTCGTCTGCATGTCTCTCCTACAGAACATTCTCTCAGAGACGATGCAGTACTAACAGCATTTAGCAGTGATATAGACGTCCAACCAATCACAGAACTGACATTTACACAAAAAGCAAAAATATATATATATATCTTAAAATCCTTATGTTCTCTATTTTTAAGACCATATAATTCACATAATTCATTACAAGTTTCTTTTTTCATCAGCGTCTGTCTTCCTTTCTATGACACTGAATTTTATCTCTATGAAACAGAACAATAGCTAAGATATTAATAAGCAACTAAAACATTCAGACTTTAAACAGCATTAATTATTAGTAATTACAAGACGTATACTTCTCTCCTAGGCTGGTCTGTGTTGAGGGTGGAAGACCTCTTCCTATTGTTCTTCCCTCCCATCTCCTTACATCACCTAGCTCCACCCCCTGTGGTCTGGCTCAGTGTTTGGTCATTTTTGCTTCATTTCGTTTCTGGTTACCGGACAGTATACACCATATAACACAATCTAACTTCTCATACGGGCCCTTCATTAATACACACACATAAAGACAAAAACATTTGCATGTCAGTTACTACTTTTTAAGTGTCAGTACTTCCTCACTTGTCTAAAAGTGTCGGTACTTCCCAACCCTGCTTATTTCCCTCGTCTCTACTAATTCTCTTATGTTTATTTTTATCCCAATCTGTGCCACAATAGTCTTTCACATAATTTTAGATTATAGTTCCCACTGCCTTCCCTGTTTTACATCTGCTTCTATATCACCCTCCGCTCCCTGCATCTCTTTCTTGTCCTCATGCTTCCACTCACTAGCCTAGGATCTAGTGAGCATAGGCATAACCGGTTTGCACCGAGGAGCTCCGCAAGCAGGGCAGCTCTCTCTCCAATCCGGGTTCTGTTGTCCACAATGCCAGCAGGTCCATCCCTCCAGTCCAATGTTTGACCTTGGAGTGGATGACTTGGCATAGGGTGGGGGGGAGGAGACGGTTGGAATTGAGATGAAGGAGGGGGTGAAGGTTGAAGAGGGAACTGACCCCACAATGAGAGAACATTATATACCTGTGCTTTGAATTCTTTTCTCATTTCATTTTTAGCTATTGAACAGTATATATATAATACAACATACTTCCTGTGTAGCCAAATATAACCAATTCTTAATTCACATTTCTTTGCAAAGACAAGTAGGTCTTCTAAAGCCCAGTACTCCCCACCCTTTGAAATGTATCTTATCTTCTATAGAACACAGAAACTTCTCCAGACAAATAGCTGTATAACTGGTTCCACTGCCTGTAAACATCTTCTAAACTGCAAATTCACACTCACTAAGGGGTTGTTTTTTTTTGTTTTTTTTTCATTCCTATACGGACTGATAATATGTGAAGTAGAAATTGGGATTGTATTTACTGTACACCAGACTTCCAATAATGAGCGAATTATGTATAGATAAGAAAAACTCTTAGTACCGCGGTTTTTACACGATTCGCTCAGAATAGGCTACCCAATGACAAACACAATACAACTTATGCCCATTTCTACCTACATACTTATATTCACCACTCCAGATAGCAACTATTATTACCGTGCATTGTTAAACCTTCTACCTTTCCTTAACTCATTGACTTGCTTTTTTCTTTACTATAACCTTCAGCTAAAATTGCTTACATCAACTTTACACTCAGGAAAAAACCACACAGTATATATACTTCATTGTTCTTTTGAACCCCCACAGATGTGAGTGGGGT
Source organism: Eleutherodactylus coqui (assembly GCF_035609145.1). NCBI lineage: Eukaryota > Metazoa > Chordata > Amphibia > Anura > Eleutherodactylidae > Eleutherodactylus > Eleutherodactylus coqui. The sequence continues at coordinate 446,840,065 of NC_089837.1, forward strand.
ATAATTTTCTTACACTTAAATGAAGAAGACTAAAACGTACAACAAAGATTAGTTTACATAACAACAAGACCTACAAGACAAACAATAGTGGTTATTTGTCACATAATTGTCCACAGATTTTGCATGAACTTACTTTATGTCCCAGAGGGACACAAACTATAAGAGGATTCCCTTTCTCTGATAACCCCTTACTGCCGTATCTATACTTGCCTTAATCCATCTGTCTAACATATTTTTATACAACCTTTTGACTATCTCTGAATCTTTTCCCCAAACTTGCTGGTCTAAGACTCCCAAAATTCTAAACACCTTACTACATTCTTCTTCCCACAGTTAACGTGCCTTCTTTGTCTTTTTCTATTTCTCTGGCTGATTTCCATATAGGCATACTGCTTGCCCTGTACGTTTCCCATATTGTCTGTTCCTTTATCTAAACCGGCGTCTCTGATATCTTTCATATGCTTTTTCCCGTACTGTTACCAGAACTCATAGTTAAAGGTTCCCGTTTTTCTAAGTCCTATCTTTCTATATTTTATACACTTGTCTGCAATCGTCTCCCCCTTCCCTTTCTCACACAGCTTATGGCACACAGAACCTTATTTGTCACACAGGCTTCTATTTGTCACACAGGCTTCTATTTGTCACACAGGTTTCTATTTGTCACACAGGTTTCTATTTGTCACACAGGCTTCTATAGGTCACACAGGCTTCTATAGGTCACACAGGCTTCTATAGGTCACACAGGCTTCTATAGGTCACACATTACACTAAGGACCCCTGGTCCTGGAATAATTTTACGGACTCCTTAAGGGGGGGGGGGTTTAGGGGAGACCAGACCTCTCTTCTAAGGGAACTTCTGGTGATATTATAACAGACTCAGTAAAAGCAAATTATGGCTAACACGACACAGACTATCAACGTACAGATTTCAACAATTACTACAGGCAACATGGCAATATACACACAAGGGTTCTTCCGTCTAGCACGGTCACTAAGAACACCGTAAATAACAGGCAGAAGCGTCCTATATAACATACAGCAACTCACCCCCTGTCGACACGAGGACTGAATGAAGTCAGGAGAGCCCAGAGCTTGAGTGGCAAGTCAAGAGCTTACCGTATACCGGTGTTTTGTAGATCTGGGGTCCCGTGGCCTCTCGTCCGGCTGGTCGGCAGGTAGTGTAGTCAGGTATCGGCTGCAGGTAAGGAATTAGCTTCTGCGCCACTTGTCGGGCGCCAAATAAACTGTGGGGGGTCTGGAACGCAGACCGTAATGCGAATGTTGCCTGTATCCAAATTAAGAGGAAATATTATATAGAGTGCTCATAGAGAACCATAATAACCACTACACATAAGACCGTCTAGTGATCAGAATGAATTCTGTTTATTGTTGTACATTGCTAGTTTATATGTGTGAGGGTTATGAACATATTAATTTATATATGTATGTATCTTTGATATACGTTTCCGGAGGCTGTAGGCCTAAATTGTACACTCTATTCTGTGTCCTATGAAAAGCTCTGCTAAATTAAGTACAGGTGTAATCTTAAGCGTCCATCATGTCTCCAAGAGCTTATTTATCTCGTTACACTGATCAAAAGGTTGTATGGAATGCTTTGTTAATGTAGAGTGTGATGATAATCAGGATACCAGACACGATGTCTACATACAAACAAATAAAGCATTGTTTATAGAGAAGACAAAATTATGTACCAGTAAAACAGGTCGACCTCTGTAAAGCAGTTCAACCTTTGATACGCCTACTATTTTTTGTATAAGAAAGACAATGCACACAATAAACTCAGATTGCTCCAAGACACGACCGTGATGCCTGTGTCTATTGCTTTCTCATGGTGGCTGCCATAACCACCTCTGATTTGGAGCCCCACAGCATATTAACGTAACATGGATTTATCCCTATCAGAAATTGGCGCCCGAACGCGGGACTTGATGGAACAAGAGGACCACCTACACCTCGAACCCCCCCGGACCCAGATGGGATAAGGAGCCACTCGGAACCACGGATTGACAAAAACTGCGCAGTAAGGTAAGGTTTTATCTTGCCACAATCTATCCGTGCTTCCTGGCTGCTCCTTTCCTGTCCGAGGGGTAAGAAGTGCATGCCTCTTATAAATCTTCAAGCTTTTTAAGAATTCATATGGTGGGCTGAATATGCTGTGCGGGTGTTTAACTGTTATTGTCTTTATTTGTTACTTTGCATGGTCAGTGTACAGAATATGATACCCTATTGCCAATCTCTGGAAGGCATGGTATAAATTGTACCAGGGAAGCCTAAAATTTTCAGGGGATAAAACCCCTGATGGGATCCTCTTATAAACATAAGAGAAGTAGTAGAGACGAGGTAAAATATACAGGGTGAGGAAGTAATACCCTATTGCCAATCTCTGGAAGGCATGGTATAAGTTATATCAGGGAAGCCTAAAATTTTCAGGGGATAAAACCCCTGATGGGATCCTCTTATAAACATAAGAGAAGTAGTAGAGACGAGGTAAAATATACAGGGTGAGGAAGTACAGAATATGAAACCCGCTTGCCGATCTCGGGAAGGCATGGTATAAATTGTACCAGGGAAGCCTAAAATTTTCAGGGGATAAAATCCCTGATGGGAGCCTCTTATAGGTATAAGAGAAGTAATTGAGACGGGGGGAAATAAGCAGGGTTGGGAAGTACCGACACTTTTAGACAAGTGAGGAAGTACTGACACTTAAAGTACTGACAAAAAAAAAAAAAATAGTAACTGACATGCAAATGTTTTTGTCTTTATGTGTGTGTATAAATGGAAGGACCTGTATGAGAGTTAGACTGTGTTATATGGTGTATACTGTCCGGTAACCAGAAACGAAATGAAGCAAAAATGACCAAATGCTGAGCCAGACCACAGGGGGTGGAGCTAGGTGATGTAAGGAGATGGGAGGGAAGAACAATAGGAATAGGTCTTGCTCCACCCTCCACACAGTCCAGCCTAGGTGAGAAGTGTGTCTCCATTTTAAGTGGATGTTGGTGTATATATATATGTATATTGTGGTAATGTATAGAGTGAAGGTCACTCTTAGACTCCATGTTAAGTCTCTCACTTGAACAAATGGAGTGACCAAAGGAGGGGCATCTAATTATCTAATTTTATTCCTGAGACTAGTTGTGTGAGATAATAGCCCAGGATTACCACAGTGTATATATGTATATACAGATTCGTGGAATATGTGGAATTCAAAAATATTGGGTTGTGTTAATTTGAATATTATTGAATTAAGATATTAATATGAGATAATTGTGTACTTGAAACACCTGATAAGTACTTTAGTCAAATTAATAACAAAAGTTCTATTTAAAGTGTAATTCATTTCCAATTAACAACAGTATTCTATTTGAAGAGTGTATAAAGAAAATAATAATAAAAATAATAAGCCTCTTGGTGTATATAAACCGCCAGCCATTGGCCATAGTGCTGGTAAAGAGGATAAGGTGCGGAAGGCTGCACAGAAAAATAGTGAAACAAACAATTGTTTTATGTGTGTGAAAGAATAAAAATAATAAGCCTCTTGGTGTACATAAACCGCCAGCCATTGTCCATACTGCTGGTAAAGAGGATAAGGTGTGAAGGATGGCTGGGGAGGTTGGCGGATGAGTGTTGGTCCCCCTCCCACTTATTAGGGTCCCAATCAACTACAGTATGATCCTTTTATAGTGTCTTATTCTCTTTGAGGCGTAATTTGAACTAAGCCTTGCTCCTTGCAGCAATATATATTAATGGCACTGTGAACAGGATTACGCAGAGAGTAATACACTAGTTTGTTTTAAAGGAAAATTTTGATAAACTGATAGTTGAAGAATTTCTTGTGATAATCGGGCATAGTGTGAAAATGTCGCTGTTTAAGAAAATCCGCAATAGTACGAAAATGTCGGTAGCTAAGAACAAAGAAGTGTCCAATGAATTGTTAATTATGCCAGGGTGGAATAAAGCCCCCTTTAATATATTGGCCGCTGAGTGGTCGCAGTGTGGTGAATATCAGTATGTGAGTAGAAATGGGCATAAGTTGTATTGTGTTTGTCATTGGGTAGCCTATTCTGAGCGAATTGTGTAAAAACCGCGGTACTAAGAGTTTTTCTTATCTATACATAATTCGCTCATTATTGGAAGTCTGGTGTACAGTAAATACAATCCCAATTTCTACTTCACATATTATCAGTCCGTATAGGAATGAATAAAAACCCCCTTAGTGAGTGTGAATTTGCAGTTTTTGTAAGGTGGGGGCAAGTGTATTACACTCTAAGTTCATTTTGAATAGTCAGCCCAGGTTATTTGCACAATAGAAGATGCTTACAGGCAGTGGAACCAGTTATACAGCTATTTGTCTGGAGAAGTTTCTGTGTTCTATAGAAGATAAGATACATTTCAAAGGGTGGGGAGTACTGGGCTTTAGAAGACCTACTTGTCTTTGCAAAGAAATCTGAATTAAGAATTGGTTATATTTGGCTACACAGGAAGTATGTTGTATTATATATATATATATATATATATATATATATACTGTTCAGTAGCTGAAAATGAAATGAGAAAAGAATTCAAAGATGTTCTCTCATTGTCGGGTCAGTTCCCTCTTCCATCTTCACCCCCTCCTTCATCTCAATTCCAACCGTCTCCTCCCCACCCTATGCCAAGTCATCCACTCCAAGGTCAAACATTGGACTGGAGGGATGGACCTGCTGGCATTGTGGACAACAGAACCCGGATTGGAGAGAGAGCTGCCCTGCTTGCGGAGCTCCTCGGCACAAACCGGTTATGCCTATGCTCACTAGATCCTAGGCTAGTGAGTGGAAGCATGAGGACAAGGAGGAGATGCAGGAGTATATGTAGAACAGGGAAGGCAGCGGGAACGATAATCTAAAATTATGTGAAAAACTATTGTGGCACAGATTAGGATTAAATTAAACATAGAGAATTGAGAAGTGGTAAAATATTTTTAATTTGTCTGGAACATTGGGAAAAAGAAAAACAAAAATTTGAGAGAATCCTCCTTGTCTCTTTCTAATATCACACAAAGAGAAGGAAGAAAGTGTAAAACAATTCTATGCCCGCCTTCAACAACATTAGTCAGATCTGGGGTATAGGGGCATAGAAAAGATGGGCAAACATGTACTTATTATGGCCTTTGTAGAAGGTCTATTGGAATCCCTAAGGTCATAGATAATAAGCCAGAATGGAGACAGTCTGAATCTCCGGCCCTTTTTCAGACAAAAGGGCATTTATGTAACTGTCCTGCAGGCTTGGACTCCGCCTGAGGGGACTGTGCTGTTGCAATATGTTAATGACTTTCCAGCTTTGTGCTGAGGATCTGAAACATGTCAATCTGCATCTATTTCTCTTCTAAAAATTTTTTTTTAGCAGAAAATGGCTGCAAGGCTTAAAGAGGAAAAATTACAGCTTTGTAAACAAAAGGTTGTTGTCTAGCTCAAGAAGGCAGACATCTCACAGAACGACGCAGGGCTGCAGTTCAAGCCATTTCTGTATCTTCTTCTGCTGCCAAAGCTTCGCACCTTTTTGGGACTTGTCTCATACTGCCGTCCCTGGCCTTTCATGCGACAGCAGTATTGACGCAAAAACATGGAGGACGTCCACGGTCACTTGGGTATTACTCCGGTAGCCCGAGGAGCCCCCTCCTGTGTCTGTGCGGTGGCAGCAGTACAAGTAAGGGTTGACAAGTCTTCTGAGTTGGTCCTGGACTACCCCCTAGTGGTTCTCACCCCTCATGACATCCAGAGTATACTCACTCAAGTACAACCTAAACACCTGTCTCTAGCTCGTCAAATAAGGTTGCAATGTGCTTTGCTCATGCCCCCCCTTTAATATTTCTTTTCAATGGTGAACCCGGCTACTCTTCTTCCAATCGAGTATCCTGTTTCAAATGGGGGAGGGGGAGGCATAGGTGATCAAATGGGGGAGGGGGATGCATAGGTGATCTATGTATTACAGATCAGCTATTTTTAAAAATTTTTGCAAATAAGAACGTGATCTATTTGGAATAGAATATCAGCATGATTGTCTAGCATTGATGCAACAAGAAAAGTTTAAGAGTTATTGAAACCCCTTGTTAATACATATTTTGAGTTGTTTTTATAGATGGTACCAGGGTGATTGATGACTCCACACCAGATATGCAGTGTTCACACAACAAGATCTCTAAAAGCAGAATGCCTCCGCATGTCTCAGTACAAGAAGCGGAACTGAAGGCCCTCACTGAGGCGTGTAGAGTGACAGAAGGTAACCATTTACACTGACTCCTGGTATGTATTCGGCATAGATCATGGTTACGGCCCAATATGGAAGGCCAGACACTTTTAAACTTCTGTAGGACAACCCATTGAGAATGGTGTAGCAGTACAGAACCTTATGAAAGCCCTACTCCTACCAGACAAAGTAGCAATCCTGAAGGTGAAAACTCATACTAAAGCCAACAGTGCAGAAGCAAAAGGCAATGCCCTAGCAGACTTCAGCGCAGACAGCGGCCCTCAAGCCGTGGAAGAAAGAAGAAAAGAAGATACTGACCGCACAAGTCAGAGACTATGATTTGGACTTTGATAAAAATTTGAACATTAATGTACTAAAGACATTACAGTCACAAGCCAGCAAAGAAGAAAAAGATAAATGGACTAATATGGGAGCAGTAGAACAGGGTGGCGTATGGCAAACGGTCAGTAACTTGCCTACCACGATCCCTGTACCCCATGATGGCCCAGCTGATCCATGGAAAGACTCACCTATCGAAGGCAGCTATGTTACCTACGCTTGAGAGAGAAAGGGTTGCCCCCTGGGTTCTTTGTAGCTGCTACATCATTTGTCCAGTTTTGCATGAGCTATGCCGTAAGCAACAGGGTAGAAGTAAATTGACCACAAAGGCACTTGCCAGGACCACTCTACCCATTTCAGGGATTGCAAATTGACGACATTCAGCTCCCACGTGTTGGGAAGTATGAATATGTGCTTGTTGTTGATGTTTTTCAGGTTGGAGGCGTACCCTGTTACAAAAGTAAATGAGCAGGTAACCGAAAAGAAGCTCATGAATAAGGTAATCTGCAGATACGGGGTACCAGAGGTAATCGAGTCAGATAGAGGTACACATTTCACAGGTGAAATAATGCAACACTTCATGTCTGCCCTGGGTAACTCCAAGGCATTTGACACCCCTTATCATCCACAAAGAGCCAGAAAACCATATTGCATTATAATATTTCTCTTCAGGCAATGAAACCCTGAACCAGAGGAAAACGAAAATGGTATGATACCCTATTAGGGGGAATTGGTACAGGTGTAGGGGTTCTAAACTCTATAGATTTAGAGGTGATGAAGAATAAAATGGCTGGGGTGGGACAGGATGTTTCTAGATTGATAAATGTTCAGGCACAATGCATGCCTTCCTTGTTCCTCCCCCGATGTCTTGCATTAGGATATGATAAGGATGTATTAACGCTTTTTAATCTGGTTTTGCGGTTTAAAAGGATTTGTTTGTAAATATGAGTAAATTCATGAACTATACACAATGTAGCCTGCAATATGTATATATGATTCACGAGAGGGACAAAGCGGTCAGATGTGATGACAAATAATGAAAAATTGTGGAGAAATATTCTCAAGAATGTAATTCCAGTAGCATCCTGGATACGGCCCCGGGCTGATAGTGTAGAATGCTCTGATGAGTATAGCACTGGGGAAATGACTTTTTTTTATGATGTAAAGGACACAAGCCTGATGTGTAAGTCTGTAGTACTACCTGTGGTGTTCGGACCGCCTCTATATGCTTTACAATATTGGTTGCCCAAGTTCGCAGGTATGATGATTTATAGTGAAAATAAAACCCATGGTATAGAGAACTGTGAAGAAACACTGGATGGCCTAGCATGCGGACGGAGTACAGCCGCATATGAGCCATGTTTCCAGCAGCCTTCAATCAGCATATGTGATTGGACGGTGTTACCTGCTTCTTCTATATGCTGATAGAAGTTGGCCCCCAATATGTATATATTCTTTGTTGCCAACCGAACTGGAACCACCAGTATGTATAATCTCATCACTCCATTGTCTGGATGTATACAGAACATATCGGTGATACATAGATTTACAGAAACTTACACCTTTTTGCCAGATGCTGAAGCTGCAATAAAGTATTACTAGCACCCAGATGCTATCCCTATGTCAACTCTGACTGTATCCTTGGGTAGAATTGTAAGACTAATGATAGATACTGAACACCTTTAAAAACATTTGGATGTTACTAACCTCTCCCTTATGGAATTAGAAAAATGTATGGGTAGGAGATAACCTAGTCAGCCTAGGTACTAAGATCCAGGTAGACACAGAGTATAACTGGTATGATATTTTTACTGAATGGTCACCTATTGCAGGAAAGATGATGGATTTTATGTTTCACCCTTTACTAATACTGTTTCTTTTGTTCATTCTTTTGAGTGTTTGCAATTTATGGAAATTCTGTGGGATACGGAGACAAGCAAATTATCTGGAATCGCTCCCTCTACGATATCGTTAAAACAGTCATACGTAAAAGAGCAACAACAGTGGGGATCCGGCGAAGAGGATAGAAAGACCGGCGGGGGTGGCTTAGCACCCTTGATAGTACCACTACAAAGGCTCTTTTCAAGATGGACTGTTTCAAAATGGGGGATTGTGAGGGTTATGAACATATTAATTTATATATGTATGTATCTTTGATATACGTTTCCGGAGGCTGTAGGCCTAAATTGTACACTCTATTCTGTGTCCTATGAAAAGCTCTGCTAAATTAAGTACAGGTGTAATCTTAAGCGTCCATCATGTCTCCAAGAGCTTGTTTATCTCGTTACACTGATCAAAAGGTTGTATGGAATGCTTTGTTAATGTAGAGTGTGATGATAATCAGGATACCAGACACGATGTCTACATACAAACAAATAAAGCATTGTTTATAGAGAAGACAAAATTATGTACCAGTAAAACAGGTCGACCTCTGTAAAGCAGTTCAACCTTTGATACGCCTACTATTTTTTGTATAAGAAAGACAATGCACACAATAAACTCAGATTGCTCTAAGACACGACCGTGATGCCTGTGTCTATTGCTTTCTCATGGTGGCTGCCATAACCACCTCTGATTTGGAGCCCCACAGCATATTAACGTAACATGGATTTATCCCTATCAATATGCAAGTTGGAAAGAAGGCGTTTCCAATACCTAGTTTCATTCTACTTTTGCTGACCAAACCCTCATTCCAACAGATTACAATAGGGCTGTAAATCAAAAGCCTTTTAAACAAAAGGTATCAACAAAGCTGTTTGAACTATACATAAAACAATTACATGTGATAATAAAGGTTGTCTCCTGGCTGGCTGAGTACCTACTTAAACAGAATGTAATCTTAAAGATCCATCAACAATTTGCACATCAAAAGAGGGGACATTGTTTCTACTTTTCACATAGACAAAACTGGTTCGGCCACCTACTCGGGAGTCAGCATAAAGTTGATAAGTTGGTATTCAGTAAGATAGCTGAATAAAATCTAATTAATCATACATTTAGTATTCTAAAATCAATATTCAAATAAACGCTTGAATATACCTTTTTACATATGATTCTATATCCAAATTCTACTAGCAACTTCCGGAATGTTTTACATATAATACATAACATTATATAACCAAATAACTAATGTCACATTTATTACACTGTTTCCTTATCTTTCTTATGTTAGGTTATTGAATAATAATGATTGACCCCTATCATACATATGTATTTGCTGTCCGATTTTTGGTCCGAAAAATCGGATGGAAATAGGACTTGTTCATTTGATTGCTCTTTCAATAGGCTGTATTTAGACGGGCTCACTGACACGAGCGTACTGTCACTGCATATTATGCGCAAATTTTTTCTCTACAGTGCTAGAAGCCCATTGATTTATATGGGCTTTTTTTTTTTATTTGGACGAATCTCGGATGCGAATAGCACATGTCAATATACTGTGTTTAGAACATTGGAGAGCAAACAGATGGGATGTCCGAGTGCTGTGTGATGTGAGTTGCGCCCAATAATCTCGGATGCAACTTGGAAAATGCCCTAAATTCTCACTCACACAAGCGTTTTTAGCCTGGATATTACATGCGTATATTTTGTGCAAGTAAGGGCTGCCGCAGACGGGCGATTTTGCACGCGTTTTCGCACACATAAAATCGCTCACGCAACCAGTTAGCAATAATGTCACTCACTCGTTCAAACGAGAATCGGCTCGTCTAAAAGGCCCTTAAGTGGGGTTAGTAATACCCTGTTTCCCTGAAAATAAGACATAGCATGATTTTCTAGAATTTTTGAGGATGCAAAATGATTTTTCAGGCTTTTTGAGGAGGCTTGAAATATAAGCCCTACTCCAAAATTAAGCCCTGCTAACAGTTAATTAAAAAAGTCAATTTAAATAGTGTCCAGGCAGCTATACATGTAAAAAAGTTAAACCTTTTTGAACAAAAATTAATATAAGACACTGTCTTATTTTCGGGGAAACACGGTGTGTCATCTGTAAATTGCTTTATCTTACCTTTACTGTATTGTCTATTGAAACGGAGAAGATCTTGTTCTCTTCTGACGAGACTTCAAGAAAAAATATGGGGGCCGTGTGACCTCGGAGGATGCCTGTGGCTCGCCTATAAACAGCAATAAGGTTTATATGATATTGTATGACATTATGATACATGAAAACATGCATCTCCCAGAAAGCAACCCAGCTGTTAGGGGTGGGTTAGTTTGTACTGATTTAAAATAGTAATCAGCAGAATTGTGAATGCAGCTCTGGGCTATAATACAGGCTGCAATTCACAAGCAAGGCTAAAGTTATTCAACGGCTACACTGAATGGCCATTTTATTGGAAAGACCCACGCTTTCACGATTGGAGCTTTCCTATATAGTAATTAGACACATGACCCCGGAGTGCGGAGTAAAAGCAAGTGAGGACGTTTTTCTGTTCCCGCTGTGGCAGACGCCATATCCGTAGCGTCCAGGTACAACATCCCCTGATTGTTCCCTCATGGAGAAAGCAGGAGCCGCACACTTTCCTACAGGTTATAGCACAAAACATATTCACCTTGGGGGAGTAGCGCGTACGCTCCACGTAGACAGGTGCGTTTTCCCTCCCCCACAGTCTGACATTACGTTTAACGGCGTCCTAAAGCTGTTTCCACGCTTACTAGTGGACAGACAGAAGATTTTCTCTTACAGATGCAACCCTTTTCCTTAAAATTGGAGGACCACTTATGAATTGTCTCCCTGCTGGGTGGATCTTCACCAAACTTTGCTCGAAAATGATGCTGGACACTAATAACAGACTGGCAGATGTGAAAATGAAGACACAAAGTGCTCTCCTATCTTCATTGGCAGCCATTTTGTATCATATCCCCCTAATGATGAGTAAACAGGGACGATGTCACAATAAACTTTTTTGGGTCTCATTTAGAAAAATTGTCTAGCAGTAAGATGTCCTTGTTGCCCGTAGCAACCAATCACAGCGCAGCTTTCATTTTACCTCAGCAGCTTGAGGAATGAAAGCCACGCTGTGATTGGTTGCTACGGGCAACAAGGACATCTTACTGGCAGACCGTTTTACTGAATCAAAATTTTTTAATTTGTTTCCACTGATATCAAATTTATGTATCTGAGTGTCGTTAACCCCTTTAGGACCAGGCTGTTGTGTACCTTAAGGCCTCTTCCACACTGGCTACAAAATCATCACTACAAAATGCATGTATGTGAAGTTCATGGTTTGCAATGGGTTCTTTGAGGCTACAGAACATCTCTCATGTGGCTGAACCCATTGGACACCATGGGCTTCATGTACATGCGTGTTGTAGCAATGATTTTGTCGCCCGTGTGAAGGAAGCCTAAGGACCAGACACTTTTTAGGGATTTTACCCATGTGGTGGTTTTACTGCCATATTTTTTTCCTTCAGCTACCAAAATTATTTTTGCTGCGTTTTTTTCTGTGACATATAGGGCTATCTTTTAATCTTTTTCACTTATTTTTGTAACTATTTTTTTTTTCCATTTATGTCCCCAGTGATGTCATATAAGACCTCAAGGGGACATCCACATGTTTTGTTTTTTATTTGACACTTTTCCACTGTAACTGCGGTAGCCATAGAAGCAGCATCCATAGGAGCCTCAGTTACAGGGGAAAACATCCCCTGTATTGACAGTAGTCACTCACTAAGCTGATCAGGGTCTACTAGGACCCTGCAGCTCTGCTGTAACAGGGGGATCCTGGTGGTCGCGTGACGGCTGGCTTGCGTAGTGGAAGAAATATTTCCACTTTCATTTCTTGGTACATAGCGCTCATTCACCGCTGTGTACTAGGGAAAAGAGAATACAGAAGGGGTTAAAAAACCCATCTCCCTTCTCCTCCAAGTTCTCAGCAATGACTAACAGCCAAGAACCCGACCTGCTCCTACTTGATTGCAGGAGCAGAGGCTTTAATCCTGCGCCGTATTTCTGCGATCGGGCGGGATTAAAGCCCAGGACCGAGCGCCATAAATTTACAGGGGTTACAGGTGAGTTAAGAGGGTTTCAAATCTGGATGATCATTTATAGTAGCCATATACAACGCTGTTGTTGCAACTGACATGTCCAAATGCCCTGCTCATCCTTTCTTTGTATAGATGAGCTCCAAAAGTTGATGACCAGTTCCAGCGCCATTGCTGTCTGAGAGAAAAAGACAAGAAGAAGACAAGATTCCAGTGGGGAAAAAAGTACAAAAATTTACCACTGAGTAGTGTAAAAACATCACCTGGTCAGATAAATTCAGAGTTCTGTTGCACTATGCTGATGTGAGGTCAGAATTTGGTACAAGCAGCATGAATTGATGAATCCTTCCTGTCAGGTGTCAATTGTTTAAGTTTGTGAAGGTGGAGTAATGTTGCAGGGGCTATTTTCTTGGCACACCATGGGTCCTCTGATAACTGTGCAGTATACTCGTCCGAGCTTGATACTCGTTCGAGTATTAGGGTGTTCAAGATGCTCGTTACTCGTAACAAGTACCACGTGATGTTCGAGTTACTTTCACTTTCTTCCCTGAGAAATTTGCGTGCTTTTCTGGCCAATAGAAAGACAGGGAAGGCATTACAACTTCCCCCTGCAACGTTCAAGCCCTATACCACCCCCCTGCAGTGAGTGGCTGGCGAGATTAGGTGTCACCCGAGTATTGAAATCTGCCCCTCCCGCGGCTCGCCTCAGATGCATTCTGAGATTAGTTCAGGGAAAGTGCTATCGTGTTGGAGCTGCTATAGGGAGAGTGTTAGGAGTATTTTAGGTTTCAAGAACCCCAACGGTCCTTCTTAAGGCCATAAATCTTCTCTATATGCGCTCAATGGGGCCGGCGGCAGAGGAGAACGATCTTTACGCTGACAGTGCGGGGGGGGGGGGGGCACTCTTGCCGCTATTGTGGCTTAAAGGAGATGTCTCGAGGAAGCAGTGAATTTTTTTTTTTGCCCAGTCCCCCTTATTAAACATACATTACTAAGCCCCCCTGTAAATGACTTTTCTAGCTGGTTTGTACTTACCGTTCCAGCGTTTCAGCAACTTATAAAAGTTTCCCAAGATGGCCGCCGGCTTTTTTCCCGTCGCTTGCTGTAGCCCGACGTGCGCGCTCCCGAGACGCTGCCAGCTGTGTCTCCATGACAACACGACGCCCCGCAGCCGCCGACCGGACCCCTGGAGTGAACACGGCCGACCAGTCACCCACCGCCAGGCAGCAGGTAACCGGCGCAGCCCCCGGCCCCCCCACGCTAGACCCGGCTCCCCAGCGCTACCGCCCCGGCTCCCCAGCGCTAGACCCTGACAGATGAAGGCCCCCTCGGCCCAGCGCTAGGCCCCAGAGCCCAGCGCTAGGCCCCGGAGCCCAGCGCTAGGTTCCGGAGCCCAGGTGAAGGCCCCGGAGCCCAGCGCTAGGCCCCGGAGCCAGCGCTAGGCCCCGGAGCCCAGCGCTAGGCCCCGGAGCCCAGGTGAAGGCCCCGGAGCCCAGCGCTAGGCTCCGGAGCCCAGCGCTAGGCCCCGGAGCCCAGCGCTAGGCCCCGGAGCCCAGCGCTAGGCCCCGGAGCCCAGCGCTAGGCTCCGGAGCCTACCGCTGTGGCCCGGGACCTTCACCTGTTAGTGAAGATCACCCCCCAACCCATCACTTACCTGGGCGGCTTCTCGGGACAGCTGGGCTGCTGGGCTGGGCTTCTCCGCTGGGCAGCTCCAGTTTCTGCACCTTCCTCTAACAGAGGATGGTACAGAATGGCCGCTCCAGCGCGCTCCCGAGCAGTGACAGCTCGTCTGCGCATGCGCAGAAGAGCTGTAGCGGGGAGCACACTGAAGCGGCTCGTGCTGAAAGGAGAAGACCGGACTGCGCAAGCGCGTCTAAAAAAGCAAGCTGCCAGCGAATTTAGACGGAACCATGGAGACGAGGACGCTAGCAACGGAGCAGGTAAGTGGAATAACTTCTGTATGGCTCATATTTAATGCACGATGTATATTACAAAGTGCATTAATATGGCCATACAGAAGTGTATACCCCCACTTGCTTTCGCGAGACCTCCCCTTTAATAGTGGGACCTGGGAACTTGAGATGCAGCCCACCATGTAGCCCCTCGCCTGCCCTATCCGTTGCTGTGTCGTTCCCATCACTTTCTTGAATTGCCCAGATTTTCACAAATGAAAACCTTAGCGAGCATCGGCGATATACAAAAATGCTCGGGTCACCCATTGACTTCAATGGGGTTCGTTGTTCGAAACGAACCCTCGAGCATTGCGAAAATTTCGTCCCGAGTAACGAGCACCCGAGCATTTTGGTGCTCGCTCATCTCTACTGTGCAGGGATGCCACAATCAATTGCTGAGGGCAAAGAAAATCCAATGCGATAGTAGATGGGTCTAATAAAGTGACCATTCAGTGTATGTACAGGGTTAGCAAACTTAAACTTCCCCAATTCAGAGGCCTCTGGAGGGTGTTTTGCTGCTCCAAATGAAACAAAATCAGACAACAGCCACTTTCAGACGATGCATTGCCATTTATGAAGTTTAATAAAAAAGTCACTGATAGGTGGCACTGTAGCAGAATAGGTCTAGTATGTCAGACCTGCATCAGTGTTAGATCTGAAGGACAGCATTCGTTGACATGGGGGCGTTACTGAACATTTGCAGTGTGATTTGTGTAGCTACAGAACCACCTGTTGGCAACCTTTTTACTACTTTTTTTAAATAAATGGCAAGCTCATTGTCTGACGTGGCGGTTGTCCAAATTTCATCTCATTTGGGGCAGCAGAACGCCCTCCAGAGGCCACTGAGTTAGGGAAGTTTAATTGCACTACCCCTGTATAATAAAGGCATAATATATAATATTACATAATGTATAATCTTACGCAGGTACGTAGAGGTTCCACAGTCTAATAATGCGATCCATTCCCCCTGTAATGACAAGACTGTTCTTCTTGCAGAATGCAAACGTTTTCACCCCCTTATATACACGGAATACTGTTTGGTCTCCACTTGCTCTCTTTTGTGGTGGTCCAGGTGTGAACGCACCACGACGTCCCTTCAGGTCTTTCATGTGATCTTTTATGTCCTTCATCTGCTGCTCTACATTTGTTGTCCCAAGTGTACAACCTTTAAAAGTACAAATGTGAGACGACACTTAGAACTGCTGTTGGGGAATTAGAAATATAACCACTAAATACAATTTGGTTAGACAAGACACTGATACCAGTGATAAAAAGACTGTTAGATGAGTATCTAAGGGGGTAGAGTTGTAAAGCTAATGCTTATACAGGACAGTGGCATGTGACTTCTCTGATTGGTGGAGAGTAGTTGCACTAAGCCCTGCGCCCCTCCTAGTCCGAGATGCGGTCAGAAGAGGATGAAGCGGGGCACTTGCCAGAGCCAGGAGAGAAGCCGCTCTGCTTGCCAGTGAATTACGGCCTGGAAGGGCAGACGGAGGCACACGGATGTGCCAGTTCTAGCACCACTTCCCCACCTGAGAGCAGCGGCAGGGAATGGGGAAGTCAGAGCGCTGTAAAGGGGGTCCCGCACCTATGGTGATGTGGACGGTGATGTAATTAGCACAACACTGTTCAGAGGATCTGGCCAATGATAAGGGATAGATCAGCACACGTCACGTGGCAGCTGCCACCGTGACAGAAGGTGGTATTAGCACTGTCCCTATGCTTGGGGGAGCAGCACTGGAAGAATAAACTCCCACAGGGCATGATGACCAGGGGCCGAAAAATCACATTGCATAGCATGGAACTAGAGGGTGTCTCCCTTCCTGCATTGGACTGGGTCACTGAAGAAGCAGACAGTGCCATGAACCCGAGATGACGACAGCTGCAGGATACGCAAGACTGATCCAACGGCGTTAATGTGCACACACTAGGGACTATGATAGACAGATACGGACTGTGGAGTACCTTCCCCAGGGGACTGTGACTAGTGAGGGAAACTGTGGCACTTTATTTTGAGATAGTTTGACAGTTATGGTTAATATGTAATTTGATGTGTAAACTTTGTATAACGGGGGACAAGGCAGTTTGGATAGCAGCACTATGCACCAGTAAAATATTATGTGTGACGAGAGTTTATGGGAGATGTATTGTCACACTTATTGAAGTATCCCAGAGTTGGGTACTCCATTACTTCTGCACTGATCACAGTATTGAATCAGGTTTAATGTAATATATGATAAGTGTGAAGAGTTATGATGTCATGCTGTTCATATTTCTCACTGTACTAGGTGTTCTGGTAATTTTCTCCAGCCCCTGGGGAGTACAGGTGACCTGGCAACAGTCAGGGGAGTGTTTAACCAGATATAGAGATCCTGTGGTTGATAAAGCCCCTAAATAGGCTGGGTTAGTGACAGTACAAAAAGGAGAGAGTGGGTGGGGTTAAGTCAGTCTTCCAAATCCAGAGTTAAGCTTGAGCTTGAGAGAGGCCAGGGAGGAACAAGGAGAAAGCCAGTGTGGTGGAAAAGAAAACATCTAAAGTGTGAGTACTTAAGAGCAAGAACTGTTTAGTGAAGCCAAAAGAGGAGAGAAGAAGTAGATCTAAGCAAATGAAGAGGAAAGGCAGAAAAGCAAGAGAACTAAGTTGGCCAGTCATAGGCACAGCCAGGGAGAGAAGCTGGAAGGAAAAGCAAAGTGTACAAATACAATTCATTGTACCAATCCCCTGAGCAGAATGCAGAAGTTATCAATGCCTGCAAATGTCATTGTTAATTGTTGAAGCAAGTCAATGTAAAATCTCTCTTTGCCTGTTGGGAAATAAAGTTGTTATAGTTTACTTCACAGCTCGACCTCTGTGAAGTGCCTTCCCACCACCTACTCCATCTACAACATCTGCTTTGAGGTACCACACTATTCACTCCAGCAGAGGCGTAACTTGAAGCTTCTGGGCCACAATGCAAAACCTGTAGCAGGGCCCCCAACTATATTGCTTTATTCATAGTACTAGGCTTACTGTACAAAGAAGAGAAGCCTTATGGGCCCCCTAAGGTTCCTGGGCCCGGGTGCAACTGCATCTTCTGCATCCCCTATAGTTAGACCCATGTACTCCAAAGAAGACAGAGGTTCTACCCCCATTTTGGTTTAGTTCTCTTTTTTTATTTTATTGTTGTATTCGGAACTTGCATCACGACAAACAATATCTTCCCCTGCTTCACAGGTAGCGCCCCATTGGGGTATCACCATCATACCCTGCCCGAACCCCTGGGCAGCACGCAATAAGACATGCCAATTTTATCACTATACAATGCCAGAGGTGCAGCAGTATCACCTTGTCTCCCCGCTGCATGCCACCTCCAAGGTCTGCACTTGGTCGCCACATTATGATGTGTTGAGGCCGCAATTCCGCGGAACTCCTAAATTTATGTTGTACTTTGGCACCTATGATGAATAAGGCCGAGATGTTGCTATGCTATGGACCTTCAAGGAAAGATGTTCCCCAGATAAGTATATATGAATATATGTTATTAGTGCGTGACTTCCGGTTAAAATTATGCAATGGGTTCAAGAACAAAATATCCTCCTATGGAGCAAAGGCATTTAATTATTACTTTCGTTAGTAAAGTTATTTTTATAAAAAATATGGCCCCCATTTATTTCTGTCAGCTATTGTGCCATCCTTAGGGCGCCCACGCCAGTGGGTGGGCGCCCTTAACCTGAGTAGTACCACCACGGCAAATGCAGCCCTATGAATATGTTTAACTTATACACCAAGAGCTTTCTCAGCCTATGTGCTGATCTTGGACTGCAAAGCAATGTTAATAAAGCTTTACTAGTTCTTATGGGGCTGATCTCTCCCATTAGAGACCTGCATAGAGGAATGATGACTCTACAGCCGGAGTACACTATGCTGGTCACTCTTACTGGAGAAGATGGTATATCTGTTTGTAGTCATGAATATGGCTCTCTGGGTGTCCCTGTATACTGATGTTACACTGGGTGCACACATATACAATAACATTGCAATATAGGAGAACTGCATTAATATTTATAAGCTTACCAATTACTAAAGATGTGGATTCATCATTTGAAGAGGAAATTACAGCTTTAATGGAATCGTAATATTTCATCTGAAAATAAAGTGCAGAGATATTGTTAAAGCACAACTCAACTTTTACAAAGCATCTCTCAAAATACAATTAAATAAAACATAGCAAAACTTTGAAATTATGATTTTTTTTTTTCTCTTGTACTTATTTTGAGCCTTTTTTGTTCATTCATGCACATCAGTTTTCATAACTTCAGCTACTTGCCTTTAAAGGGCCACTTCGGCGAAAACACATTTTTCCATACCTGCACCCTTCACCTGATTGCCTGTCATACTCTGAACATTTCTCATGTATATTGTAGTCACTTCCCTGCATTGCAGCCTCCAGTGTGATGTTTATCAGCCACAATCTTTATGTTGCTTTCACTCTCACATCAATCCCATAATGCATCAGCACATCATTACATCATCAGCTGCAGCCCATACAATCTCTGCAACACTGCCATTACCATCTATATTCTATATTTACCTAAATAAACTACAAATCATAGGTATCTAGTCAGAAGAATGAGCTGTGATCTGCTCTATTATAACTGTGTGACAGGATCCTCTAATCACAATCAGTAACAGTGATAAGAGTCTGCGTGTCCCCCTCTAGGCAGTTTCTGTGATATGGTCCATCACACTTACTGAGAAACTGACTGCAAACTGATGTGAACACACATAACCCCAAGAAGATCTGAGCTGGTCAGAACTAAGATCACATGACCATCTGAGGAGAAAGAGGCTGGAAGATTCAGACAGAAATGAGTAACCACTAGAGGTGAGCGAGCACCAAAATGCTCGGGTGCTCGTTACTTGGGACGAAATTATCGCGATGCTCGAGGGTTAGTTTCGAGTAACGAACCCCATTGAAGTCAATGGGCGACCCGAGCATTTTTGTATATCGCCGATGCTCGCTAAGGTTTTCATTTGTGAAAATCGGGGCAATTCAAGAAAGTGATGGGAACGACACAGCAACGGATAGGGCAGGCGAGGGGCTACATGTTGGGCTGCATCTCAAGTTCCCAGGTCCCACTATTAAGCCACAATACCGGCAAGAGTGGGCCCCCCCCCTCCCAACAACTTTTACTTCTGAAAAGCCCTCATTAGCAATGCATACCTTAGCTAAGCACCACACTACCTCCAACAAAGCACAATCACTGCCTGCATGACACTCCACTGCCACTTCTCCTGGGTTACTTGCTGACCAACCCCCCCCCCCCCGCACGACCCAGTGTCCACAGCGCACACCAAACTGTCCCTGCCCAGCCTTCAGCTGCCCTCATGCCACGCCACACTCATGTCTATTTATAAGTGCGTCTGCCATGAGGAGGAACCGCAGGCACACACTGCAGAGGGTTGGCACGGCTAGGCAGCGACCCTCTTTAAAAGGGGCGGGGCGATAGCCCACAATGCAGTACAGAAGAAATGAGAAATCCAATCCTGTGCCACCTCCATCTGGAGCTGCACACGTGGGCATAGCAATGGGGAACCTATGTGCCACACACTATTCATTCTGTCAAGGTGTCTGCATGCCCCAGTCAGACCGCGTTTTTTTATAAATAGTCACAGGCAGGTACAGCTCCGCAATGGGAATTCCGTGTGCACCCACAGCATGGGTGGCTCCCTGGAACCCACCGGCGGTACATAAATATATCCCATTGCAGTGCCCATCACAGCTGAGGTAATGTCGTGCTTAATGCAGGTGGGCTTCGGCCCACACTGCATACCCCAGTCAGACTGGGGTTCTTTAGAAGTGGACACATGCAGTTACAAATCCGTGTGGACCGACAGCATGGGTGGGTGCCAGGAAGCCACCGGCGGTACATAAATATATCCCATTGCAGTGCCCAGCACAGCTGATGTAATATCAGCTTTAATGCAGGTGGGCTAAAAATTAATTTGATTACACTGTAGGCGAGGGCCCCCAAAAATTGGTGTACCAACAGTACTAATGTACCTCAGAAAAATTGCCCATGCCCAACCAAGAGGGCAGGTGAAACCCAATAATCGCTTTGTTAATGTGGCTTAATTGGTAACTAGGCCTGGAGGCAGCCCAGTAAAATAAAAATTGGTTCAGGTGAAAGTTTCAACGCTTTAATGAGCATTGAAACGTATAAAAACTGTTTACAAAAATTATATGACTGAGCCTTGTGGGCCTAAGAAAAATTGCCCGTTCGGCGTGATTACCTCAGGTTTCAGGAGGAGGAGCAGGAGGAGGAGGAATATTATACACAGATTGATGTAGCAAAAAGGTCCCCGTTTTTGATGGTGATAGAGAACGATGCTTCCATCCGCGGGTGCAGCCTACGTATTGCTTAGGTATCACTGCTGTCCGCTGGTGAAGAAGAGAAGTCTGGGGAAATCCAGGCTTTGTTCATCTTGATGAGTGTAAGCCTGTCGGCACTGTCGGTTGACAGGTGGGTATGCTTATCCGTGATGATTCCCCCAGCCGCACTAAACACACTCTCTGACAAGACGCTAGCCGCAGGACAAGCAAGCACCTCCAGGGCATATAGCGCGAGTTCAGGCCACGTGTCCAGCTTCGACACCCAGTAGTTGTAGGGGGCAGAGGCGTCACCGAGGACGGTCGTGCGATCGGCTACGTACTCCCTCACCATCCTTTTACAGTGCTCCCGCCAACTCAGCCTTGACTGGGGACCAGTGACACAGTCTTACTGGGGAGCCAGAAAGCTGGCAAAGGCCTTGGATAATGGTCCCCTGCCTGTGCTGTACATGCTGCCTGATCTCTGCGCCTCCCCTGCTACCTGGCCCTCGGAACTGCGCCTTTGGCCACTAGCGCTGTCGGATGGGAAGTTTACCATCAGTTTGTCCACCAGCGCCCTGTGGTATAGCATCATTCTCGAACCCCTTTCCTCTTCGGGAATGAGAGTGGAAAGGTTCTCCTTGTACCGTGGGTCGAGCAGTGTGTACACCCAGTAATCCGTAGTGGCCAGAATGCGTGTAACGCGAGGGTCATGAGAAAGGCATCCTAACATGAAGTCAGCCAGGTGTGCCAGGGTACCTGTACGCAACACATGGCTGTCCTCACTAGGAAGATCACTTTCAGGATCCTCCTCCTCCTGCTCCTCCTCCTCCTCAGGCCAAACACGCTGAAAGGATGACAGGCAAGCAGCATGTGTACCCTCAACAGTGGGCCAAGCTGTCTCTTCCCCCTCCTCCTCATGCTCCTCCCCCTCCTCCTCCTCCTCCTCAACGCACTGAGATATAGACATGAGGGTGCTCTGACTATCCAGCGACATACTGTCTTCCCCCGCCTCCGTTTCCGAGTGCAAAGCATCTGCCTTTATGCTTTGCAGGGAACTTCTCAAGAGGCATAGCAGAGGAATGGTGACGCTAATGATTGCAGCATCGCCGCTCACCATCTGGGTAGACACCTCAAAGTTTCCAAGGACCTGGCAGATGTCTGCCAACCAGGCCCACTCTTCTGTAAAGAATTGAGGAGGCTGACTCCCACTACGCCGCCCATGTTGGAGTTGGTATTCCACAATAGCTCTACGCTGCTTATAGAGCCTGGCCAACATGTGGAGCGTAGAGTTCCACCGTGTGGGCACGTCGCACAGCAATCGGTGCACTGGCAGATTAAACCGATGTTGCAGGGTCTGCAGGGTGGCAGCGTCCGTCTTGGAGTTGCGGAAATGTGCACTGACCTGGCGCACCTTTCCGAGCAGGTATGACAAGTGTGGGTAGCTTTTCAGAAAGCGCTGAACCACCAAATTAAAGACATGGGCCAGGCATGGCACGTGCGTGAGGCTGCCGAGCTGCAGAGCCTCCACCAGATTACGACCGTTGTCACACATGACCATGCCCAGTTGGAGGCTCAGCGGCGCAAGCCAGCGGTCGGTCTGCTCTGTCAGACCCTGCAGCAGTTCGTGGGCCGTGTGCCTCTTATCTCCTAAGCTGAGTAGTTTCAGCACGGCCTGCTGACGCTTGCCCACCGCTGTGCTGCCGTGCCGCGCGACACCGACTGCTGGCGACGTGCTGCTGCTGACACATCTTGATTGCGAGACAGAGGTTCCGTAGGAGGAGGAGGAGGGTGGTTTAGTGGAGGAAGCATACACCGCCGCAGATACCACCACCGAGCTGGGGCACGCAATTCGGGGGGTGGGTAGCACGTGAGCGGTCCCAGGCTCTGACTCTGTCCCAGCCTCCACTAAATTCACCCAATGTGCCGTCAGGGAGATATAGTGGCCCTGCCCGCCTGTGCTTGTCCACGTGTCTGTTGTTAAGTGGACCTTGGCAGTAACCGCGTTGGTGAGGGCGCGTACAATGTTGCAGGAGACGTGGTCGTGCAGGGCTGGGACGGCACATCGGGAAAAGTAGTGGCAACTGGGAACCGAGTAGCGCGGGGCCGCCGCCATCATGCTTTTGAAAGCCTCCGTTTCCACAAGCCTATACGGCAGCATCTCCAGGCTGATCAATTTGGCAATGTGCACGTTTAACGCTTGAGCGTGCGGGTGCGTGGAGGCGTACTTGCGCTCGCGCTCAAACAGTGGCGCTAGCGACGTTTGGACGCTGCGCTGAGAGACATTGCTGGATGGGGCCGAGGACAGCGGAGGTGAGGGTGTGAGTGCAGGCCAGAAGACGGTAGTGCCTGTGTCCTCAGAGGGGGGTTGGATCTCAGTGGCAGGTTGGGGCACAGGGGGAGAGGCAGTGGTGCAAACCGGAGGCGGTGAACGGGCATTGTCCCACCGTGTGGGGTGCTTGGCCATCATATGCCTGCGCATGCTGGTGGTGGTGGCTCCCCAGCTGATCTTGGCGCGACAAAGGTTGCACACCACTGTTCGTCGGTCGTCAGGCGTCTCTGTGAAAAACTGCCACACCGTAGAGCACCTTGACCTCTGCAGGGTGGCATGGCGCGAGGGGGCGCTTTGGGAAACAGTTGGTGGATTATTCGGTCTGGCCCTGCCTCTACCCCTGGCCACCACACTGGCTCGGCCTGTGCCCACACCCTGACTTGGGCCTCCGCGTCCTCGCCCGCATCCACGTCCTATAGGCCTACCCCTACCCCTCAGCATGGTGTATTACCAGTAGTGCAGAAACAGAACGCTGTAATTAAATGTGCCGCTTATTGGCCTGTGGTTGGAGGCTGACTTCGCTTACGGAGCGCCAGGAAATAATTTTGTGCAAGCCTGCTGTAACACTTAGCTGGCTACGTATGAATTAGGAGGACAACTTCCCCCAGCAGAGACCGAGTACACTGAGGACAGTCACAGGCAGCCCAAATAGATTTTTTTTGCACAAATGTTTTTGCTAAGGCCCACTGCCTATATACAGTGTATATGTCTTCTGTCCCTGCGTCACCACTACTGGCCCTGGAGTATGTAAAATAACTGCACACTGTTGCACTGTGGACTGGAATACAGCGGTGATGTAACAGCCAACACAGAGCCAGGAAATAATTTTGCGCAAGCCTGCTGTAACACTTAGCTGGCTGCGTATGAATTAGGAGGACAACTACCCCCAGCAGAGACCCAGTACACTGAGGACAGTCACAGGCAGCCCAAATAGATTTTTTTCCACAAATGTTTTTGCTAAGGCCCACTGCCTATATTGAATAAATATGTCTTCTGTCCCTGCCTCACAATATATGTCTTCTGTCCCTGCCTAACCACCACTTCTGGCCCTGGAGTATGAATAATTACTGCAGGGCGCAATGCTCTGCACGGCCGATATACAAAAAAAATAAAAAATGTGCAACACTGCAAAAAGCAGCCTCCACAGTACTGCACACGGTTAGATGTGGCCCTAAGAAGGACCGTTGGGGTTCTTGAAGCCTAAAATACTCCTAACACTCTCCTATAGCAGCTCCGGCACCAACAGCACTTTCCCTCCTCTATGTCAGAACAAATCTGTGGCGAGCCGCGGGAGGGGCCGATTTTTATATTCGGGTGACACCTGATCTTGCCAGCCACTCACTGCAGGGGGGTGGTATAGGGCTTGAACGTCGCAGGGGGAAGCTGTAATGCCTTCCCTGTCTTTCTATTGGCCAGAAAAGCGCGCTAACGTCTCAGAGATGAAAGTGAAAGTAACTCGAACATCGCGTGGTACTCATCACGAGTAACGAGCATCTCGAACACGCTAATACTCGAACGAGTACGTTCGCTCATCTCTAGTAACCACACAACCACACACCACATAACTTTCATATAAACTCCCACAATGCAGTGCTCTCTGGTAAGAAGAAACCTGAATATATATATATATATATATATATATATATATATATATATATATATGTGGATTTCTGTTGTCTGTTCTTTATGCAAGACCAAAGGACTGTATCAGTTTACATCAAATTTGCCACATAAGTAAATCAGGTGCTTTACAATGTTTTAGACTGGGTTTCAGTTCTCTGGAACTTATCATTCTTCACATACTAAAACGTGCAATGCAAATGCAGATAGTAAAGGGGTTGTCTGGTTACTGGACAACCCTGCTTCAATATGATCCCCTATATTAAAATAATAAAGTGAACTATACTTACCCCTCTATGGCTCATGACACTCAGGATGTGAGGGCCGATGCCAGGAGAACGAGGGGTGATGCTGCAGCCTCTCATTGGCTGCAGCAGTCTCCTGAACTCCTGTGACATCATATGTGACAGCAATCACTGTGACCACAGCGGGTCTGCAGCATTGGATTAGAAATCCATTTTTATTTATATAAAGAAGAGATGTTGGCTTCACATTAGTAGCAAACAAAGTTTTTAACCACACACAAATAGTTACACAAAATAGACCTGTAAGAAGCCGGGTAATTCTGCTATATGATATATTTTTCAATGGTACCATTTTTCAATTTAAAATACCATATGATGTATGGAAAGACTTTAAAAAAATTGTAATTGGGGTGAAATAAAAAAAAATGCAATTGCTCCATTTCTTGAGGGGTTTGTTTTTACGGCGTTCATGAAATAACATGTTAATTTTATTCTTTAGATTATTACAATTGCAGCGGCACCATGTTTTTTATATCTTTTTTTTGTACTACTTTGAAGAAATGAAAAAAAAAAATTAAAGAAAAAAATTGCTTTCTGTTACCATATTCTGACACCTATAAATTTTTTTTCTGTCAAAGTGGCTGTCTGAAGGCTTGTTTTCCGCAGGGCGAACTGTAGTTATGTTTTGGGTACATAAATCTTTTTGATCGCTCTTTCTTCAATTTTGTTGAGAGAGTGTTCAAAAAATGAATAAATAAACAAAAATCGCAATTCTGACATTGTATTTTTTTTTTATTTGTTTCCGATGGCATTCATCATGCGGAATAAATGATATGTTTTAATAGATTGGACTCTTGCAAATGTAGTGATATGAATGGTTATGTTTTTGTTTAGATTTTAACCCCTTCCTGCTCCAGGGCATATGTTTACGTCCTGGGAGCGGAGTACTTCCCGCAACAGGGCGTAAACTTATGTCCTGGGGATAGCGCAAGATCACATATGATCCCGCGCTATCCCACAGCGGGAGTCGGCTGTCAGTCACAGCCGTCCTCCTGCTGCAACCGTGGGGGGTGCATCGGAGATGCGCCCCCCCCCCCCCCGCTATTAACCCCTTCCCTGCCGCGATCTAAGTAGATCACGGCAATGAAAGAGTTCACAGAGGGAGCGCGCTCCTTCTGTGTCTTCAGCCAGCTCTCGCGATGTTATCGCGAGAGCCCGGCCTATCACCATGGCAACAGGATGCCAGACACTGGCGTCCTGTGTTGCCAGTGCCTGAGATCGCTGTATAAGCGATAAGGCATGGCAGGGCAGTAGCCCTGCCATGCCTTATCACAGCGATCATCAGGGCTGTGGTGAAAGTCCCCCAGAGGGACACAAATGTTGTAAAAAAAAAATAAAAGATTAAAAAAATGAATTAAAAAAATTTTAAAAAAAAGTTAACAAAATAACTTTTTTTATGCTTTTTTTCAGATTAGCATAAAAAAAGGTAAACAAAAATTAAAACCCCACATATTTGGTATTTTCACGTCCGTAACGACACGTACAATAAGTTGTACATGCTTTTGACTGTACACGGAAAAAAGCGTTAAAAAAAAAGGCTAAAAAAACTGAGGCAAAATGCTAATTTTTAGCATTTTGCCTCACTAAAAACGCAATAAAAGTGATCAAAAAAGCTGTATGTACCCCAAGAAGGTACCAATAAAAACTACAGCTCGTCTCACAAAAAATAAGCCCTCATAGAGCTCTGTATATCAAAAAATAAAAAAGTTACAGGACTTTGAATGCAGCGATTCAGAAAAAAAAATATTTCCAAAAAAAGGGGTTTTATTGCAGAAAAATGGAAAAACCTAAAAAAATGTAAGAAGTTTGGTATTGTTGTAACCGTACCGACCCGCAGAAAAAATGGAATGTCTCATTTATGCTGCATGGTTAACGCTGTAAAAAAAAAAATCTTTGGCAGAATTGATGCGTTTTCTCTCCCTGCTATCATTAAAAAAAAAAAAAAAGTTTTACAATATAGTCAATGTACCCAAAAATGATGCCGATAAAAATTACAGTTCGCCAAAAAACAAGCAAAAAACAAGCCCTTATACAGCCGTGTCGACGGGAAAAAAAAGTTATGACTTTTGATAAATGGAGAAGAAAATCCGCCAAAAATCGTTGCGTCCTTAAGCCCAAAATAGGCTATGTCATTAAGGGGTTAATAATAAGATTGTAATTTTTTTTTTTTTTCTTAAATTATTAGGTGTTATTCACACAAGCGTATATCGGCCGCACTTTCACACCAAGCAGATATACGCTGCCCATCTGATGCATTAGTTTACAATGCATCAGTGTAGATGGACGTATTACTGCGTAAAAGCACCCGGCCGACTAAGAAAGCGCATACGGAGCGAATTTCGGCCAGGCTCTTTTATACCGGCCAGGAAAGATAGTTCAGGAACTATCTTCTGGCTGGAATACAGCAGTGGCTTCCTTAGACTCCTATGAGAGCCTATGGTAGCTGCTGGAGAAGGGAGATGGGAGTTTAGCAGCGTGTCTCTAAACTCCCAACCCCTTCCCTCCGCTTCTCTGCCCCTTGCCGGCTGTTTGCAATGGGAGGCGACGGGTTGAAAGCTAGTTGCTATGGTCCCGCATCCTCCCATTGCTGGCAGCTGACAAGGGGTGGAGATGGGGCTGGAGCTTAGCACATTAGCTCCCGCCCCCTTCCCTTGCCAGGAGCCAAGTGTGAATGAGCCCTTAAACTTATTTTTTTCTAGCTCACATAGAGGATGTGAACTTGTAATTATCCGATCATTTTTACGATATACTGCAGTGCCCCAGGGAAGTCTTAATAGGGAGTAATCCATGATAAACCTGGGAGTCTTCATTAGACCCCATGCTGTATTAGCAACCAAAAGGCATCCTGCAATCTTAGAATGGGGGGACAATCATGGGATGAGGAGGAAGCCCTTTCCTCTGTCCAACCATTTAAATCCTGCAGTCAGCACTGACCACAGTATCTAAATAGTTAAATGGCTGTGGTTAGAGTTATCTCCAATCCTGGCCGCTGTGACCTGGTGTCAGCTGTGTATTGCATGTATGCATAAAAACACTTTGAACTTACTTGTGTCACCCAATCTCCATGCACTTTCCAGCGGATTAAAGTCACGTGAGGAGAGAGGATGGCATTCTCTAAGACAATGGTTGGCATTATGTTATCTGGACGAGGCATCTTCTTCCACATTCTAAAAAATCAAGTTTGCATTGTTACAAGAATTCAAGGTTTGCATTATGCAGAATTAGGATAAAATCTACAAAATCAACCAGGCTAGACATAATTGGTCTATACAGGCAATCATTGATTGAACCAATTTTCATAGAGAACCAGCCACTCAATGTGACAAGAAGGAGAGTTAAAGGGAATGTATCACCTCCATTTAGTTTACTAATTATAACCAGGTAGTGAAACACATTGCATTATTCTAATCAGTTATAATTTTCTGATTGCAATCTTGCCTGTGATGATAATGTGATTACTGCTGAAAAGTTTTCTCTACAGAACAGGAATTGTTGACCTGTCATTGGGCTTAGTAATCAGTGTGAAAATTGCAGGATTTTAGGATGCTTCTAAAATATTGATTATGACACTGAAAATTTGAAATAAAGATCAACAAAAATTATTTAAATCCTTAGTGACCTCCTTTTGCAGCTGGCGCTAATGAGCTTTATTCTGCTGCATGTGCCTTTTTACAGCACTACGTCAGAATACTGTCTCCCGTGCTGGTAGGAATGGGGGCTTAGTTGTTTAATGACAGACAGGCTCTAGCTTTAATGGCAGGGATGCCAGCTGTTTAACTTTTTGCATACCAAGTCAATGTGACTGTGCAATGTAAAAGATTGACAGAGGGAGGGGCTTTCTCTGTCACCTTTCAGATTCCCACAATGTGATCACGGGGTCCTGATAGGTTGCCAGTGTTTCTGGTGGCGCAATGCACCACACAGCTGTGCTACATGGTACATGCATTATGATCCCCACACACAGCTCTACTAAATCCATCCTGACCCCACACATATCACACACAACAAATTACACACACAGCTCTACTACATTCATCTTGATTCCCACACATTACACACACAGCTTTACTACATGAATGCTGACCCAACACATAACACACAGCACATTACACACACAACTCTGCTACATTGTACATCCATTTACATCCTCACACATCACACATACAGCGCATGACATACAGCATTGCTACATCCTGATTCACACACATCACACATACACAGCTCTGCTATTCCACACATCACCAGACTCCTGGATACAGTGATCACCCCTGGTTATGTGATTCCTGTCTCCACCCACACAGGTGATTACATGATGGTGTTGTCATCACAGGTCCTGGAGTAGCTGCTGTTGGTTTATCCAGTATACAGTACTTTCTACAAAACTACACAATAGCTCCCCCCACCACAGTGACATCACTGCAGGTCCTTCAGCCTACCGGATCTCTTTTACCAAAGTGCACAATGGCTCCTCCCACAGCAGTGATGTCACCACAGGTCCTTTAGCCCACCAGATCTTTGTGGTCGGGGGAGGTCAGTGTCTTCTGTCAGGACCGCTGAGTTGTGTCTAAGATAATAACAGCTTAGTTGTATTTTAAACATATTGTATATGTTGTTATTTTTGTCCTCCCCTTTTCAAGAGCCCTATCTGTGTTGTTCTTCTGTTGGTCAGGCTCTGTGTTTTAAATGTGTTGTAGGACCTTCTATGATGTCACCAGGGGCGAAGCCTCAGAAGCTCTCACATACTGACAAGTGGTTGTTAGTAGTTTGATAATACTCTCTTTTACTGAAGTATCACAGTGTATTATACCAACGCTCAAAAGTTGTGATATTCAACTCCCATGGTGGGACAAATATAAAAGGTTAAAAAAAAGTCTAACAAAAAAAAAACAAAAGTAGTATAAAAAAATAAAGTCAAAACACCACCTTTCCCCCTATACTACAGTACTATATAAAAATTTTAAGCAGGGAGGTTATTCCAAACATCTTGGAGAACAAACCACAGATCTTCTGAGGATGTAGGCTATTCACTTGAATGGTGCTGCGATATGTGGTGCCCCAGTGGCCACGCAGACACAAGGTCCGTGCTAAGGAGCTGGGAGGGTAGAGTTGGCACTTGTGGCTCCTACCAGACTCCTCCCAGGAGGGACACACGCAACTTCGGCCCAAGTACCGATAGGCCTCTTCCAGGCAACGCTGGGATAGCGATTACCTGTATACGTGTGGTAGACTGTAGACTTGTCACGCGTGACGCCATCATTCCTTCTCATCGTACCCGGTGGTTAAATGAAGAAAGTCCACACACACAGTTAACTTAAATACCTAAGTCCCTGGGAACTGACAGAGACTAGAAAAACTTTACTTGAAGCTTGACAGTATACAGCTTAATACACACCAGTGCAGGCAGGACAGTAAACTTGAGGTCAGGGAGGATGCACCGGTCCTACAGGCCACGTTATCTGTAAGGTACCGCTCCTGGAAGGGGAACACTCCAGAGGAGGATGGAGGGAGGATCCCTCCACAGACACTCACTTGATTCAGCACTTGGATCATTGCACGGTGGACTCTTCTCTCCACTCAGCTCTCACTTTCAGATGAAGGTTCCTGGGATCGGGACATCAGGATACCTTTCCTCAGCCTCCATTCTCTTCACCACATGAAGGGTTAAAGGCACCCCCATGTGTCTGGCACTTTCTTCTCACTACCGTTGAAGATCCTGGACTCGGCTCTCTCACAACACCCCAATCACTCATATTTATAGGGTACAGACATCACGTGACTAGACAGATATTGATACATTCCCAGACGTATTCCAGCCACTATGTTCAATACACATAACAAGAGACTAGACAGTTTGCACAGTGCATCTACACAAAAGACATGACATATATGACAATTATGGAGGGGCCAGAAATATAGACTTCGGGCCACTACAGAAACACTGCAGAACAGGTGACACAGGTGCTGCTGTGCAGGGAAAGCAGTGAAGGGTACACGGCACTAAGGCAGTACTCCATCTTCTTCATTCTCAGAATTGGTGGGGTCTCAAAAGTTGGAACCTCACCAATCGTACAGGGAGCCATTGTATAGTACAAGGTGGGCCATGAAAAAATAGCGCGCCTCTGATCCCAGCACCACACTTTTATGAAAGCTATCTAAAGGAAAATCAGCCTTGGTTGCTATGGGTGAGTGTGGGTGGGATAAGAGGTGTGCTACTCTTCTGTGGCCCACACTGTAGATTATTTACAACAGTTTCCATTATGTCAAGATTTTTGTTTTGTTAGACATTATTGTACCTTAGTGTTTCTCCTATTGAAGTAAAGAGCAGTATGTTCACACATCCCTGAAATAAAGGAGACACCGAGAATGAGACTATAACATCCACTTTTATTTTATGTCATCTGTAATATTAATTTATGTATTTATTTTCATCATGACAAGTAAGAATGAATGGGCATAGTTTTAGGACATGGAGGGAGATTTACTGTGAAGTAGCGGAAATGCTGCACATCCGAACCAAAATCCACAGCATAAGGGCTTATTTACATGAGTGTATATCGGTCGCCTTTTTTACGGCTGGACGATATACGCTACCATCTAAGCTGTCTTCCCCTTCCCTTCCCCCCTCTGTCTGTTTGCAATGGGAGGGGTTGGGATGGGGGGCGGAGCTAAGCTCCTCCTCTATCCTGTCCCCTCCCATTGCAAACAGCCAGGGGAGGGGGGAAGGGAAGGAGAAGACAGCTCAGATGGTAGCGTATATCGGCTGGCTGTAAAAACGGTGGCCGATATATGCTTGTGTAAATAAGCCCTAATAATGCAGTAATTAAAAAGGATCTGCGCTCGTAAGAAAAAGCTGTGCAAAGTGAAGTACCAGTACATACTGGAAAGAGAGGAGTCTACTGAACATAGAACTCCCTTCCATTAGTGCATCAAATTGCCATAACAAATCTGCAGCATTTCCGCATCAAAAACCGAGTCAAAATCTGCACCACTGGTGTGAATTTTTAATTCAGATTCAGTTGCGGGAAGGCAGCTGATTTCAGTCTTTCGGCTATAACTAGTATTTAAGAGGTGCAATTAAAGATACTTATTGCTGTTCCTGCCTTGACAAAGAGTGCTACTGAGCGCTCGTCCGTATCTCCTGACCAAAACCACGCTGTTCAGGTGATGCGTAAATGCGCTCAGTAGTGCTTGGAGAAAAAAGGCAGTGAGCAGCGCTCTTCATCAAGGCAGGAATGCTAATAAGTATCTTTAACCCTTTCCAATCCAATTTGTATCCTGGTTTTCCTAGGGGTTTTACTCTTTTTCTGCCGTTATACAACAGCACTATATGCTGGCTACAGCCAGTACTGCATGAGGTGACATGTTGGATAGGCTCCAACAGCAGAGAGGCTGGAAATATACAGTAAGAGAACCCCGACGGACGTCTTCCAACATCGGAACTGTACAGCCTTAAATCGTAATGTATACAGAGGTCAGACAGTGGATTGGAAAAGGTTAACTGCTCCTCTTAAATAATAGCAGGAATTGAAATCAGCTTTAGGTCTGCAGTTGAATTTGAGTCAAAATCCACCCCACTTGGTTTTTAATGCAGAAATGCTGCAAATTTTTGTAAAGATCCACAGCATTTCCGATACTAGTGAACGCACCCTAAAAGAGCTGTGTGTTGCTTATAGCAACCAATCCCAGCATGGCTTTCATTCCAGTAGAGCTGTGGTAAAATAAAAGCTGCTTTGTGATTGGTTGCTATGGGCAACCAAATGTCCTTCAGCCAAGCACCTGCAAACGGTTCCGACAGACACAGGGGCCTGTAACGATGGTGCCAGCTGTCTCTGGATGACGGTTGGAGCTGCTTGTGCTTGTTGGAAGATCAGATAATGCTCTCTATTGGTGGTCTGTCGATGGTGTCCTGAGCCCAGTCACCTTGTGTGCCCTCATACATCCACTGGTCCCAACACTGCTCAAAACGGCCCAGGTGGCAGGAAATTCGTCAATATGACCATCCAGCATCTCACTTTCCAAAAATGCAACCCCTCTCAAACTCTATTACCTGGGTGAAATCTCTTTGATTGTGTCATACAGGTATCTAGCGGTGAAGAAGCTCTACACAAGAGGACATCTACTACACACAAGTAATCTCTGAGAGCCTTTTTATAGGCCAAGGTTGAAACCACTTTTAGGGCCTCAGGTGACAAGCCTGTGTTACGCCTGTCAGCTCATAGTTTATTTTGCCAGCACACCTTGTTCTGTGCAGACGAGCCAGGGTTAACAGCTCCTGTGCCTGCCAGTCAGGTTAATTACCCTGCTATGTGTCTGAGTTGTGTGCTGGCGATTTACAGGTCTATCTACTGATCGGCTCCTCCCGCCTCCCTATAAGATCCAGCTCATGCTGCCTGGGAGGGGCCGATTATTGTTCAGTGTTCTGTTTTTCATGTCCGTTAGACCTTGCTATTGTCTGCTTTACTTTCTGTGATCTGCCAGGCCTGTCTGCTAGCCCTTGCTATTATTTTCAGTTTTCACTGTCCAGTTTTTCAGTGCCCTCTGTTTGTATCCTGCTTCTGTCAGCATGTCCGTTGGACCTTGCTATTGTCTGCTTTACTTTCTGTTATCTGCCAGGCCTGTCCGCTAGACTTTGCTTCTACGTTCAGTTTTTTAGTGTCTGCTGAGTAGTCCAGCTACTCTGACCTGCTGGTAATCTGGCCCTGGTACTTTGTGCCATTCCCTCAGTCTGCTAGCTAGTCTGTCTCGTTTGGTATCCTGCTTCTCTTCAGTTTGTCTGCTAGACCTCGCTGTTATCAGCCAGGGTTTTCCAGTCCGCCTCTGTTTGTATCTTGCTTCTGTCAGTTTGTCTGCTAGACCTCGCTGTTATCAGCCCGGCCTTACCATCTGCCTCTGTTCTGTTTGTATTGTTTTGCGTTGATTCTTGTCATCTGCCTTTCCTGTCAGTGCTAGTGGGTGTTAGTCTCTTGCATAGGTACTGCGGTCCCTGTCTGTTCACCCTAGTAAGCGTAGGGTCTGAGTTGGCGGCCTGGACGTGTCCACCATCAGGACTATCTCCAAGAAGGGACAGTGGCGTGGGTGTAGATCAGGGAGGCCCATGCCATGCATACCTAAGCACCCCACTAGTACCGTAACAGACCGTTCATCTAATCACGCCACAACTCTAATCAATTGCATATTTGCCTGAGATGTAACTGCATGCCAAGTTTTGCAGCAAAAAAACAATTTCTTCTAGGTGCTGGATATTTTTTGACAAAGAGTGTATTTGAATGAATGAACCCATTGAAATCAATGGCTTCTATTCACTTTGTATTACACATGTAAAAAATATGCGCGTAATACGCCCATGTGAATGAGCCCTACGTTTGTAAGGCAGTGTACATGGTTCTGTACTAAAGGGGTTGTGCAGGCCATGGGCGTTGCTATAAAGTCTCCATGTCCACCACACTGCTGTATGCAGAAGCTCTTATACGGCCTGATCTGAGTCCATACTATTCTGGGCTTCACACAAGCCAATTCAGACAATATGAATTTGTTCGCCCTACTCTTTTATCACTGTCAGCAGAGCATCCATGGCTCACATAGGAAGATGGGCCACCGATAACAATGATCTTTGGTGCCGCATAAAAGATGTTTGCTTGTTCTTCAGGAAATCGTCAGCAACTTCTCAGAGGCGGATAATCGAGTGAACCAACATTTGTTCACAATCATCCACCCGTGAAAAAAGTCCTTTAGCCTATCTGTACGGTATATTACCAGGTAACTGCTTCTTGGCAAAATGAAATTCAGGTATAAACACTGCGTGACCAGCGGCGGGTGAGTTTTTTTCATCTGCTTACCTTGTCGTCCCCATATAGAATCATACATTCATCACTGTCCGTTCCACTAGAAGGAAAACAGGAGAAATACGTTTACCGGCTGAGTCTTGTATACAGCATATCCCCGTAGGCTCAAGATAGTTAAAATTAGTATATATAGATCATAGAACACAGATGTTTATGTTTTTGAGGGTTTTTTTGAAAAGGGTTTTTTAAGAACTAAGGAGAAAAGAAAATTAAAGGGGTATTTTCATCTCCATTTCATAGCCGAAATGGGAAAACGTCGCCCTCTGTTCACCTGTTGGAAAGAGCCGAGTGCTTCAGCCAAGCGTCGTTTCAGTAGTTCTCATGGAAGTGAATGGGGACTACGGAAACAGTGTAGCGTGCTGCTATGCTGTTTCAGTAGCTCACATTCACTTCATTGAGAGCTATGGACACGGTGCAGAGCTCTTTCTGTAGGCTGCGATCGGGTAGCCGGTAATCATCGTAGCAGTTTCCCATCTCAGATATGAAAGGCCGAGAAGGGAATACCCCTTTCAGGAATTCAATACAACTTGAAGATGGCCCAGGGATCATGGTTATCAAAGTAAGTCTTTGGGATCAGTGACACAATGGGGACCACCAAAGCATCAATGATCTCATTAACCCCTACCTGCCGCGTCTCTTTTACATTTTCTCATTTTCTTTTTACCTCCCCACTTTCAAAAATAACATAGCTCTTATTAGCTGGTTACATATCTACACGAGGGCTTGTTTTTTGCAGGGCGAGTTGTATTTTCCTGTGGTAATTTAACATACCATATGATGTGCTGAAAAATGTAAAAAAAATGGGGAGAAATGGGAAAATGCAAGTGGACAATTATTTTGGGTGGTTGGCTTTTATGACATTCATGATGCAGTAAAAATGATATGTTATCTTTATGCTGTGGATCAGTACAATTAGGGTGCCTGCACACAAACGGATTTGCATTGCGGAATCTGGGGTTGGCGTCTGCACTACGGATCCGCAGCAAATGCGTTCGTAAAATGCTATGGAAAAGCGCTTCTTCCTGCGCATGAGCGGAAATCAATTGTGATTTGGCGCTTGTGTAGGAAAAATCGCAGCATGCTCTATTTTTGCATGGATTCCATGCTGACTGCTTCCATTGAAGGATTCCGCGTCATCAACTAGTGACGAGACGGGAAAAGCAGGGATTTAAAAAAACTTTACTGCACATGTCCAACGGCGAGCCGTGCAGACCATGTTAAGTACAGAGAAAGAAGACAGGTATGTGTGGACGCTGGCTGGGCACAAGGTCTGATTTCACTGTGGGCTCCCGCTTGCGGAATCCGACCTGTTCGCATGCAGGAGGCCTTACAGCAATACCGAACTACCATAGTATTGCATTAAGATCCCTTTACACAGAACGACTATTGGACACAATCGACTAACAGCCGTCCAATGAACTGCCGCCCAACTATGGTTCCGACCTGCTCACCCCTATTCTTAGTAAACAGGAGTTGCGCAAACATTGAGAGGCTCCTGTTTATACGACCCAACAATTGCTTGGTTTTTATCTCTGCTAAAAAATAAGCGGCCCCGACAGGTGAGTGATTTCTTACTCAGTGCCCTGTCGGCGACCATATGTACACGGGACAATCATTGCCTGAATTTACAGTTTCTAGCAAGAATTCTGGCCATAATCGCCCCATGTAAAGTAGTCTTTACACTGTGTTCTAACAGGCAGTCCATCAAGTTATGCCACAGGCCTTCAAGGCTTTCAGAAGGCCCTAGGCCGCTATGACAAACAAATGTCATACCCCAATTGCATTGGGGGGTTCAGGAGTCTTGAATGCAGGGAAATTATAATGCTATTGTCAGAAATGATGGTGACATTTAAAGGATTAACAGCTGAGATCGGCGTGAACGCTGATGGTAGCTGTTGCTGGCTGCTGTCAGCTGTCAAAGATGGCTGACACCTGCTGTGCATGTAGCAGGCTTGGTTCCTGACACATCGGGAAGGGGTTAAAGGGAATGTATTACTTATACTTCCTTTTCCTAATTAAAACCCTGATAGTGAAACATATTCACTTTTTCAAATTCCCTTCAGTCCTGCATCTTAATATCAGAAGACTCCTTGTGCTTAAGGGGGCAACTGCAATATTAACATTTTAGTATGGAATTGCTAAATTAACAATATCCTTATTATTATTCAAGGTTCAGAATATTTTGTGCTCGCAGATTTGATTAGTAAGCATATTGCATGCTCTCAGTTATACTTTACCAGTAGTCTAATTTCAGTGGCATAGTTTCTAGTCCAGTAATCTGGCAGTATGGCTCCAGGTTAGACAATTCATACAGTTGGATCTCCCGATCCCTACATGAAATACAAATGATCCAAACAATAGTATTAGTGTTTTATGTCAGATAAAAGTCATATATGCGGATGTAACATAGTAAGGGCTTAGTCAGACGGGCGTTTTTTGCCGCGATTTGCGCATGCGCATGCGTCCGGCGATTTTTTAAAACCATTGCTTCGCAATGGTATCGGACACATAAGCGCTTTTTATGCGCTCGTCCGAAAAATTATAGAACAAAAAATCGCAGATCGCACCTATCTGCGATGTGCGATTCCTGTTCGCTTCTGTATATGCGCTCAATGGGGCCGGCGGCAGCAGCGCCGACCCCATTGAGAACATATAGAAGACAAATCATTCTTCTCTGCCACAGCTGTAACAGCTGTGGCAGAGAAGAACGATGTTTGCCCATTGAATTCAATGGAGCGGCAATACAGCCGCTCCATTGAAAGCAATGGGCTGCCGGCGTGCGCGGGGTTAATTGTCGGGAAGGGGTTAAATATATAAACCCTTCCCTGCAATTCATGCTAAAATGTGTTAAAATAAAAAAAAATTGTATACTCACCTTTCCGCTGCAGCCGGAGTCCAGCCGCGGCCGCTGTCAGTTCTCCTGAACTGCTTCTCGGCACTATTCAGCCGGCGGGGCTTTAAAATCCCCGCCTGCTGAATGATCTGCTCTGATTGGTCACAGCCTGACCAATCAGAGGCCGGTTTCACTCACACAACCATTCATGAATTCATGAATGGGTGAGTGACTGCTGCCTCTCAGCGCTGAGCCAATCAGGGGCAGGTCTGACTCACATCCATTCATGAATTCATGAATGGGTGTGAGTGAGGCATGTCTCTGATTGGCTCAGCGCTGAGCCAATCAGGGGGCAGGTCTGACTCACACCCCCTTCACACCCACTGCAGGACGGCTGCCCGGAGCTGCAGGCAGAAGGTGAGAATGCAATTTTTTTTTATTTTAACACATTTTAGGATGGATTGCAGGTAAGGGCTTATATATTTAAGCCCTTACCGACAATTCATCCCGGGCTCGCCCGCAGCGCATTGCTTTCAATGGAGACGGCTGTATTGCCGTCTCCATTGAATGCAATGCGCTGGACAGCTCCGGCCCGTTTCTAATGAAACGCGGCTAGGAGCAGATTTTCGGGCGATTTGCGGGCGACTTGCGCGCACCGGTCACGCGATTTGCAGATGCGCATCCGTCATGCGATCCGCAAATTGCGGCAAAAAACGCCCGTCTGACTAAGGCCTAACATAGTAACATAGTTCGTAAGGCTGAATGAAGACAATGTCCATCTAGTCCAGCCTGTCTAGCCTCCTGTTTTGTTGATCCAGAGGAAGGCAAAAAACCCCAAGAGCAGAAGCCAATAGCCCTTTTGGGGAAAAAATTCCTTCCCGACTCCCTAATGGCAATCAGACTGTTCCCTGGATCAACCCCTAATAGTTCCTACCTGCCTATATACCCAGATTAACAAATAATCTTAGATTTATAGCTTATAATATCCTTCCTCTCCAGAAAGACATCAAGCCCCCTTTTAAATTCCTCTATGGATTTTGCCATCACCACTTCCTCCGGCAGAGAGTTCCATAGTCTAACTGCTCTAACAGTAAAGAAACCTTTTCTATGTTGGTGATGAAACCTGCATTCTTCTAAGCATAGCGGATGCCCTCTTGTTACCGTTGCAGTCCTGGGTATAAACAGATCCTGGGAGAGATCCTTGTATTGTCCCCTCATGTACTTATACATGGTTATTTGGTCGCCTCTTAACCTTCTTTTTTCTAGAGTAAATAGTCCCAATTTGGATAGCCTCTCTGGGTATGCCAGTCCCGTCATTCCATGTATTAGTTTAGTTGCCCTTCTTTGAACCCCCTCCAATACCGTAGCATCTTTCCTGAGCACCGGGGACCAGAACTGTACGCAGTATTCCATGTGAGGCCTGACAAGTGCCTTATATAATGGAAGGATAATGTTCTCGTCCTTCGCCCCTATACCTCTTTTAATGCATCCCAAAACTTCATTTGCCTTTGCAGCAGCTGATTGGCATTGGTTACTCCACTTTAGTCTATAGTCCACTAGTACCCCCAGGTCTTTTTCCATATCACTTTTCCCTAGCGGTACCCCATTAAGTGAATATTGGTAACAACCATTCTTGCTGCCCATGTGCATAACCTTACATTTATCAACATTGAACTTCATTTGCCATTTTTCTGCCCAAGCCCCCAGCTTATTTAGGTCCGTTTGTAGCCGTACATTGTCCTCCGTTGCATTAATTATATTGTATAATTTTGTGTCATCCGCAAATATTGAAATTTTGCTGTGCAGCCCCTCTATCAGGTCGTTGATAAATATATTGAACAGAATGGGGCCTAATACTGAGCCCTGTGGTACCCCACTAGTGACTGTGGCCCAATCAGAGTATGAGCCATTTATTACCACCCTCTGCTTTCTATCATTGAGCCAATTTTTAACCCAATTACACACGTTTTCACCCAATCCAAGCTGTCTCATTTTGTATATTAGCCTATTATGTGGCACTGTGTCAAACGCTTTAGAGAAGTCCAGATATACGAGAGCCATAGACTCTCCCAGGTCCAGCTTAAAGCTTACTTCATCGTAGAAACTGATCAGATTTGTCTGACATGAGCGACCCTTCATGAATCCATGCTGGTGAGGAGTTATTCCCTTGTTCACCTTGAGGTGCTCATCAATGGCGTCTCTCAGAATCCCCTTGAAAATTTTTCCCGTTACTGAAGTGAGACTTACTGGCCTGTAGTTGCCAGGCTCACTTTTGGTCCCCTTTTTATAAATTGGTACCACGTTGGCAATGCGCCAATCCAATGGTACAACACCGGTCTTGAACGTGTCTAGAAATATTAGATATAGCGGCCTAGCTATCTCATCACTTAGTTCCCTTAGTATCCTTGGGTGTATTCCATCTGGGCCTGGCGATTTATCGATTTTAATCTTCTTTAACCTGTTCCGCACTTCCTACTGCGTTAGGTATGACATATTTGGCGAGGGGTTTATTTTATTCCCCTGTTTCTCGTGTGGCATTTCCTTTTCGTTTGTGAATACGCTTGAAAAGAAACTATTTAGTAGATTTGCCTTCCCTCCTTCATCTTCAATGATTTCCCCTGCATTATTTGTTAAAGGGCCAATGCTCTCCCTGCAAATCCTTTTGCTGTTAATATAGTTGAAAAATAGTTTTGGGTTGTTTTTGCTCTCTTTGGCGATCAGTCTTTCCGCCTCCTCCTTGGCAATTTTGATCGTATCTTTGCATATTTTGTTTTTTTCCCTGTACGATTTTAGTGCTTCTTCGCTGCCTTCTTGCTTTAGTAGTTTGAACACTTTCTTTTTTTCGTTTATTGACCCTCTTACCGTCTTGTCGAGCCACATTGGTTTCCTTTTGGTTGAGATTCTTTTATTTTTAAAGGGAATGAACTGTTCACATGAAGTGATTAGGATCCTTTTGAACTTTTCCCATTTGTACTGGCATTTTTGAGGATGTTGTCCCATTTAATGTTACCGATAGTAGTTCTAAGCACATCAAATTTTGCTTTACTAAAGTTTAGTTTGTTTGTCGCTCCCTGATAAGGCTTCTTATTGAATGACAGCTGGAAGTTGATTATATTGTGGTCACTGTTCCCCAAGTGCCCCTCAACCTGTACCCCCTTTATTCGGTCCGGTTTGTTAGTTAGTACTAGGTCCAGAATGGCCCTCCCTCTTGTTGGTTCCTGCACCAGTTGGTTCAGATAATTATCATTAATTACTCTCAAGAACTTATCACCCCTGTGAGATTTGCAGGTCTCATTTTCCCATATAATATCTGGATAATTAAAGTCCCCCATTATAATTACTTCATTGCGGTTTGACACTTCTTCTATCTGCCTTAATAGTAAGTTTTCAGTTTCTTCTGTTGCTTTTGGTGGTCTATAGAAAACCCCTATCAGGAGTTTGTTATTTTTTCTTCCCTGTATTTCTACCCACAGAGATTCCACCTGTTCTTCTCCTACCCCTATGTCCTCCCGTAGTCTCGGATTTAAGTTCAATTTGACGTACAGACATACCCCTCCCCCTTTCTGGTTCCTTCGGTCTCTTCTGAAGAGATTGTACCCCTGTAAATTCGCCGCCCAATCACACTTATCATCAAGCCATGTTTCCGTTATTCCAACTATATCATAACTCTCATCAGTCATTCTTGCTTCAAGCTCACCCACTTTACCAATCAGACTTCTTGCCTTTGTGGTCATACAATTGATATCGTTATTTTTGTTTTTTAAATTAGTTTTGTTGCTATTCGTACTAATAGCTGACCTCACATTTCTAACTGTACTAACCCCCCCCCCCCCCCCTGCTCGACCCCCATTCCCATTTCTTTGACCCAGGTTGCTATCTACACTGGCTACCCCACTATTTCTCATTTTGCCCTCCCCCCAGTCCCTAGTTTAAACACTCCTCCAGCCTTCTAGCCATCTTTTCCCCCAGCACAGCTGCACCCTCCCCGTTAAGATGCAGCCCATCCCTATGGTAGAGCCTGTAGCCGACAGCAAAGTCAGCCCAGTTCTCCAGGAACCCAAATCCCTCCTTCTTACACCAACTCCGGAGCCACTTGTTTACCTCCCTAAGATCCTGCTGCCTTTCTAGTGTGACTTTAGGTGCAGGTAGTATTTCTGAGAAAACTACCCTGGAGGTCCGTGCCCTAAGCTTGGACCCTAGGTCCCTGAAATCGTTTTTGAGGGCCCTCCATTGACCTCTAATTTGTTCATTGGTGCCAACGTGCACCATGACCGCTGGATCCTCGCCAGCCCCTCCCAGTAATCTGTCAATCCGATCCGCGATGTGTCGAACTCGAG
The DNA here is from genome assembly GCF_035609145.1 of Eleutherodactylus coqui. Classification (NCBI taxonomy): domain Eukaryota; kingdom Metazoa; phylum Chordata; class Amphibia; order Anura; family Eleutherodactylidae; genus Eleutherodactylus; species Eleutherodactylus coqui. The sequence continues at coordinate 446,882,203 of NC_089837.1, forward strand.
CGCTAGGAAGACAACACACCGTTTGACGATCCCAGTCTTTATGACAGATTGCCCTCTCTGTCCCCCTAATAATTGAGTCCCCCACCACTAGGACCTGTCTAGCCTGCCCTACGCTCCCCGTCCCCTTCTCACTGGAGCAGTCATCCCCCTGGCGTTCAGAGGGTGTGTCGTGCTGCAGCGGTGCTGGCTCTGTAATGGCATCCCCCTCATCTGCCAATCTTGCAAACTTGTTGGGTTGTGCCAGTTCAGGACTAGCCTCCCTGGTTCTCTTCCCTCTATCCCTCCTTCTTTCTGTCACCCAGCTTCTTGCCTGCTCTCCCTGCTCTTCCGTACTACCATCCGCCCCCGCCTCTACCCCAGCGAGTGCCTACTCAGTGAGCACTAAACTCCTTTCCATGATGTCAATGGCTCTCAGTGTTACCAATTGCCCATTTAGATCCAGGATTTGGGCTTCTAAATGTACGACGTGCATGCATCTTGCACAACAGTATGCACCCTCGATCGGCTGATCAAGGACCGCATACATTGCACAAGTAGCACACTGGATGACATTGCCAGGCATGGAGCTCATCCTAATGGGGATCTACAATTTACTTGTGGTAGTAGTGAAGATAGACTTGTTCACACTCCGCTCACACGCTGTCGCCTATGTGCAACCACTCACTCGCTGCCTCCTGCAAAGACCACTCACGCGCAACCGCTCACACACTGCCCCCTCTGCGCAACCGCTCGCACGCTGCCCCCTCTGCGCAACCGCTCACACGCTGCCCCCTCTGCGCAACCGCTCGCACGCTGCCCCCTCTGCGCAACCGCTCGCACGCTGCCCCCTCTGCGCAACCGCTCGCACGCTGCCCCCTCTGCGCAACCGCTCGCACGCTGCCCCCTCTGAGCAACCGCTCGCACGCTGCCCCCTCTGCGCAACCGCTCGCACGCTGCCCCCTCTGCGCAACCGCTCGCACGCTGGCCCCTCTACGCAACCGCTCGCACGCTGCCCCCTCTACGCAACCGCTCGCACGCTGCCCCCTCTACGCAACCGCTCGCACGCTGCCCCCCCTGCTCGCACGCTGCCCCCCTGCTCGCAACCGCTCGCACGCTGCCCCCCCTGCTCGCGACCGCTCGCACGCTGAGGCCTGCACGCGACCGCTCAGACGCTGAGGCCTGCACGCGACCGCTCAGACGCTGAGGCCTGCACGCGACCGCTCAGACGCTGAGGCCTGCACGCGACCGCTCAGACGCTGAGGCCTGCATGCGACCGCTCAGACGCTGAGGCCTGCACGCGACCGCTCAGACGCTGAGGCCTGCACGCGACCGCTCAGACGCTGAGGCCTGCACGCGACCGCTCAGACGCTGAGGCCTGCACGCGACCGCTCAGACGCTGAGGCCTGCACGCGACCGCTCAGACGCTGAGGCCTGCACGCGACCGCTCAGACGCTGAGGCCTGCACGCGACCGCTCAGACGCTGAGGCCTGCACGCGACCGCTCAGACGCTGAGGCCTGCTCGCGACCGCTCCTACGCTGACGCCTGCACGCAACTGCTCACATGCTGACGCTTACCCTCAGCTCAACCGCTCACACAACAACAAAAAAATTTTTTTTAACTTGAGATTTAACTACTTATGATTTTTGCACCACAATTTGTTTCCCCATTTAGGGATTCTTCACACGAGTGTATGAGCAACTACACTCACCGCTAGGGGGGTATATGTTGTAATATGTATATGACAAGGTAAAAATCTTTGTTTTTTTTTACCATTCAAACTACAAATGAGTTTGGGAAAAAAAGCGGGAAGATAGGTCCTGCCCTATCTTTCTTGCATATAGTATTAATTACGTGCAGGAAAGATAGGGCAAGTCCTATCTTTTCGCGGGCGTAGTATTAATGTAGTGGCCCAGAGTTAGTGGGGCCCCTCCATAATGTTCTATGTCTGTCAATGTCTTATCAGTGTCTTGTTTGTAGAGTGCATCAAGATATGTGTATTGGATGTCTGCAGGCATGAAAGAGTTAAAGGAGATGTCTCGAGGAAGCAGTTAATTTTTTTTTTTGCCCAGTCCCCCCCATTAAACATACATTACAAAGCCCCCCTGTAAATGACATTTCTAGCTGGTTCGTACTTACCGTTCCAGCGTTTCAGCAAGTTATAAAAGTTTCCTCAAGATGGCCGCCGGCTCTTTCCCAGTCGCTCGCTGCAGCCCGACGTGCGCGCTCCCGAGACGCCGCCAGCTGTGTCTCCATGGCAACCGGACGCATCGCAGCCGCCGACCAGACGCCCCGCAGCCGCCGACCAGACAGCAGGTAACCGGCGCTAGCCCCCGGCTCCCCAGCGCTAGCTCCCCCGGCGCAGCGACAGCCCCCCCGGCCTAGCGCTAGCTCCCCCGGCCTAGCGACAGCCCCCCCGGCCTAGCGACAGCCCCCCCCATCGCAGCGACAGCCCCCCCGGCCTAGCGCTAGCTCCCCCGGCGCAGCGACAGCCCCCCCGGCCTAGCGACAGCTCCCCCGGCGCAGCGACAGCCCCCCCGGCCTAGCGACAGCCCCCCCGGCCTAGCGCTAGCTCCCCCGGCCTAGCGACAGCCCCCCCGGCCTAGCGACAGCCCCCCCCATCGCAGCGACAGCCCCCCCGGCCTAGCGCTAGCTCCCCCGGCGCAGCGACAGCCCCCCCGGCCTAGCGACAGCTCCCCCGGCGCAGCGACAGCCCCCCCGGCCTAGCGACAGCCCCCCCCATCGCAGCGACAGCCCCCCCGGCCTAGCGCTAGCCCCCCCGGCGCAGCGGCAGTCCCCCCCCCGGCGCAGCCCGGCGCAGCGGCAGCCCCCCCCCCCGACCCATCACTTACCTGGGAGGCTTCTCGGGGCTGCTGGGCTGGGCTGGGCTGGGCTGGGCTGGGCTGGTCTTCTCCGCTGGGCAGCTCCAGTTTCTGCACCTTCCTCTAACAGAGGATGGTGCAGAATGGCCGCTTCAGCGCGCTCCCGAGCAGTGACAGCTCGTCTGCGCATGCGCAGAAGAGCTGTAGCGGGGAGCACACTGAAGCGGCTCGTGCTGAATGGAGAAGACCGGACTGCGCAAGCGCGTCTAAAAAAGCAAGCTGCCAGCGAATTTAGACGGAACCATGGAGACGAGGACGCTAGCAACGGAGCAGGTAAGTGAATAACTTCTGTATGGCTCATATTTAATGCACAATGTACATTACAAAGTGCATTAATATGGCCATACGGAAGTGTATAACCCCACTTGGTTTCGCGAGACCACCCCTTTAATGTCTGGGTCATGTCTGGAAAATGTAATGATACCTGCCTATTGTTTGTGGTCACGTGATAGTGTTATTTATATGTGTTTGCAAGTATGCAAAGTAGAGAGAAGTCTGGCAGACAGTTAGTGAGCCACACAGAAGGACAGATCAGTCTGTTTGGGGAAGCATGGAGGAGGCCGAGCGACTTGTTATAGTAATAATATATGTGTTTCTTACATCAGGCTAGGCTGATATATATACCTTCGTAGAAAATAGATAGCAGTTAAATGGTTAACTGATTCAATATTGTACACTGATGTGTGTGAATTGGATTCTTGTGCAATATTCCCAACACCCTCCTACACACCATTCCCAGGACCAGCACTGTCTCTAGATGTGTTTCTCATCTAAGAAAGGCTCTGGGATGCTCATTCTCATGCAGGAGGGGGAGGGGGAGATGCTTCTTATCTCTTCTCTTGCATTCCTTGGTCCAGGCAGGGATATTAATAAAGTCTATGCTAGTTGAGTTCCTTAGAAATTCTGTGTTTGGTAGTGGCATACATCTGGGGCATTAACATATGTTAATCATTACATACTAAGCCAATCATGAGTTGTTATGATGTAGGGGACGTGTACATGTGTATTGATGCATCATCTTCCACTATATAGGTATCGTGATGTTATCAATAAACCAGAAGTGTACTGGAGAATGACCAACATGGAGTCAGACTCAGATACAGTGCATGCATGCTACTTCTCAATATAACCAATTTGAATCAGACAGTGAACTCATGTGGAATATGATATTATTCCCATAACAGACTTCCTTGTGCTCAGCTTGGGCCGATTCAACCCAGGAGACCTCAGTGCTTCTGCCAACGACCAACTACTAGACAGCGAGAAGAAGAGAGAGTGAGTGTTTGCCGGTAGAGAGAGAAAGTGTTTTGCCGGGAAAAAGCAGATAGCTTGGACTGTGAATGATCTGAATACCCCAAAAATCCTCCTTGCTACACCACTACAATTTATTGCTGTAAAAAAGGCTGTTTAATTGGTTCCGAGCTCAGAAGTGTTCAGAAAACGAACAGAATCGACCGTTCAGAAAGTTGCCCTGTGTGTGGACTACTTTATTAAATCTGGAGATCTGCCGTAAAGGACAGAACAATGGCGTCACGAGTGACAATTGGACTTAATATAACCCCCCCTTGATCTCCCCCAGCAGTAACATGGTTGGGTCCTGATCTACCCCCAGGGGAGGAGATGGTAAAGCCCCATGACAAGGCCTTTCTCTACCCTGCTGTCTCCTTGGCTGTGGGCCCACTCCTTGGACGCTGCATTAACACCCGAGAATCCCGGTAGTGAAAACGAAACCATAGAAATCTATGGTTTCGTTTCGGCCCATTATGTGGCCGTGATTTTCATGGCCACATAATGGGACAAATAGAAGCCCACGTGTTTAAGCCTGTAATCACTTTGCAAAGACTTTTGTTATGTTAAGAAAACAAAAGTTTTTAATGGGTTAAGTTAAGATAACTTGTCAAAGTTATGACACACAGGTTAAACTTTGCTAACATTGATATAACAGATACTTGTACTGTACGTACCCAGTTGCCAGGACCAACTTGTTATACTGTGTCATGATTGTAAAATCTGTCACCCATTTTGCCATTTTCTTTGCACTCTTTTCCTGGAAAGAAACAATGTAGATAGATAGGAGATAGATAGGAGATAGATAGGAGATAGATAGTGGAAAAGAACAATGCTTGAAAGCAAGTGCCTTTGCTTAGAACTCTGAATTTACAATATACTAATTTCAAAATGCTTTTCTGCGTTAAAAATTAAAAAAAGGATCAAGCTTTGTGGGAAATGATGCATGGTCTAATTACAACCTCATGTGCCAAAATTAGAAGTTACAAATTATTAGCACTTACGAATATTGCCTTGTCACGCTTTAGCTTCAGTTCTGTGGACCAAAAATAGATGTGTCCATCTTCTCTAACCATTATTAGAGTATTGTCTTGCATGAGAAAAACTCGCAGAATTGGATCTCCATGAACAATTTCCTGAATGGTTGCCGGTAACATGAAGGTGATTTTCTTGTGCCTGAGACAAGCGTCTTCTAGTTCTGTGTAGTCCAATTGCATGTAAGTGCAAAATTGTTCCTAAAACAATAACACTAATTTTATAAATTAGAAAAATTGGAATTTTTTGAATTTTCCTCTACTTGATCCATTTCCTCTACTGTAGCTCATTCTTTACAAGACGACCCACTTTTTATCATCATTTTGTTTTTTAGGTCCAAGATTCTGTGTTCAATTTTAAATATTTCTTTATATATTATTATACAGATCCCCAAATCCCCTGTATAGAGGAAGATATACAACATAACATTCTCACTGCCTGTTGATACTACTAGATGGATCATGGGAGCTTACAGCATACCGTGTTCAATATTTAACAGTATACAATTAGCCGCCTATAGTAGTGACTGCCACCACCAAGTACGACTTTGCCAAGAATATGGGTTGTCATGGTAACTGTGACCACAATATGTAAAATGAAAGCAAAATAACACACTGCTATACAGAAGTATTGCAGTGTATTATTCCAGCAATGTTCCAGTTCACTACTGGGATACTAAATAGGTTTTAAAAAATTTGCAACAAGAAAGCTTGGGACAAAAAACAAATGACTTTTTTTCACCCTCCTTCCCCTTTTTCTGTTAAAAAAGAAAATACAACATAATTGACATCATCACATCCATCACAACCAGTAAAATCAAATTATTTATCCCACATGGTATTATTGTAAAAAGAAAACAAATCACAAAAACTAAGCCAAAATGCTTTTTTTTGTATACTAAACCCCCCAAAAATGTGATAAAAGTTATCACAAAAATTAAAAATTGCATGTAACCCAGAATGGTACCACAGTAAAAATTATAGCTCATCCCACAACAAAAACAGCTAATTAATGGAAAAATAAAAATGTTATGGCTCTTTGATTGCAGTGATGCCAAAAATAAATTAGTAAAAAAAAAAAATATATATATATAAATATAGTTTTAGTGTCTCCACAATCGTAACAACATGCAGAGTAAAACTGTCAGGCCATTTGTACTGCATGGTGACCGCCATATTAAAAAAAAAGAAAACAATGGCAGAATTGCTGTTTTTTTTTAACCCTGGCACCCTCACAAATATTCCATATGTTATCTCTTTTTGGCTGTTTTTTGAGTCCCTCTGCACGATTCTCTCTATATGATTGATATTAGTCCCTCCCTTTACAAGACATGGCCCTGTGTTCAGTACTGCCAGAAAAGGGTTGATAATGCCAATTACAACAGAGTGAGCTGAAAGCCATTTGGCGTATGTCAGGAAATACATATTATTGTTCTCCAGTAGAATGCACAAAAATAAAGCTGATTAGATTGTATATTTCCCATTGTAAATAATGAACCTCTCGTCTGTGATCGGCGGCTTTATTAGGCTACGTGGGCTGAAAATACACAAAGGAGAGTGTGCAGTTTGACGTATTTGCATGAAATAGTTATAGAACTTAGGAAGCCAATGTCTCAGTATTCAGCAGTAAAGAGTCATTTGATGAAGGTGTACTTCCCGCAAACTTCTTCTCAAGCCAATTAAAATCAGTAGGTGTTCCGTTATCTGCTCACGTTTCCCAGGAATGAGTTCATTATAAGGAAAACTTTTCCTATAACTCTATATCAAATGCACAGTCTATTAACTGTGAAGTGCCAATAAGCAGAAAAGCACACAAATGTCACCGAAAATGTGAGGCAGGAAATAATCATCCTGCGAAATTAGACTTTTATGGCTATTATGGGAATAAACAAGCTTTGCATAAAATTGCTACAAATTCAGAGGCAACGCTACACTATTATTACTATTGTTGTTAGAACTGGATTTCCATCTAGATCACCTTTATATTGTTCATAATGGAGCCAATAATGGACATGCTAGGGCACTAAAATAGTCCAGCAGGAAAGCAATGTCTTATATGTGACTTTAAACTCAAATGAGTTCAGTAATGGGATGTAATGTTGGCATATAGTGATCTATGTATGGCAGCTCTATGGATATAAAGTGATCTATGTAGGGCAGCTCCAGTCACTTTCTCTATGCTGGGTTGAAGTGCGCCTTGAACAGACTATGCTGCACAGAAGCTCCTGCCTCACAGTTGGCCATACAGAGTCCCTTTTTTGGGGCCACAGGAAAGTTCCAGGAAATGATGAGATATTTGCTGTCCAGGACCCAGCTTCTTGCTCACTCCAAGAGATAGATCACCACCCAGCCATCTCTGGTTCTCCCTCTAGCAGGTAGGGAAACTCTCCACCCAAGCTTACTACTTTGCTGCCAGTCATCGCAAGGCCTAGTCTACATCTTCATCATCGTTGCAGCATCAGTGCCACTCATTGCCATGGTGCACATGCAGGAGGGAGACCTACTCTCCTCCTGCTCACCCTGCATCTCTAGCACTGCAGCAACAGTGTCCAAGCCAACTACTAGCAACCTCATATTGTCTCAAACTTCCTCTTCTTCTATGAACTTAGCTCTCATCTCTCCCACTCTTCCCATGCACAGACTCTCAGGGCTACTTGTGACTGAAGCAGTCATCTTCTGATTACCAGTGTAGAGGCCGCAGGTTAAGCCCCATTTACACGCAATGATTATCGCTCAAAAGATGACTTTTGAGCGATAATCGTTGTGTGTAAATGCTACCATAGTTTGCTTTTCGTCTGAACGATGATTTTTAATTGAGGTTAAAATCCAAAGTTTGGCCTGAGAGCTGATAGCAGGGACCGCATGCTGTGATTCTCCACAGGAGCGCTAATAACATTGCATTCAGCTGCAGCCCCACAGCAGAACAAAGGGGATGTATACAGATAACAGACCACCTGCTGTTCTCTGCATACAGCTCAGGGAGGCTCATTTACAGGCATCAGTGCCCATTAGCAGCTTATGTAAAAGGATCGCTCAAACTATCATTCTTCCTATATTTTGAACAAAATTTGAGCGATCATCTTTGCGTGTAAATGGGGCTTCATTCTCAGCAAGTATCAGGATACAACAGAGGACAGGGAGACGGACACAAACAGTTGACAGTATACATTGTTTTGAAATGAACCGTATCAAAGCAATAGGGGTAGCAAAACAAGCCTTATCAGAATTACACAGATATATCCTAGGATACATTATCTTTTGTCAGAATTTAGTTTCCCCATACCCAAAAGCAATTGCAACAATTTACCCTCAGCCCGAATACCTAAACAGTCCCACAACCCCTGAACGATGACAAACGTTACTTATAATGCAATGTCTCAATTCGGCTACCCCTCAGTTCTCAGTCTTTGTTGTTGTAAGTGCTATTGCTCCTTTATTTCTCAGTCTCTCATGCTGTGTCTTGGGCTGTGAATTTACGTCCCAGTTCTCGTAGCTGAATGATAACGATGAGTATGTTAATGTTACTGTTTAAGTCCTGTTAGTCTCTAGTGTGCATACTTTAATGCTGTTGTAGAGAATGGTCTCTACTTACAGTTGGAGGCCACATTTCACCAACCTCCAGTGTTTGAAGTCAGTGGCTGATTCGCTGATAAGGCGCGGGCACCGCTTACAATGGGACCACTTTCATGTTTACTGGTGGTTCCCGGCCATGCATGCTTCACTGTTGTCTCTTATGTCAGCAGTTCCTCTCACTGGATGCCACAGCCCCAAGGTACTCTTACTTTCTCTAGAATCCTGCGATCCACAAACAGTGGAAAGACTTGAGAGCTCATTGTCAATCCACTTACACCTCTGCTGCATCACACCATCTTCCTGTTCAACCACAAGTCTCCACACTACTGTTTTTGTTCTATAAGGACCTTACAACATGTGACCTCCAAGAAGCACATGTCATAGTAGGCAATATCTCAGTGCATTTGTACAAGCTGATCACTAGAGGTAATTAGAACACCAAGTTTCTCAACTCACTCATAAGATTACAAGTTAAGAGGTGCCATCAGTATTCTCTTCACATGTCCCTGCAGTGCGCCTCCTGCACTACAGTTGTGCTGACCCCGCTCCATCTACCTAGCTGCGGACTATTCTCCCTCTGGTGCTGCAGCCTTCTACAGTAGTGCTGTACATGGTGTGCATGCGCTCTCCTGCTTGCTACCTGCAGAGGGCCTGACCTGCCCCCAAGCAGAGGGGTGCAGCCACTCCACGTGGCATTGACTGTTGCTTATATTCCAGCTGGTCCTACTCTTCTAAGTGGGTGTTGAGCTAACCACATCATCGCTCTTCCCCTATCCCCAGCAGATGATTCACTAATTGTGACACTACCCACACCATCAGGTGAGGAAGGACTTCCTTCTCCTACTCTCAGCATTGGTGTGGCAGCACCGCTCATTATGCACAGGGGGATCTTTCACTACTTACCATGCTTTACTGAGTGCCATATGTACAAACCTAATCCTTATTAGTAATACTTCTAGGAGTACATACATGCACATACATTATATATATACTGCTGGGCTTGTACACTTGGAATTTGTAGAGAGTTGTATGCATGAGGCCTAAAATCTTTCATGACTAGGAAATAGTTTTGAGACATCTCAGTCTCTCCCTTATTTCAATAGGGAGTGGAGGAAAAAAAAACCCCTTGACACCTCTAGAGGGAGGCGGAAAAAGATCTGTCATTTTGAAATCCAACCCAAGTTGGGTAGCCCCCACAAAAACTAGATTGTCAGTTGATCTTGCCAAAAACAGCAGCATCATAAATGCCATGTAATTCCAAATTATGCACATTTATTTATCAAGGTGGCCCTGTATTGAAGATACTACCATGTTTCCCCCAAAATAAGACCCTGTCTTATATTACTTTTTGCCCCAAAAGAGGCACTAGGTCTTATTTATACTTATCTCCCAGGCTCGGTCCACATCCCTCTTGCTGCTCCCCGAAGCTCCGGCAGGCTTCCTGCAGTCCTTGGCCACCGACAAAAAATTGCTTCCTGGTAACAGGATTCATAAATCCCACCTCCAGGAAGCGATGGCTCTCATTAGTTCTCAAGTGCTGCTCAGCCAATCAAAGCAGCACTCAATGAACGAATGCGATGGCTGTGATTGGTACATCCAGCGCTGCATTCATTAGCTGAGTAGCATTTAAGAACCAATCACAGCCATCACGTTGTGGAGGTGGGATTTATTAATTAACTGAGCAGCGGCATTTATTGGCCAATTCATAAATCCCGCCTCCACAAAGCGATGCATGTATTAATCACAGCCATCGCATTGGTTCATCGAGAGCTACAATGATTGGCTAAGCAGTGCTCGAGAACCAATCAGAGCCATTGCTTCCTGGATGCGAGATTTATGAATCCCATAACCAGGAAGCGATCTTCTGTGGGCGGCCGAGGACTGCAGAAAGCCTGACAGAGCTCCCAAGAGCACAGGAGAGATGTGGACACAGCGTGCTAGGTAATGTATTGCTTTTTTATATAAGGCAGCTGGGGCTTATTTAAGGGGGAGGGCTTATATTTAAAGCCTCCCCAAAAATAAAAAATAAAACTGAATAGGGCTTATTTTTGGAGAAACAGGGTACATGATGCGAAGATACCACACATTTGAACTTTCTTTAATCATTCTCTGGTTTTGTGCCACAGTTCTCTACATCTAATGAGATAATGACACGTTAATGTTTAGAAACTATAATTTATCATGTTGCATTGGTTTACTAAAATAAATTGAGCACGAATATATCACATAGTATATATGTTGCACTTGCCATAGCTTGTAAGATATATTGATTTCTTATTTTAAGGTATGTTGTAATACTAACCCACTGAATCTTCCCAGTCGCTGTGAAGTCTATTTTCATAAATAATTTTTCTATCTGATCATCACTCTGCAAAAAAAAGGAAAGAGACATTAACCCTTTGCAATCCAATTTTGGATTCAGGGTTTCCTGTTTTTTTTTCTCTTTCTGCAATTATACAATGGTGCCATCTGTTGGCTGCAGTCAGTACTGTGGTATGTGACATGCTGGAGAGGCCCCCGACAACAGAGCGACCAGTAATCTTCAGTAAGAATACCCTGTCGGACATCTTCTGTCGTCGGAGCTGTACAGCCTCCAATCACAATGTCTGAAGGCGTCAGACAGTGGATTGGAAAGGGTTAATAGCTGTAGTCATCTAGTAAGTAGATAAACTATATTTCTTGTTCATTTACCCAAGACATGACTAGCTCCAAGAGCTCCAAGTTCTTTTGTACTATGGGAAACCATACTATTTTAAAGTGAATTAAAATGTAAATCATCTAATGGCCATACAAATCAGAGTAAAGTTGAAAAATATGTATAGGGGCGTACGACTAACCACACATGGGTGACATCGGGGGTAAAAAAGGATTCAATATCTGGAACAAGTGGATCTCTTATGGGAACAAACAATCCTCCAATTAGAAACACACCAATCTGCGTACCATGTGCATAATCACAATAACCCTACTCTATTTCTTAAAACGACCTACAATTTGGATCATAAAGCAAGCTACTAAAAATCGACCCTGTTTTTCCCCCGCCCGTTCACACCTACCCGTATTCCCTTACCCTCTAACCTCCCCTATCATACGTAACTCAATTACAAGACTTAAATGTATGTGAACAAACCTTCTTGCATTTTATTGCTGTATATTACCCTCCCCCTTTTTTCCTTCCTGTACCCAGGTTAAAACCAAAATAAATAAAGAATTTATAAGAAAAAAAAAAGGATTGGGCATGTTGGATTTCAAATGCCCGACCCTTTGTTCCCCTGGGAGATGATATATTGCCCTAAGTGTCTGACTTATTTCCCCTGCACCTATTGAAATAATCATGACCAATTCCATGTTTGTATGGTGAACCCAGGAGGGATAGCTGCAAACAGAACAGGAGGTTGGTCACAGAAATCTCCTAAGCATATGCTCACATCTAATGGAAATGCTGTGGATTTTCCGCAATGGAAAATTCTTTGGCAAAATCCGCAGCATTTCCGCATCAAAAACCCCATCAAAATCTGCACAAGTGGTGCAAATTGTGACTCCAAATCAGATCCGCAGCGCTCCTCTCAACCCCAAATACTGCATATTGCTGCAACTGTGTCATACAAGTAAAGACAAAGGTTTGGTCACAGGAAACTAATAAATTGGATGTGATTCAGCTGCTAACTACGGTAGTACTTGGGATTGTGAAGATATTGCCTGCTGAGAGAGAGCTGTCTATATTCAGTCTGGTTTCAGAACCATTCGTATAGCTAAGGTCAATATCAAAGCAGTACAGATGGTACTATAGTCAGACGCTCAGGCTAATGAGTCTGCAAAAGGGACAACACTAGTCTGACATCTGCTACCCATCTCTTGACAATCACTGCACAAGGATCTCACAGTTAGGGTGCCTACCCACCAGCAATATTTTATTTCTTCGAAAGCAAGAGCGATGATTATGAAATCAATGATTTACAATGTTTTCATACTCATTTGCGATTTTTACTCCCAAGCCTTGCAGCACAGAGAAAAAATCTGTGATATCGCTCAGTGTTTTCAATGAGGCCAGCGGCAGCAGCGCCAGCCCCATTGTAAGCATAGGGAGTACATCACAGACTTGTGCCACAGCTGTGACAGCAATGACAGCTATGGCAGAAGTCCATGATGCTATCCTATTGCTTTCAATGCGGTCGGCACTGCTGCGGCCCCATTGAAAGCAGTAAGTTGAGGGCAACCCTCGGAGCGATGATTTGAAATATAAGCCCTTCCTGGAAAATCATCCCTAGCTGTAAACAAAAGAAAAAAAAAATTATACTCACCTAGAAGAGTCGTCTGGCTCTTCTCTCCGGCACGGCAGTCTTTTTCTGTGTTCTGGAGGCCGGGGATTGAAAAACCCCTGCCCCCAGAAAGCGCTGGTCTCATTGGCTGAGCGCTCAGCCATTGGATGACAGCTGAGCGCTGCCTGTGATTGGTCACAGCGCTCAGCCAATCACAGGCAGCACTCAGCCATTCATTGAATTCATGACGGCTCTTCTAGGTGAGTATAATTTTTTGCTGACCCCATTAAAAGCAATGGGATAGCATCACAGACTTCTGCCACAGCTACAGACTTCTGCCACGGGGAAGAAGGAATCCTCTACCATAGCTGTCGCTGCCATAGGGAGGCGCAAGGGGACTAGGTCAGGAGATTTGGTATGCCTCCCTAAGGAGGTGCATTTTTAAGGCGCGTCTGAAATTTTGTGCATCAGAAACTGTTCGTATGTCTTGGGGTAGAGCGTTCTAGAGGATGGCTGCTGCTCTGCTGAAGTCCTGTAGGTGAGCATGTGGGGTTTGTATTAGAGGGGTGTTTAGACTGAGTGTGTTAGCCGATCGGAGTGAGTTGGGTGGTGTATGGATGAGAGGGAAGCGATGTATGGTGGCCCAGCGCCATAGAGAGCTTTGTGGTTGAGCAGTTTAAATTTCGTTCTGCAGTGAATGTGTAGCCAATGCAGTGACTGGCATAGTGCAGAGGAGTCTGAGAAACGGCTGGATAGAAAAGTGAGCCTAGCTGCCGCGTTTAGTATGGATTGGAGAGGGGAGAGTATGGTGCGGGAAGTCCAATGAATAGTGAGTTGCAGTAGTCTTGTCGGGAGTGGATGGGGGCGACAACGAGTGTCTTTAGCGTGTCCGTGATGAGGAATGGCTGGATTTTAGCAATATTCCTGAGGTGCAGGTGGCATGTTCGGGCCAGAAATTGGATGTTAGGGGTAAAGGAGAGGTCAGTGTCCAGGTATAAAAGGCAAGTCGTGTTCCACGGCTCTGGTGTGATTCAGCAATTTTTACAGGGAGCCTTGTGATGAATGAGCTGCCCCAGTGCCACTGAGGAGCTCATTTAAAAGGGACTGAGCTGCAGAAAAGCTATCTAACCAATGAACATAATGTCATAGTCCAAAGTGGAGGCTGCAGCACTCACTTGAATGCGACGGTCCCTTCAAACAACTGATTGGCTGGAATCAGCCCCCCACTGATCTGATATTTATGACCTATTTTAAGGACAGGTTTTCAATATTTAACTCCTTGAAAACTTTTTTAAGCTGCATTGTGATCATGTTACTCCTCCCAACACCCTCACTGCATATGATTTTACCAATTTTTTTTGCTACACAATTCACAGTAACCTGCCAATTTGACTATAGACATTTTGAAAGATGGCCTTGCATATGGTTGCTTTAGAGATCATATACTGGGAATGAAAAGAAGAAATACCAGTAGCTTACATATATAATGGGCAGTATACTTGTTATTTTTAATAGACAAAAAAGAATCTATGAGAATGTCCCTAAAAACTATGAAGCAAAACTTAGTCTCTGCTCACTCACAGTTGCTCGTAATCCAGTACTTTTCTTGATTGCCCGTTTAAATGCATCCAGATCCAGAGATTTATGTCCGCTTTTTTCAAGCTCCTAGAACAAACCAGTTTCATTGATTACAGTAAAGTGAATCACTTAATAACCTGACAATCTTTGCTGTACTAACATCCCTTTCTGACTCTCATACAAACGTATTTGTTTTGTAACATGTTCAGGAGTGACTCGGGGATTATCGACGACCATGAATATTTACTTCTTCATTTTAGAAATGTAAATCCATTAGGCGGCTTATCACAAGCAAAGTAAAAGGTGTGTAAATAATGGTCACAACTACAAATACATTCCAAACTATGCAAGACAAAGGTGTGGCTCAGCTAGCTTTGGGTATCACCTTACATGACTTCTTCTTGGCAAAGGCTTTTCTGATCTCCCAGGACAGGATCGGATCTCGACCTCGAGAGTAAATATGCAAATCATGCCAAAAGTGGACTGTAGCTAGGCTTTCCTTCACTTGAGGCAAAGTTTCCACTTGCTGCCTAGCCCTTTGCCTAAATACCTTGGCAAAAGGCAGAATGGTTTGTTGATGCCAACGCCCTACATTGCTTCCAGCACCCAAAGCTAGACACACCCTGCCTACTTCCCCTTTCTACACCCCTGATTCATGTATGGAGCCACAATATGTGCATGAGCCATAAGTGCAACTTTTTTTTATAGGCACTACTATTTGGCATTAAAGAGGTTTTCTGAACTGAAATTATTGGTAACGTATCTTTAGAACAGGTGATCAATAGCAGACTGGCAGGGAGCTACCATCTGAGATCTCACAAATTAGCTGATGAGAACGACCTATGGATGGCCGGAATTTTCAAAACACCATATGTGGCGCAGTGGCTTGGCTTGGTACTGCCGCTATCGCCCATTGACGTGAATAGGGGAGAGGTGTACTATAACACCAGGCCACTACACTATTGATGGCCTTTTGAGAGTTCTGGCCAACTGCAGTTTCTTCTCATCAGCTCATTGCATTGGGGGGGGGGGGGGGGGGGGGCAGGAACTAGGTGGTAGACTCCTGCTAATCTGCCATTGGTGAGCTATTCTGAGGATAGGTCATCAACACTTTCAGCCTCGAAAACCCATTTTAATAAATAAGGCTCTGTTCACACTTGCACTATAACGTTATAATAGAAGACATTGACTTATAGTTGGGTCTGTTAGGGTTCCTTCCTTATTTCCATTACTTAGATGGCAGGCATAGTGCTGCATGTTGCTCTATTCTCACCATCGAAAGTGATGGAAACCTGAACAGAAGTCATCAAAGGTTGATCAGCAGGAGTTTGCTGCTCAGGATCTCTACGCATCAGCTGTTCATCTTGCCCACCGTCACTGCAGCATGCCAGAGGTCATCATTGATTTTTAGGGCCGGAAAAGTAATAGATGGCTTGAAAGCAATGGGAACAATGCCTCCTATTGTACTTCTGGCTCGTTATTGCTGTCAGAGTGGGAGAGAAGTTGGCTATTGCACTTCTGGCTCTGACCAACTTTGACAATGTCTGACCAACCACATTGACAGTGGGCAGAACAATCAGCTGATTGGTAGGGATGCAGAGCAGTGGACCCCTACTAATCAAATATTGATGACCTATTCTGAGGTCATCAATAATAAAAATCCTGCATGATGCCTTTAAACATCACAGTATAACCCCCAAGTCACTTACGGTCCTTTTACACATCACTACTAACGCGTTCACAATAGTGCAGCATGTTTAGACAGGCAACTGCATTGTTGGCTTGTTCAAATGAGAATTGTTAGAATTGTTCAGTCCCTGTATAAGTGAATACAGCGACTGAACAATTGCTGTTTAAACCAAACTATAAACGAACAATAGTTTTTATGCCTGCATAATATAAACAACGAATGAGAAGCGAACGATTCTCATTTATCGTCAAATCGTCGGCTTGCGTTTAGACTGAATGATATTGTTCACTTTCACTTGTTTGAACGATTTTTTAATCGTTACGTCTAAAAGGACCTGTAAACTTCAGAGATATCAATCTGTCTAACGAGGTTTCCGCCACTTTTGACAGTAATATTATATTGTTATATTTGACAGTAATATTGCTAAAATACGTCCGTTCCTAACCACGGACACGCTAAAGACGCTCGTGGTTGCGCTCATCCACTCCCGGCTTGACTACTGCAACTCGCTACTCATTGGCCTCCCCCGCACTAGACTCGCTCCGCTCCAATCCATACTAAATGCAGCAGCTAGACTCATTTTTCTATCCAGTCGTTATTCAGACGCCTCTGCATTATGCCAGTCGCTGCATTGGCTGCCCATCCACTGCAGAACTAAATTTAAACTCCTCTACCTCACTCACAAAGCTCTGCATGGTGCCGCACCACCATACATCACCTCCCTACTGTCAGTACACCACCCAGCCCGCTCACTCCGATCGGCTAACACCCTCAGACTAAACACCCCTGTAATACGAACCTCTCATGCTCGCCTACAGGACTTCACCAGAGCAGCACCCATCCTCTGGAATGCTCTACCCCAAGGCATCCGGACAATTCCCGATGCACGAAATTTCAGACGTGCCTTAAAAACGCACCTCTTCAGGGAAGCATACCAAATCTCCTGACCTAGTCCCCTGCCCCTCACTATGGTGCTCCACCCTGTTTGCCTTCTGATAAATGATCTGTACATAATATTTCCTATTGCCTGTGTTCCCCACCCCCTGCACCTCCTGTACCACCCTCAACCCATTTGTGTCTAACCCAATGTACCTTATATTGTAATTGTTGTATTGTTTTGCATTTATCCATGCCTGAAAGCGCTGCGGAATAAGTTGGCGCTATACAAATAAAGATTATTATTATTATTATTAATATTAGTGCAAAATGCAGCTTTATTCTTGCCTTTAAAACTACCGACCTGACCGTAAGTCATTGAGGTCCAACAAGCACTATTTGACTTCCATTATAAACTGAAGCCATAGCACAGATGTGACCCCAGCAGAACGTGATAAATATGAATATTTTGGGTTTGTCAACACACATTTATAAACTGACTGTGGATCTGACATCCATACGGCATTTCATCTAGACTTAAGTTACAGTTGTCTAAACTTTTTACCAATAAGATTGTCAGTATTCATCAGGGATGGATGATGCATAAATCCTGACATTAGGCATGTGAATCATAATCAACTTAAAATATGCAGGATATTGAAGGCTGCTCCTTCATTCCATTTTCTATCAGTACACATCCTTCTTCCCAGAATGACATCTCTGTTGACAGTTTTCAAATGAGTTATCCAGGGACGTTTTTCTTCCAAAACCTGCTCAGTTTGCAATACCAACATAAAAGAAGATATACTCACCTAGCCCGCTGCTTGTGTCTCATCGATGTCCGATCCCCTGATGGTCTTCACTTCCGACTGCATAGCGATGATGTCCTGCCACCAGAATATGTGACCGCTGCAGCAAACCACCTGCTAAACGAGCCTGTGATTTGCTACAGTGGTCACATGGCTATGATGTTAATGATCTCATCCATTTGAGCTGGCACTGGTGGAATGGGCCCTAATTGTCTGGCTTATTTCCCTCCATATATTTGAATAAATGGTGGCTAATTCCAAGTTAGCATGTATATGGGGAAGTCAGAATAGATAGCTGTTGGTAAAAGGTGGAGGAGTGGGGAAGATGAGAACATCTTTTATGTTGGTACACCAGGTTCAGTAGGTTTTGGGGAAAAAATTACCCTGGAGCAGAGGCGTAACTAGAAGCTTCTGGGCCCCAGTGCAAAATCTGTAACAGGGCCCCCAACTATAATGCTTTATTCATAGTACTAGGCTTACTGTATGGAGAAGAGAGGCCTTATGGGCACCCAAGGCTCCTGGGCCAGGTGCACCGCATCCCCGGCATACCCTATAGTTACACCCCTGCCCTGGAGAACCCTTTTAATCTTGTACAGTGCAGAGGTAATTGTAGAGCTATGGATGTGAAATAATGTAGTTTACAATAGTACTATTGTTTTTTTATATAAGGAAGTTGATCCATGTAGAAAAGGACAAATTTTGTGCTTTTTATTTGAAATCTGAGTTGTGTACTACACCGAGATGGGATTCACATATTCTATCTGTATAGTTTACATTTGTCTATATATGTGCACAAGGCCAGCCTTGGTGTTCAACGTGTGCACAATGTACATCAACCATCCCCACTGAAACAAAGGGCACTAATGATTTGGTTGTGACCACCAGGAATTTTAACATTAACTAATCAGTACTACAGTATCTATATATTGTATGTCACTTTTAATAGACAACTCTATATCTGTTAATTTGGTCACATTATGTCAGTATCATTTGAGCACTGTATTGTGATAATTACTTGTGTTGCTCTGCTGCTTAAAGGGATTGTCCAGGAATGCCAAAAAATGGCTGCAGTCTGTGCAACCTATGGCAACCAGTCTTTGACAGGAGAATGCAGGTGGAGACCAGAGAGGAAGGGTGCGGAGCCTAAAGCTACACTATCGCTGAAAGCGATCTCTGGCTCACTACGTATCTCTAAGTATCTCCCAACAACTGTCCTGTGTAAAAGGACTCTGAGGTTTTACCCTTCCTCTACTCTCTACATGCATTCTCCCCTCAAGGACGGCTTGCCATTTTGTGTCATTTTTGTACACACCCTTTACGAACTGTACTGCATTTTAGCAATATATAGAGGCACTGGTACTCTCTAGCATTGTTATTAGAGCTGTGTGTCACAGAGGACTCATCCCTTATAGGTGGAGCGGTAAGCCTCTAACAAAGAGTGACTTGCTCTGGCAGACCTGGTCCCTCCATGTAGTACATGGTTGGCCATTAATGTGAACAGATGACCTATGACTACATTGCAGTATTCAGCTTCTGCAGCCACAGCCATGAAAAGGAGTCAAATTGCTGTGACAACTTTTTTAATGCAACCTAACCAAATTGTGCAATGTCGGAGAGGTTTTGTCACATCAACGTGCATCTAGAAGAATTAACAATGTGTGGGGGTTCAAGGAACTATTCCAGCCTATATTGTATATTGAAGTATGCTAGCATTTGTGACTGTATACAACTGAATACATGTTAATTGTCAAGGGGTGAATACAGTAAACCATAATTACAATAAATTTCAGACCTGAACCAACTTGAGATGTGCCTGTTTATGGGGAAGTTGAGGTCCAGCTTGGCCACACATGTACAGGGACAACCCTGCTTTCTAAATGCAGCCACTCTGGAGAGCAGACGTTATTTCTATGGGAAGCTGTGGGTGGCTATAGGTTTCCAAATTTATAGTATGAGGCCGATTTAGACACAATGATTATTGCTCAAAATTCGCTCAAAAACCATCTTTTGAGCGATAACCGTTGCATCTTAAGGCTCTGCCATCATCCACCTTTCGTGCACCATTTGTTCATCACTAATTTTTAGCAAGCTAAAAGTCAGTGATGACTCTTATCAGCGACGCACGGTGAGTTCTCAGCAGATAGCATTCTTTCAGCTGGTATCCCGCTCAGACTTCTCAGCAGGATACCAGCTGAAACCTCCGAGAACAAAGCAGCTGTTTGCATATACAAAGCAGCTGTTGTTCTCGGAGTTATCAGCGGTGTCCTGTTCCGCCTTCATTTAACTCTTAAGTAGCTAATTAGCTACTTAAGAGTTTATGCAATGATAATCGCTCAAAACTGTCACTCAAAGTGTCGTTTGAGCAATCATCTTTCAGTGTAAATGGGGTTTAACAACTTCATGCAAGGTCACACTCCAAAGTTGAAGCCACTCTTTGCAGCAGCCCTCCATTCCAGCTAATAGAGCGGAGATTGTACAGAGAAACTCCCTTTTTAAAGTCCATATTCCTGTATCATTAGTAAGAATTTGAGCACAGAAGACACATACCTCAAAAGCTTTTTTCAGTCTACGCAGCTGCTCCAGGGTCACTTGTTGTTCAAACTATGGAAACAAAATTATATCATCAAAGCTGACCATATTCATCACTGTGAAGTATATATACTGTTCTAGGGCTCATTCATTGGAATGTGGGGCGATCTTCCCCAGGTGGAAGGTTTACATTAGTAGTAATGAACAATAAGGAATCTTTAGAACTGATAACTTACATACATAATGGAGCAAGCTTAGTAAACTGGCATACATGCCATTGCGGCAGATGCATTATTTGTCCTAGACACTTTTTGCCACTTGCTAAACAGTTTCAGCAAGTGTCAAGGAAAGGGGCGTAGCTTACAGGTGTCTTAAAATGCACTAAAATGTTGGCAAAAAGTATTTGTCTTAATTAAGCCAACCAAATAAGGTAGAGTCTAACATGTCCAGCAAGATATGCCAAATGTATTACACAGTGTGAGCCACTGTGATGAATTTGGCACATCTTCTGCCTGGTCAAGTTTTAAGCTATCTAAATTTACGACCATAATATTAAATCTTCCTCACTGACTTTTGTATAATGAACAGAATCTTAGATATTTAAAAATAAAGGTGGATTTGCTTTCCTGAAAGTGAGGATATGTTGTTCTTCAGTCTCAATTCTTTTTCCTTGCTGTGGATCCACAAACATTATTTGCAAAAATGAACACATGCATTTATTTTACGTACTTTCTCTTTTCTGAGGCTCCGAGATGGGTCAGAGAAATTCTGAAGACTTTCCATTACATTGTCCACAAGTCCCAGGGAATACCGTCTCTGTTGCCTGCGTATCATCTCCTTCTCCAGCCATTCTGGAGGAGTTTGAATTTGCTCTCTAACTTCCCCAATATAGTCAGATGGTGACAAAGTTTGGCTTCTGGTGGCCCCCACAGCAGTTTTCGCCCTCTGTATTGCAGGTGGGTTTAAAGCAGATGCATTTTGTCTTATCTCTCTGAAAATACTATAAAATGTGGTCAGTTTTGGTTATTTAATAATTAAAAAACAAAAACAACAAGTACATTATACCTCCTGAGATTGCATGAATTGTATTTTATCTGTGAATGTTATAACATTTATCGTAATACCGGCATGTATATATCAAAGCATAGGTAAGCAAAGAGGATGCTCCAGCTGAAACTACAGAATATTGATTCTTGCCCCCTGCTGTAAAGTGCATCTTCCCGACTCCAGATCTCGCAAAGGAACAATCACGCTCGATTTTTCTTTCCCCCAGGAGACATCTCATATACATTAGGTAGTTGGCCACAAAGGGTAGTTTTATATAATGTGTATGGACACCTCAAGTTCTATATTCTGACACACAAATGTTCCCATATACCATACATTAAGATTTTGATTTCCTCAGCTGCTTCTTCACTACCAGATGACCTTCATATCCCAATGACTTTAATTCACTATTTTGTCTAAACAATATTGATAAAGTTCAGTCGGGAATCTTAGGAGAAGCCCATAAAGATCACAGCAATAGGAAAGGATAAAAATGAGATTTCTGCTCAGATTATCATGTAGCAAGATTAAAGGCACCCGTACAACTTCAACAGTTGTCGGCCCAACAACTGTGTCTATTTCTCTGGACTCCCCCATACACAAAAACACTCGATTCAGCCGAGCATTCATGTTTTTTCCACGAAAAGAGGGAGGAAAACTGCAGCCTGACAATGGCTTATATTGAGGAGGATCAAAAGGATCAGACATTGATATTCAATGTGCCAACTTTTTTCCTCCAACATTATCTATCAAAGAAAAGTCAGGAGGCACCAATACACATTACATAACCAAGTAATATGTCTCCATATGATAATAGTATCTCTGATGCAAAACAGTGAAACTACAATTGAAATGTTCTCAATGGTCTATTTAGTGCCTTTTCAGTGATATTGTGAGGACCATAAAACCTTTACTTCTGACTGTTATCAGAGTCGCTTTACACCAGGTGCCCTTTTCAGTCTGTGTGGCTCCTCTAAGCTGCTTAGTTGTGTACCTACTGTACCTCTTGGGTTCAAGTTCCTTTATTCATTCCAGGTAACTCCAGATGTTTGCTGGGTTAGCGGAGACATTTGTGGAGTGCTCCACTTGAAACACTAAACCGAGACCATCTCTGCTCCTCTAATGATTCCAGTATCCCTCTCAGGCTGCTTGTTGGGTAATCTCTGACACCTCCTTCTATGTTATGTTTACTTTCTCTCTGCAAATACGTATGCTGCAACACTGTGCCAACAACACTGCTTTGCCTTTCTGGTCTTGATGTAATTGCCCATGGAACACCGTACGCAATCACTGTGTCCTCTCTTGTAGGTTACACAGGCAGAGTGGGAATAATGGGGTGTGTGCCCCAGGTACTGGGAAGCAACCAACAAACTACTCTGCCTTGGTCAAGGTGTTTAGATAAAGAGTTAGAGGAGCAAAAATAGTTGTTCTGGGTGAAGGTCAGCAATTCAGCCATGGACACTTTTAGGTTTCTATCATATCTAGTGTTCTAAAATAAGAAAAGGAGAGGTTCTCTTCTATGATAAGATAGAGAACAGATATTGTCACTGGGGATTTGTTGGTTTCTTTTCTTCACTACTAATAAATGTCAGGAGATCACTTCACACCTCAGGCTTCATTAGTGTCACAATTCATTTCCCCCAGGAATTCTCATCCATTAAGTAGAAATGCGAAAGCTAGAGAATCTATAACATATCTGTAATGGGCTTTAAAACTGCAGAATTTTACACAACCTCCTTAGTTAAGGTTATGTTATTCTTTTCAAATTAACCCTTTAAACATAAGGTTCTCTTGTCATGAGACAATTGCACTTTTAATAGAAACAGGTGCCCAGCTACCCATGAAAGGATAAGATGGGTGCAGAGCCTAAAGCTACACTATGGCAGGGGCTGTATCCTGGGTGCCTTCAGTTCAATGTGACCTTTGGGCTTCATTCACATAAAACTTCTCTATTATGGGCCAACTGTATAGGAACATAATACAGAGAAGTGCTAATTACATCTACATTTTTGTATGGCCCTAGTTCACATTTCTCAATACACTACATGCTCCATTGGCTGCCATATGACAACCAGATTCTCTCCATATAGCTCAATGCAGCCTGTGTTTTAGGTCCTTATAACTACACATTTGTGCTAGAAGC
The DNA here is from genome assembly GCF_035609145.1 of Eleutherodactylus coqui. Taxonomy (NCBI): domain Eukaryota; kingdom Metazoa; phylum Chordata; class Amphibia; order Anura; family Eleutherodactylidae; genus Eleutherodactylus; species Eleutherodactylus coqui. The sequence continues at coordinate 446,905,887 of NC_089837.1, forward strand.
ATATTGTATGTTGATTTATAGACACATTTTACAAAAGCTCTCACTTTTCAGCTTACTAAAGGAAATGTAGAAAAATATATTACCTGCGTTGAGGTTGAACATAATCCATAATGGTTTTTGTACAGATCGGCCTACTGTGGAGGTGAAGATTGTAATTCCATACAATTCTTCTTGGATATGACCTTGTCTGTGCTTTATGCATGGTAAAGGACCTATGTCTCTATAGCCTAATCTTAGCGGCAATGCTTCCTGCAATGGTGTATATAGGTGTGGAAGACATTGTGAAACTTTCTGTTATACAGTGTGAGAAAACACACGGCTTTATAAGGTAGAGGCTTACAAAGAAGACTAATCTATCTGGAGTTCTCTGTGTAACAATAATTACAGTGAACTTTAGAAGAGGAGAATGTGAGGTTCACCATGTCTGTAGCAGCTGTTGGAATAGGATGAACAATTATGGTGTCTGAGCTATTAAAGGGCAAGAGGCAGAAAGGATTACAGTTACACATGTAGTATTATTTAGTGATTTGTTGCATCACCAAATGGTCTGCGTTGGCACAGATTTAAGTGTGATTTTTATCTTTTCAACCAATTTCATACATGCAGTAGAGTCAAATATGCTACTTTCAGAATAGGATATTTAGAGTTGCGCATCCTGATCCTTCATCATGATCTTTGAGTTTGAGTTTGGGTCCGGAGACCCACGATTAGGCTTGGACACACTTCGGAACTCTGTCCGTAGGTAAAGACAGTCTGGTTAGCTCCTTACAGTGATTACTGACAAAGGGGTTTTGCCAACTCGCACAAGCCTTCCTAGAATAGAGGACCTGGAGCAAATAGCTGATCTCCCCAACTTCTGTTCTTGGGAGCCGCACATTTCACTATTTGCTGCAGGGGAGATCTAGTACTACAGAACAAGCCTGGCTGTCCTGTAACACTAAGACTGCAGAAGGTCCACCAGAGTCGGAGTCACTGTTACTGAGCCGCTCTCCATTCTGGGTCATAGAGGGGCATCTTGCTTTATAAGGTTCACATTTCTGAATCCATCAGACTCATGTACACTTGGTTCAGCAGAGTGTGCATGTTTTTTTTTAAATGAGGGAATAAGTCAGACCCCTCAAGCAGTGGTATATCTCCTGTGGGAACAATTGAATGGCCATGGTGAAATGCTATCCTTCTTTAGGGCGGCTTCACACGACCGTATGTACAAATACGCTCACCTCAATGCAACATATTTGTGCTTGAACAAGGTTGTTGAGGTTGATTTGCTGTGAAAAGAGCAGAAAGCGCAGTTCTTCCTTTTTTTCAGCATGTATTTTTGCAAAATACGCTCTTGAGATCGAACCCATTGAAAACAATCGGTTCTATTCTCTATGTTTTGCATGCAGAAATGCAGTTACAAGTTTACTTTACATAGGTAAAACAATAAAGCCACCCAAATGCATTACATAATTGTTTAACCAACAGTTACCTCTCCTGAATCCCCCATAAATATACAGGCACAGATTAGTTGTACCCAAAAATATACTTTAATAGTTGGACGGGCCTTTTACACTGAACAATAATTGTTCACACTCTTGCTGAATCGTGGGAATTTGAATGATAACCATTCAATGTAAATGTCACAGCGACTGAATAATGAACGATAATTCATTCATCAGTTTCTGCAGCCATAAAAATCAAATGATGATTGGCCTGTCCAAACCTATGAACGATTGCCTGTTTATTGCGAGTGGAGGCAAGCGGCCAGTGCCATCGCTGGGACGACTATCGGGCACTGAAGCACTCAACAATCATCCCATGTAAAAGGACCCTAAAGGGCCATTCACACAGGACGATTATCGCTCAAACAAACAAAATTGAGCGATAATCATCCCTTGTAAATGCAAAAAAAATCATTTCTTATTTGTTCACTTCTTGTTATTGCTGACTTTCACTCAGTATAAGAGGTGAACAAGATTCATTGAGAATCGAAACGCGTTCTCCGTGTACCCTGATTTTTAAGCACATTCTTCAATAAAGCAGGAAAATACTCTGTATGCGTCCACATTCCCGTAATTTCATTTAGAAACTCAGTATAAGAAACATCGCTGGCTTGTCGCTACATGTAAACGTTCTCCGCTTCACATAGAAGGTGAAGCGTTGAGCAAGAAGCCTGCCATCCAAGAGTGAACTCTGCCTGTCTAAACGCTCTGCATGAGTGTCAACGACCTTAGCGGTGAAGTAAGCGCTCGTGCTGTCTTTTAGACTACTGTCGTCTCGTCTAAACGGGACATAAGCCTCTGCCAGACACATCTAGCTCTGCTTATCTCCTAGGCGAACATGGGATCTAGCATAAAAACAGCAGGTGTTGGATGATTGTTACAGAGCCCATACACCTTCAACAAAAGTTGGATGAAAAATCATTCATCCAACAACTTTTTGTCCTGGCTTTCCCATACACACTCATGTTCATCTTGGCTGAAAATTTGTAGGAGGTATGCGGCAGCCAGACAGCTCCGGAACCAGTTTATCTCCTAGGGAACAGAATGATTAGACATTGAAATTCAACGTTCCCGATCCATCTTTCCCCGACATCTGGTAGAGGGTTGCGGGAAAGTTGAACAGCCCCCATACATAGTAGAAAGTCTTGCAAACCCATTGTTATCTGACGACTAAAGTCTAATGTGGATGGGGACCCTTACTTCATTCCACATGTATTAGAACATTGGCTGATGCCACTAAAATCAGAGGCTGCAGCTGACATTAAAACAACCTTCACGTTTCAGCACAAAATTCTGTCCTGGAAAAAGAGGGAAGTTGGGTTCATTACCCGCAGTTGTTCTCTGTTGCACTTTTGATCCGCCAGTTAGAGGCCTCATTTTTGGCTGTCCAAGATGACTGCAGGAATTTTTTATCTAGCTAACACACACTGCTCTCTGCTTGGCTATGGCTCATCATATGAGCAGCTCCAGCCAATCAGAGAGGAGATACAGTGCATTGGTAATCTTAGGGTACCTTTACACGGGACAACTGTCAGACACTTATGTGCCCAACAGCTATCCTAATGATTACCGCTCCTGTGCTTTACACTGAAGTAATAATTGCTCACTGAATGGTACTGTAGATCTCTTCTAGCAGCCCATCTCCATTCAGAATAAACAGGCAGTCGTTTCCATGTTTGCATGGGCAATCACTCAGACTACTGTCAGCCCATTATAAACCTTGTATGGCCATTTTATGAAAGAACGGATAGAGCCTTGATATTAAGTTGACTGCCACACTTGTCACCCAAAATCACAAAGTGATGACATTTATCACAATACAGAATCTCTGATATTACACAAAATTGTTAAAAATGTTTGTTCCCCAGAACCTACACTTCTTATTACTTTGGTACCTTAAGGGACCTTTCACATGGGTCAGACCATCAGTGGATTTTAAGGCAGAATTGAAAATTGATTAAAACTTGCCTGCAATTCCACTTTAAAATCCACTGTTAGACCTGCAGATTTTGGTGTGGAATTCAGCAGCTGCGGATTTGACTGTGTCCCGCGGCGTAATTCCGTCCCGTGTGAAATGTCCCATTAACTTCTCTGTGAATTAAAATCCCTTCACATACTTTAAATCACACAGAAACATTTTATCACGTTTACAGTATATAGAAAATATCCTGGTAGATCATTAGCCTGTGTAACTACATTGTAACCAGGCACAGCATCATTACATTTAGCATGCTGCAACATTCCATTGCCATAGCAACAGTAAACAACTGTTACACATTGCTAATCTCTCAGTACAACTTCCCTACCCAAAAAAACTTTTAGTTTTACTCCTCTTACCTGGGGGTATTGTATGTCTCTATTCTGCCCAGGGCAGAACTGGGTCTCAGCTTCATTTCCTGAAACAAGGTTTTAAAGTCCAGTTGGAAAAACTTGTTTGTCATCCTAGTGCAATTGCATTGATGGCAACAGAGGTCACTTAGCCGCAGGGGGATGTGCTGAGTCAGTTGTGAATATCAGAGCCCCTCTAAGAGTTATTACTAGGAGCCTCCCCTCTCCTCCCTTGTGCTACTGTTCTCAGCACTGTGTATGTTTGCAGGTCAGGTTGCTCCAGGCACGGTCCTGCCTCTAGAGAAGAAGGTAGTTGGCTCAGGTTTCAGTACTTAGACATGCAAATGAATACAAGTAGTAATATTCTTATCTGGCCTCTGCATAATCAATGTACGGGGACCAATTACATAATTTCTGAAGCAGCTGCTATTCTATATGCAGTTGATGTCTGGAGGGTTATATAACGTTAAGGCTGCCTGTCCACGGGCGTTTTTGCATTGCGTTCCCCGCGGCGATAATCCGGCCGCAGGGAACGTAGTGCACACTTTCCATAGCGTTGCTATGGAAAGGGCAGCCCCCCTGTCCATGAGTGGAGAATCATACTGATTCTCCGCTCACTGGTAGCATATCGCAGCATGCTGCGAATTGCCGCGATTCTCCGCGGAGATCCATCTGCTGGCTCCTGCTCCCGGGCGACGGCTCCCGCGGCGGAGATCCACCATGAGATATCGCAATGCCCGTGGACAGGCAGCCTTACTCCCATTACATTACTCTCAGATTTTTCTGGTATCAAAGGACACATCATTTATTGAAATATCCATTTTTAGTATCAATATCATTTTTAGTATCAAGTAGAGTTGAGCGAACATACTCTGCCGAGCTTGATGCTTGTTCGAGTATTAGCGTACTCGATGGTGCTCGTTACTCGAACGAGCATCAAATCGTGTTCAACCCTGCCCCAGCTTTTGGCTCCTCCCCACTGTGACGTACCTGTTTTGGCCCCTCCCCACCGCAGCGCGCACCATTGGCAAGAGAGAGAAGAAGAAAAAAAAGCTTGGGACCCGGTGTCCCACATACAAAAATGCTTGAGTCTCCCATTGTAGTCAATGGGGTTCGTTACTCGAGTAGAGCTCTCGAATTTTACGAAAAGCTCGACTGGAATAACGCGGACCCGAGCATTTGGGTGCTCACTCATCTCTAGTATCAATATCTCTACATTTGAGTAGTGTAGTACAAAAATCATCTGAATATAAAAATTTTTAGGCCATCCTCACACATGGCAAAAATGGTGTGGAATGTCCGCTCTCGGAATTGCTATGGAAATTTATAGTATAGTATAGCATTTATAGTATAAGCCATGTGGATACAGTTTCTAAAATCTACTTCACATGCTGTGGAAATTTTCCATGTTCAGTGGTTTGGAAAAATGCTGCCGATTCTAAGCTAACGCAGTTTTCCAGCATAAAAGTTTCCTATTGCAGAATACCCACAGTGATTATATTTAGTGTGAAAGTACCCTAAGACTACTTACATACGGCCAAGCGTAATATTGGGCCGTGAAACTAAGCCCAATATCGCACTTGTGCACGTGTGATGCAACAGCGCATCACCAAAGCCCCTCTCATCCCTTCTGTGAGGTTGTGATCCTTCGCTGCGGCTTTAAGCCACGTCGGAGTATCAGCAAGTGTTTCCCATTGCTTTCAATGGGAAACCTCGCATCACACTTGCATGCACATCACACACCGTGCAATGTGTTTTCACGTCTCATTGAAAACAATCGCTTGTGAATATGACGCAATTCAAAATCTGGTTCATATTCATGCGTCTCACAACAAACATGTTTTGCGCGATGTTCTCGGTTGAGTGAAAAGCAGCCTAAGGGTAACTACCCACTACCGTTTGAAAATTTGCTGCTCTTTTTTTCCCCAAGTGTCTATGGGACTTTCTAATGTTAAAAACGCATCGCAGCAAAAATCACAAAATCGTGATTTTGCGCAATGCGATTTTAACATTAACAAGTCCCATAGACACCTGGAGGGAAAAAAAACGAAATTCGCAGTGAAAAAGAACTGTAGTGGGTAGGCACCCGAAGGGCGCCTTCACTCAGGGATATGTGTTTTTTAGTCTTTTTTGAGTGCGTATCAGTGTATTTTACTGTACTTTTTGCGCTCACAGGGCAGGTTCATTTGCATGAATATGCCCCAATTTAAATAGCTATTTAGTCTAAAAAGTTGCAGATGCGTTCTTCTTCTCACTGAATTGCATAGCGTATTGAACATCCCGTTACGTATTGGGCGCACGAATATGCTCGTCTGAAGCCGGCCTTAGAATAACACGCCTGTAATAATATAAGTGAGCATGTGTAACCCCAAGGTACTCCCTCTACATGGGACCACTGTTATGCAGGATGGTACTGCTTGAGCTCCACATAGTGTTAAACTGCTGTCTATTCTATTGAGCCCTATATACTGCAGCTAAAAATCACTAGCTAGTAACTGTTCATATTAGCAAATACTCTACACTTTTCAACACTGAACTAATCTGCTACTACATCAGGAATGCTACATTTACTACTTATTCTAATGATAGAAAATACTGAAAATATTGGGCCTTAGGGGTATAAGGGGTATCAGATACTGTTCATGTAGTTTTAGACAACTATATTGTGTTATTTATCAGCATTTCTGGTTTTGGTTTTAAAAACTGCATTAAAAAGCATGAAGAAAACCTAATGCCCCGGTGACAGCACTCTTAGGGATATCTAAGCTAATAGAATGGAAGTTCTGCAATCAGGGTCTATCAGTGTGAGTGAAGATCAGTAGATGAGATAAAGTGCACTTCCACCTCTGGGGGGCTAGGATGCACATCATATTGATTGCAATGGCCACTGTGTACTGTTCAATTTCCTCTGCCGGGGTACTGCTGTTAAATACTTACTGTAGGGTGCTCAGCAGCAGGAAAACCATAAGTAGCAAAAATGATTGTCCATAGAGGATAGGGAGAATCTGATGGTAGTATTCATCAATGGGATTGTTGATTGAAAGTCCAGAAAAAAATGTTTGCCCTTATGATACTTTATCCCACAGATCTCCAGCAAGGGGAATCTTGAGAAAAAATACATATTAGCCTTATCAAAAAACCATTGATAAGTGAAGTGAATAACATTATCTAATGGCAAAGGCACATGTCAATGGAAGCCATGCCTGCAGTTACAAGCGCCTACCACTATAAGGGGGTCGGCACAGAGGCTTCCACACCAATCCTGTGTATTTGGAGCGGAAGTCTTCGCGCCGACCTGTCATATAGTGGCTGGCTCTTGTAACTGCAGGCATGGCTCCTATTGAGGCCTTCGCTCTGACCTCTGTGTTATTGCGGCGCTGACAGCATGCAGCCACTCAGCTGATCGGTCGGAGTCCCGAGCGACGGACTCCGGCCAATCAACTCTTGATGACCTATCCTGATGATCAATAGTATCCTCACTGGAAAAATCCCTTTAACATTTGTTGGGAGGGGTAACCTCTCTCCTTAGGAGAGCACTAAGAAGGCCATCCATGCTCTTCTGGGTAATATGCAAATAAGGAAGATGGAACAATACCTCTGCAGCACCACCTATTGGATGGCAGCATTCCCTCAAATTAATGCTTAACCCTGGTCTGTAGAGCAATGATTGGGAATTGAAAACCGAGCCAGAATTCATACACAGACAGCTGTTTCTGGGTTTTTCTCCCCAATTATTGCTCTACAGACCCTTTGAAGAGTTTGATTTGAAGGAATGCTGACATCCAATGGGTGGTGCTGCAGAGGTATTGTTCCATCTTCCTTATTTGCATATTACCGAGAGGAGCATGGATGGCCTTATAAATCTTCTCACTCACGTTCTTGGTGCTCTCCCTAAGTAGAGATGTTACCCCTCCCGACCAACATCACAGGCATCTCACTAGTCAAGCCAGGATCCTACTGCACACTGAGGATGGACAAAAACCCTGAAACAGCCATCTGTGTATGCATTCTGGCCCGATCCTCAATTCCCAATTATTGCTCTACAGACCTGTATAAAGGGTCAAGCATTGATTTGATGGAATACTGCCATCCAATAAATAAGGCTGCAGAAGTCTTTTTCCATCTTTCTTATTTGCATATTAACATTTGTGGTGCACTGTACTCCAACTCTTAATTGCTGCTTTCAAAACAATACAGGAGCTATGTTCTCTGACAAGATTGTATCCTCTGTTGCTTTTCCACCTAGTGCGTGAACACGTCATGAAACAAGCAATTTGACCAAATAGAGTTGGCATTGTGAGACATAACCCACTACAACAGTTTAGTGACTTGGACTTTGCGAATGATATAGCTCTCCTCGCACCATTGTTCCCAACTCCACCAAACAGTATCAGCTCTGGAACAAGAACCAGCGATGATTGTTTTACCGATTAACTGTGAGAAGACACAGATTGAGGCATTATCCAACTCACATAATCACGGTGAACCAACAACAGTGGTTGCAAGAGGCCAACCATTTGTCTACTTAGGCAGTAGAATCACCAATTACAGGGTTGCCGAACATGATGTCCAGTGTCGTATCGAGAAGGTATGGGGGACTTTCCAACATCTACATCCTGTATGGGCTACTGCCTTCCTCTCATTACAAATGAAGATGCGACTTTTGAACATTATTGTGATGCCAACTGCACTATATGCATCTGAAACATGGAAAGTGACCATACGTATCAACCGGCAACTTGATGTTTTTCAACAGCAATGCCTTCGACGCTTAGTATGATTGAGTTACCAATGAAGACATTTTCCTCGGTCTGCTATGCGTCCACACCATTCCTAAATCACCAACGGGCAATTCTGTTTTGCTGGACACATTCTACACCTCCCAGAGACCAGGCTGGCAAGAATCATGGAATCCAAAAAATGGCAAGAGTCAGTGGGGAAGGCAAAAGAACACCTGGCAACATATATTCGTTGGCAAGTTCTGTACTGGGATGAGGTAGAAAATGCTGCCTTTGAAAACCAAAGATGGCATTATTTTGTTACCAGATGTGCCAAAACATGTGGGAGGACTTAAGTCTAAGTACGTTTATGTGAACAGTCAGTTCAGCAAAAATTGGTAAGCATATACAGATCTGACCAACTTTGACCAGGGTTAAATTATGATGGTTTAGACAACTGATTAAGAGCATCTCAAAGGCAAGTGTTGTGGGGTGTTTTTTTTTTTTACTATGGAAAGGACGGTTTGTACCAAAAGTGGTCCAAGGAAGGACAACTGGTAAACTAGTGGCATAGACATTGGTGCACAAGGCTTATTGATGCATATCCAATCCATGGTGGTCCCTCTTTGCAACTGAGAACCTAAAATATCTGCTGATAACTTCTTGATGCCACAAGACGACTTCAGAGGTCTTGTGGATACTATCTTGTGACAAGTTAGAGTTGTTTTGTGAGCACAATATTATGGCATGTGGTTTTAATATTCTAGCTGATCAATTTATGTGCTAATTATATTAGTAACTCTTATCATAACATTTTAGTTTGGTGCTCCTTTAAGAAAAGAACTCTTGGTGTTGTCGTACTTGGGCATAAAGTTTTACCCATAATCCATGCTGCATCTGTGTGGTCCTAAGTGATACGTTTTAGGAAACAAATGTCAGATTACGAGTGAAAGTCCCTAGTAAATATGATTATTTGTTTTAGTGTGCCTAGTGGAGTTTGCATAGCAGTTCTATTTTATAGAGATAGACTGGTTGCTGTATCCAGGCACACTTCTAGAGCAATGTGTACACAAAACACAGACTGACAGAGGCTTGATAAATTGAACACATTAGGCATTGACTTTGTTGGTACAAATCCAGAGATTACAAAGTCTTAACTGTCTCCGTCAACAAATCTAGATGATAATTGTATCTGCTGTATACTACACAACACTCTGAAATCAAATTATAACCAACGATCTCCTATAATGATAAAGTTAGAGCAGCACCCCACAGAACAAACTTCACATGGCTCCTTTCTGCGTGTTCTCAAAGTTCCTGCTGAACAGAACAAGCCACATATCACTGATGGTCCCACACTAATATGCTTATCAAAAATGCCAACATCAGATGGCCAATAATACAGCGCCAGCTACACATGCCCCATAACTATGTGCCAGCTGCAATGCATTGAAATATCAGCAACATTGCTCCAACAAATGCCAGCTACACTGCACAGTGGGTGGCCATGAGCGCCACTCTGAAGTAGATATGCCAATGAGGCCTCTGGTCCTTTGTTCTCAGGATTGGTGAAGGTCCAGGAGTTGGTCCCTCACCTAACAGAATATTAATCTAGTAACAAGAACAGGAGACAGGCACTGACTGGAGGCTGATAACTGTTTAGCCCTTACAGTTGCAAGTAAAAGTAAGCAAATCCTTTGGAATCATCTGGATTTCTACATTGATTCTTATCTGAATCACAGTTAGGCTGCTATTAAATGGCAGCATTTTGGTCTGCTTTAAAAATTGAACCAAAAAATGCATTTTAATTGAAAGACACAAATGAGTTTTGCATTTTTAATCAATGTTAATTATTCTCAGTGATGAAAATTGCAAAACCGAAATGCGTTTTTGAAAAATTTATGTGTTTTTACATATGTTTTACAAAGTGCGTTTTAGTGTGTTTTTTTAATACAGAAAAGCAAAAGCGCTGTTGTGTAATAGCCGCTTTATGGCACAATACACGGGGCCCTGCCACAACTAAACTAATAACACAGAGTTATACCATTAATGTCTTTTATTGGGCTCATTGAATAAATATCCAAGTGCAGGGAGAAAAAGTATGTGAAAACTGGCGTAACTATAGGGGTTAAAATTGCAACCCCAAAGCCTGGGGGGTCCAGAGGCCCCCTTGCCATGCTAAGGCTGCTTGACTGCACTTCGATGTTGTTTCCTCCACTCAGGATGTTGGAGAGGAGACTAGCAGGGTCAGGGTAGGGAGTTCTGACTATCAATTACAATCACAGAAAAATGGCCGTTACTTACTGACTGAGGAGTGCATATAGCTGCATCCTCCTCTCACCATGCAGGTAGCTGACTACCAAATGGAGGAGCATATAACACCTGTGCAAGACACCGATGAAACAACCACTCACACTGCCTCTTGATAATGAGGGGGGTGGATGCTTGGTGATATAAATGTTGTAGGGACCCACTACAACGCAATGAACCGTGAAGTGGTTAGTGGGCTCATGTATCTTGGCCAACATCCAACCAATGCCTTGCATTTATTATCTATCATTCACATGCAGTGTGGCATTAAGACTCCAGGGGGAGCCCAGGGTGGCAGTACCAATGTGGTTCACTGATGGATATGCAGGGCAACCCGCCGAATTATCATGGCGTCATTAATAGGTTGCTGGTCTGCATGGTGAACTGCATATATCAGAATGGTCTGGCACCCTGTATCCACTATGTGTGGGAGTTTACACCAAGCAGCCACCCCCCTCATTATCAGGAGGCAGTGTGAGTGGTTGTCTTATCGGTGTCCCGCACAGGTGTTATTGGCTCCTCCATTTGGTAGTCAGCTACCTGCATGGTGAGAGGAGGATGCATCTATATGCACTCCTCAGTCAGTAAGTAACGGCCATTTTTCTGTGATTGTTTTTAATTCTTGATTTCCCCTCCTGACTATCAATCACTGTGCAAGAGAAGCTGCTTAGTGCCAGTGCCGCGTGGAGGACCTGTTGTTGTTGTTAGCCATTTAGTCGTTCACAACCCTTGGTGACCCTAAAGGCGAGCTCCTGCCATGTTTTTCGGTTTTGCACTGCTTCAGTTGTGTGATATCCATGCCAGTATCAGCTCTGACAGTATCAGCCATCGTGTCTTTGGCAGTCAGGTCTTCTTTTACCGCTGATCTGTCCAAGCATTATAGATTTTTCTAGCAACTCTGCTCGCATTACATGGCCAAAATCCGTGAGTCTGAGCCCGATCATCTTACCCTCCAGTGATATATCAGGTCTTATACAATTCAAGACTTCTCTATTTGTTACTCTCGCCGTCCAGGGCATACGCAGCAGCTTTCACCAGCACCACAGCTGAAACGCATCAATCCTCCTTCTATCAGCTTTTTTTGCAGTCCAACTTTCACATTCATACATGGCTATGGGGAAAACGGTGGTTTGCACAATCCTGCTTTTAGTTGCTATACCGATTTCCCTACTTTTACAGACTTGGTCCATGTTTAGCATCGCGCTTCGCCCCAATGTTATCCTACGTTTTATCTCTGGCATAGATTCTACATCCTGCAAACCAAGGAAGATGAAGTCTCGCATGCATTCTATGGCCTTGTTGTCGATTTGAATTTGTCCATTTTTTTGCAGTTATCATAGTTTTTGTCTTCTTTAGGGTGGACACCCACTAGCAATATTTTTCCCTACGAAGCGACAGCGATGATTATGAAACCAATGATTTTCAATGGTTTCATAATCATTTGCGATTTTTCAGTAGAGCTTCGCATCACAGAGAAGAAATCTGCGATATCGCTCAGTGATTCCAATGGGGCCAGCGGCAGCAGCGCTAGACCCATTGAAAACATAGGGAGTATATCACAGACTTCTGCCACAGCTGTCACAACTGTTGCAGGAGTTTCCTTTATCCCTGCCGGGACCACATGGATGAAGGAATCCTCTGCCACAGCTGTAATAGCTGTGCCATAAGTCCAGGATGCTATTCCATTGCTGCTGCTGCTGGCCCCATTGAAAGCAGTTGGTTTTAGGCAACCCCTGCAGCATGATTTTTGGGTAAGGGCTTGAAATATAAACCCTACCCTGAAAATCATCCCTAGCTGGTGAAAAAAGAAGAAATTATATACTCACCTCTCCGCCGCGTCCTCCGGTTAGCTCCCCTGCACTGCTGTGAAGCTCTTTCAGCAGGTGGGAATTTTAAAATCTCCACCTCCTGATAGGGCTGTGATGATTGGCTGAGCGCTCAACCAATTACAGGCAGGGCTTAGCTATTCATCAATGAATATTCTAGTCCACCATCAGGGCTATGAGTAATTTTTTATTTTACTTCCTTATCCTTTGAATGGAACTTTCTAGGGGGTTATTTTTCTCAGATAGGCAAATCGGGCCGACTTAGCTAGCATGAGCAGATGGAATGAGACAAATTGGGAGTCCTCCATTAGCAAATCACTCAAAGTATAGCAAGTAGTGACTAATAGGCCTGCTCATGGTGATTGTATTCACCTTACCATATAAGACTAGCGTGACGGATATATGTGCCTTGTAACTGAGTACCAGTCATGGAGCATACAGAGACATTTCACGCTTAACACTTCCTGATGATCCGTGTTATTCACGGGGGAACGCGTTGAAATTGGAATAGGCACACAAATCACGAAACTGAGAGGGGCTGCAATCCAACAATAACCTGTGATCAATTGTGCCTCCATATCTTAGATCGTGCTTTACGGAGATACGTACTTTAATTGCTCTCTGCCAAAGCGATCATCTAATTTTTGGTTCGAATAAAGAATGCACACTAGATAGGTAGCTGGGCCAAATCCTTGGCTCACTATACAGTTATACTGCTGGTGTCTTTTCTGCTATCCGTAAGACACCTCAATTCTAGTGTGATGACCGACATGCTCAGTTTGCTACTATAGATGAGCGAGTATACTCGCTAAAGGCAATTGCTCGAGTGAGCATTGCCTTTAGCGAGTATCTCCCCTGCTCGAGACGGAAGGTTCGGGTGCCGGCAGTGGGCACGGAGCTGCGGGGGAGTGCGGAGCGGAAGGGAGGGGAGATCTCTCTCTCCCTCTCCCCCCCACCCCTGCTCCCTCCTGCTGACAGCCGCTACTCACCGCTCCCCCGTGCCAGGCACCCGAACCTTCCGTCTCGAGCGGGCGAGATACTCGCTAAAGGCAATGCTCGCTCGAGCAATTGCCTTTAGCGAGTATACTCGCTCATCTCTATTCGCTACACATAGTTTTTTGTTTTGTGTTGTTCTCCGTCAGGTGTGCCCTCATTGTGCTATATGTTTTTAAAGAATACCAAATAAAATTGGATTTTAATAGATTAGTCTAGTCTGTGAAGGGCTGTCCATAGCAAAAATAATCATGTCATCCAGTTCTTTTGGATGTAACATTGCCACATATCTGGCATTGTGCAGCTGTCATTCTCCACAGTGGCCACTAGATAGAGACTCTGCCTCAATGTACAGTCTCGGTAACGGGAATAGGTGCTTTTCATTCTAGCTGTATATGACTCCTCCTCCAGCGGATGGACTGTCCAGCAGTCGCATACACTATTAAAGGCCAGCCGCTGCATTCTTCACCATCTCATGGAAACAGCTGTGTCAGACGCTGTTTCCATCACTTTCCTTGAAAGTGGCATAACTCATTATTCTGTTTGTGTAACTCCTGTGTTATGGAAACAGGGTAGCGCTCTGTGCTAAGCGGTTTCCATAACTGCTATTCACTTCAGTAGAAGTTACGGAAACAGCAGAAGGCCGATGTATTCGGCTGTGTCCACGGGGTGGTTGAGGGTTTCTCATTTCAGTGCTGAAATGGGGGTACCCCTTTAACCCGTTAGGGGTGTGGCCTAGATTGTTGCTTAAATGGGTTTTCTAAGATAAAATCTTATACATAAAATGCAAAATCAGTTAGTTTGTCTCGTATACAAATCCACAGTTCTGGTCCGATTTGAGTGAAATTTTTTATAAGCGTTCTTCAGCACCGGGCGATGAATACTGGCGTAATTAAAAATCGAAAACTCATCGACTTTCCCTGTAATTTTTATCGCCAGTAGCAACCAATCACAACTCAGCTTTCATGTCTTATACCACTTTTCTGAAGAGGGGGGTTTCAGGTTTCTTTTGAAGGCTTCAAAGGTGGAGAAGAGTCTAATCATTTGGGGCAGTGAGTTTCAGAATATAGGCGATGCACAGGAGACATTGCAAAGACAAGTATGAAAGGAGAAGACGAGGAGAACAAAGCAGGTTTTATGAGGACTGACAATTACGTGTGGAGATTACATTATATGACATTTTGGGCCAAGACCACCCAGTATTAGATGCATATGCTGATCCGTCCAGCCAACTAATACATCACAGAAGGGGAAATATAGAAAATTAAAAACAATCACAGAAAATGGTCATTACTTACTGAGTAAGGAGTGCATATAGATGCATCCTCTCACCATGCAGGTAGCTGACTACCAAATGAGGGAGTGAATTACACCTGTGCAGGACACCGATGAGACAGCCACTCACACTGCCTCTTGATATAGAGGGGGTGGCTGCTTGGCGTATACTCCCACACATAGTGGATACAAAGTGCCAGATCATTCTGATACATGTAGCTCACCATGCAGACCAGCAACCTATTAATGATGCCATGATAATTCGGCGGGTTGCCCTGCACTTCCATCAGTGAACCACATTAGTACTGCCACCCTGGGCTCCCCCTGGAGTCCAGCCAACTAGCACCCATCTTCAACATTTTTAAGGGAGCCCCATTTAGTTTTGATTCCTTTTAAATATGTAATTTGATAGATCAACTGTACTTTAATTGCTATTTCTCAAGACTGACTCATTGTAAAACACAGATACTGTTTCAAGCCTTTAAGAGAAAACAAAGAATATTACATAATGTATATCTTTGCGCAAGGTATCAAGTATCGAACAAGTCATTAGTCTAAGCGCCCTTTTGCATGCGACGACCTGTCAGACGCAGATGCCTGACAGGTTGTCAAAGCGATAATCCTTCCTATAGTTTTACGTAAGAATGATCATTGCTAGGGAATGGAGGTGGGGCGGGCTGGGGATCGTTACCATTCACAGTAAGCAGGCAGTCATGCAGAAGTGAACAGCTGCCTGTTTAGGTGGGCCGATCTGTCGTCCAGTTTTCTGCATGCATGAACTGAACTATGAATGAGGAGCGAACAAATTCTAGTTCGTCGTTCAGTGGGGCATGTATTTACGCTGTACCATAATCGTTTAAATTCCCATTGGATGCAGGAATCTAAATGATTTATTGGTTCATGTAAAAGGGTCCTCAGAGTCGAGTGGCAGGGGCTGTGACAAGTCATGCATTGGATTGCCAAACAACAATCTATTGTTCAAGCTCCTTCAGGGGATAACAATATAGTAAGAAATAAACTTAAGGCTGCATCTGCACGGGCTACAAAATCATGGTTTCCACTGGGTTCTTTCACATGACCGATGTTTTGTAGCCCATACGAATGCAGTCTGAACCCTTTTCAATCCATTTTGTATCCTAGTTTTCCTAGGAAAACTAGGCTAAAGCCAGTACTGCATGAGGGGACACGTTGGATAGGCTCCGACAGCAGAGAGGCTGGCAATATACAGTAAGAGAACACCGATGGACGTCTTCCAACATCGGAGCTGTACAGACTTAAATCATAATCTCTTAAACTGTCAGACATTGCTCTGCAGCTGCGACCCCACCGACTCTCCTATCACCTTTTTATCGTCATAGTTAGAAAGGTCACTCATCGTTCAGTGTAAATAGCGTCTGTTCAATACTGAACAGCTGCTATGTTAAGTCAATAGATAGGGGCGGGGGAGTGCGAGGAGAGAAATCTCCTGCAGCCTCCCCGCCACCCTGCCGTCCGCTCTGTTAGCGAGCCAGTGATACTAGCTCCCGTGCAACAGCCTGACCTTCATCCCGTCTAAGTGGGCCCTAAGTTTAGTTGCTAGTTATTACATCTTAGTTTACCAAAAAAAACAGTCGATCAAAAGTAGTCTGGTGTAAATTCAGATTCATTCATACTTGGATGACTTTAGAAGAAATTTGCATGGAGATCCGCTCTATGAACAATCTCAGCAAACAACTAATGAACACTTATTGCTGTGTGTAAAAGCAAACAAATGACTGTACGCTTCAACAACTTTTCTGAGAGAATATCTGAACCATAGTGGCTCCGTGTAAGGGTGCTCTTACTACTATAGTAGTCTAAATAATAAACTCACAGAGAAATCACCAGCATATTCTGTAAGCAAGATTCTGGTAGTGTGATGTGTCAGTACAGTATATGTTTATAAGCCCATAACAGGACTGTAGGTAACGGCTGCTTCACACGATTGTATTTGCGTAAGTTTTTGTGCGCGTAAAATATATGCATGCAATGCACAGAGAATAGAACCCACTAATGTCAATGGGTTCGTTCTCATGGGCGCGTTTTGCTCTTGAATTTCGTATGTGCACCAAAAAATAGGACTTGCTATATTTTCCTGCGTATTTCACCACTAAAGGCTACATAGAAGTCTATGGGAGGTGTGCAAATACGCAAGGGGATGCGTGAAACACTGCAAAACAGCGGGGAAAAGAACGCATCTGGAACTCATTAGGCTAACTAGCCTTTTAAACCACGGAAAGGACGTGTCAACACGCATGTGAACTGGCCATGCGTGCGCAAAAAGTACAGTAATATGCACAGATACGCACACTAATCTACCTCATCAACCTCGTTTACGGCGCGTTGCACTGAGGCGAGCATATCTGCACATACGCTCGTGGGAAGCAGCCCTAAGAGCAAGGAGTTGTAGCTAGTGTAGAACTACAAGCTCCAGCATGTGCACATGACAGTTTTGAAGGTTATACAAAAACTAGGCAACTACACCTAAATTACATGTCTTTTCAGTGTAAATGTTTAGCATATAAACTGGGCCTATTCAAAATCAAGTGAATAACCTGTATTCACGTTACAATTGAATTGTGGTTCTGCAACACTGTAGCAAAAACCTCAATGTGACTATTTTGTGAAACCAGCACTTGAAGAGGTCGCACCATTGGTCTTTGTCAAGTCTAAAAGTGGCCATACAAATTAGACTAAAGTTACTGAAGAAGGACAGTTCCTGTTTGGTAAGACATGGGTCACATTTAAAATTTTTGTCCAATATTTAGACTAAAGATCTTACGTCCATGAACGATCTGTCTTTGAAAGAATATTCCCAAAAATATTTGTCATCTTTCACCTGATGTCACTGAACACATATGAGCAGTTTGAATGACTGTATTGCCCGATATGGAATTACATGTGTATGGCTGCGTCTTGAAACGATCTTCTATTAGATGACCATTTATTCAGTGGCTGTTGAACTATCTAATGTTTATGGCCATCTTTATGGCTCGTGTTTGTGTCAGTATTACGATTCAGTATTAGATAGCGCTGCAATGGAATGATAACAGAAGTAGCTTTGTATACTCCCGATTTCATAAGAAGGCATACAAAGTTTTTTCTTCCATACTCTTTCGAAAGAGAAAAAAAGAATCATGCAAATTGCTGCACATGCTCTATCGGACTCCATATTTACAAAGGTATTCTCTCCTAGTAGCATTACTTCTGAGAGAGAATATCTCCATACATAATAAGTCCAACAGAGCCTATATAGCAGTGCATGGGGGCTATGAGGCTTTAGCTAGGTTCTTAGTAAAAGTTTCCAACCTTCTATGCACTTGTTAGTAATTCAGTTACCTTAAACAGTTCACTGCAAGATATTTTTATTGTTTTGCACAAATGAGGTGTTCCAGATCAGTGAGGAGCTGATGCAGACCATATCAGGATTTAGAAATATACAGGCAGTCACATATACAATGAGGTAGTCAGAGCTAATTCTAGTTCAAGACCCACCAATGGATAAAACAGCACACAGTACACTAAATGGTCACTTTATTAAAATCACCTGCCTTCCCTTATGGAGTGACCCCAGAGTGCAACATAAAATCAGGTTCTTGATCAGTTTTAAAGTGAATGCACATATAAGAAAATCGAGCAATCTGAGCAACTTCCAGAGCTGCCTGGTCATCAGAGCTAGACTAGCCAGGGCCAGGATTTCAAAAACTACCAGCCTTGTGGGTTTCCTTGTGCAACTTTGTCAAAAGTATGCCGAAAATGGTGTGATCGAGGAAACATATCTGACGAAAGGAGATCGGAACACAGGTGAAAGGACATAACTCGTTGATGACTGAGGTCTGAGGAGGATGTTAAGAATTGTTCCAGCAGTGCACAGTCAAGCAAATTACAGCTAAATACAATGCTGGTGCTCCAATTAATGTGTGCAAATACACAACTCGTTATTCCTTAACACAGATAGACTATAACAGCTGACAATTAGTTTGATCGCCATGGCTGTATAAAAGAAACAGATAAGCAAGACGCCAGTGGGCAAAAGTGTGATGATGTGGGGAATGTCTTCTTGGCACACCCTTAGTCTTCCGATACCTTTGGATGGATGCCATGATAAATTTCTGCAGTTCTGAAGGCCAAAGGAGGCCCAACGCGCTACTAGAGAGCTGTCCCTAAAGGGCCATTCAGTGTACATAATCAATGGTCCATACAAACTATTGAAGTATGAAACTAAATGATTCATAATAACAAGGAGCCTTTTTCCCCATGATGACAAAAATAATCAGTAAATATTCATCTTCCGCTCAGACATTTCATTATTTTAACTGTTTCTGGGAAGCTGGGAAACTAACAATTTCACCCAACAGTCCTAGAGCCCTGATGGGCTAATCTGCCCAGGAATACAGGAGTAGGGAATATAATTAGGTAGAATGGAGAGTCAGAAATGTAGAAGATTGTGTGAGAAAATGTAAAAAAAAAATAAATAGAAATTCTAACGAGAGAACAGGTGAATGCATAGGTAGTCTCTGATTTTAGAGGAAACTTTCTTTAAAGAAGTTGCATCAAGACAGCCATTAATGGTATATTGCTGACATGTGCCCTGAATGTCTAAGTCCAACTGCTGTTACCCCTGATGATCATCAGGTTAAAGGACTTTAGAAAGGTGCTATGCTACTTCCCTTTATCTATTTTTGCTTTTGCTCAGCTTTCTCTGGACGTCGCATGGTTGCACATTATAGTCTGAAGCCAACCATCAAAACTCCAGCAAATGCCAAACAGAGCCAATGGCGCTTTCGCATTTATGCTGCTACTTTAGACTAGTGGCCAGCAATGGTACAGAGGTCAGATCCCATCAAGAAAACAGTATATAGTATATCCTAGCAACATATGATTAATGTCTGTCCTGAGGCAACCCCTTTAAAGTGACCATAAGGTCACGGGGATAAAATATGAAGTTATACTAGATGGGCAGTAATACTACTTAGTGCCCTCTATCTGCGCAATTCTGTCACAGATCCACCACTTCCTGGTCTTCTCTTCTGTCTAAGACTATCAAATGCCCACACTGCATCAACAGTCTAAGACATTACACACTGGCCAACCAGAGAGCAGCTTAGTGTGAGAAGTGGTTCAGAAACCAGCAGGCCTGTGGCAGAACGATGCAAGAGGAGGGCACAAGGTAATATTACTCTCCTTGCCCCCCACAGTATAACTTCAAATTGTTCCCTAGGACCAGAGGGTCACTTTAACTCAATATTGAGTTCAGAGTATGTGCATCAGTTGTCAGAAGCAAAATACAAGATATTGGCTCCCATCTTCTTACTAGCGACCACCTTTCAGCATTGCTTGATTTAACATTGATTCGATAGTGGATTGACAGCCCGATGGAAGGTTTTCAGTAGCTTCTCCAATGCTTGTCTTTCTGGCGGTTAGAAGAAAATTGAGTTCCATTAAATGATGAGAGATCAGAAATTGTCAGAGCACAGACAGATGATGAAGTCATGGGTTACCTTCATTAGGAACATGCAGTAGATAGCTCGCCACTTCCTCAGGACTCAAAGAATGTGCAAGTGCTGAAAGGTCAATGAAGCTTCTTCCGAAATGTCTCTGATATGTGGTCAGTTGCTTCTTATTTTCTTGGTTTCGGATATGAGAATATGTCACGGAAGGAACTGAAATGTCAAGGGAAATTAAAAAACACCACCTTTAGGATAAGTGCTGTCTCTGTGAGGAATCTTCAGTTCAATTATATGCAGAGATGTCATTAAATAGAGGTTATATTCAATGTGCCCTCTACTGAAGTGGACTGGATTTATTGTGCAGGAGAGGGAAATACTTCACCTAATCTCTGTACCTGTCCACATAGAAAATAAATGACATGAGAATTTCTAGATTTTTAGTGTTCTTGGAGTTTTAGACGCTCGAAATTCTTTAAAACTGAGTTTCTGGTTTACTTAAAGGGAACCCGTTGGGAGATTTATCCTGCCTGAACCACATGGCTTCTAAAATGCTGCAGAATTTCAGAGAAAACATTCTTAAAACAGGCAGAAGAGTCACGGCGGCCTCACACTGGATTCTGTCTGGCCGGCCCTGATAGATTGACAGGTCTCTCCCTATACACAGATACAGAAAGGCCCATCAATCTTGTAAGGAGCGAAGACGCACTAATGACTCTTCTCCCTATTCCTGGCTTTTTTTTTTTAAACTTTGAGGCCTCCGACACATTAGCATTTTTTTGTCCATGTGTAGTCCATTAAAAAAATGGATGACACATGGACAGTATACGGACCCATATTATTGTATGATGCAACACATACTACTCAGTTTATTCACACAGACTGCGTGAAAGAATTCATTGCATACAATACTGTTTTATCAACGAGACTTGCCATTTAAGTCATTTGTGTGCTATCCATTTTTTTTTTTTTTTTTTTTAAGAAGCAGAAAAAAAGAACTGGGCTTGTGTCAGTTTCTAGATTGGCTAAAGGCCCATTTAGACTCAACGATTATTGCTCAAAATTTGCTCAAAAGCCATCTTTTGAGCGATAATTGTTGTGTCTAACTGCACTGACATCGTGCAGTTTTCGTTAAGCAGTCGCGGTCCAGCTGTGTTCTTCATACTCCGCACGGAGCGCTCGGCTGTATAACAGCCGGGTGCTCCGAGCAGAGAACAGCTGGATGCAGAAGACAAGCGGCCCTGCTTGTCTTCTGCATCCCCCGCTCGAAGCGCAAGGTGATCACTCCACATTTGAGCGATCACCTTGCCCTGTAAATGCAAACAACGATCATCGCTGAAAAGACATCTTTTGAGCGATAATCGTTGTGTCTAAATGGGCCTTAAGAGCTGGATTAGATTTCAGCTATAATTCTCAAATTTATGAAAGCTTCTGTCAGGCTTTGGTTAGTCCCACCTATTTCCAAAAGTGCAGTGGCCTGCACAGAAAGGCTAGAAAGTCTCAATTTTTGCACAAGTATAACTTGTGCAGAAAAGCATACCTTTTTTATGCCACAATTGTGATACACAAGCCATCATAGGTTTCCCCCTATGCCGTCTTTGAAATGCCACAGCATTGCAAGGTTAAACATAGGTGTCTGTCGGGGTTTCCTTTTAAGACGACTATTCAGTCAGACAGTTAGTTCCGGAAATAAGTCAAAATCCTATTACAAATTGTTCCACAAAAGTTACTTCATGTGCAAAAAATATTAGCTCACCAGGACATCAGTACATGGAGGTTTGATTTTCACTACAAGCAAGTCACTGTTCTGCATGTGCTCATACAGATCAGCGTCAATTTTTGGAAAGCCTGGTGCCCTGTAAGTTGGAAAAAGATGCTTACCAACTCCTTTAGTTGACAGATGTCGATTTGCATAACACCCATACTTGTGAGTGAAATCATCCAGTTTGGGACAACGTGGTTGAACTTGATAATTGAACCTTGATTCGGTGGCCAGAGGCTGTGGAACGTCTTTAATCCAGTTTGGAGACGTATCAATAGCATATTTGACCTGATAACCTATATGTGATATCACATAGGAGTAGAGAGTACAAAATGAACAAATAATTAGGATATTGTCTTTAAAAACTATATTAAAATAAAACCAGCAGTGTAATCTCTGTGTTTATTAATATATCTCGCCTGCACCATGCATCCTGGGAGCGGCACATGCGCAGTGCAAGCGGATGTGTCTGCCGACAGCAGGGCAAGACCAACTGCACATGTGTCACTGCCAGGATGGGCGATGCAACTTGTGGAAGATATTATCCACATCTATCAAAGGGAGAAGGACATGTTTGCAGAGGACACCCCGATACACCAATTGGACCAAGCAGAACTAATTAACATATGGTGTGGGAGTTTTTAGGGGCATGTTCACACGTCACTGAAGCGCTGAGGATTTTCTGCAGCGGAACTTTTAAAGAAAACCGCAGCAGAAATGTTTACTATTAAAGTGAATGGAGTTAAAGGAAGTCCTGTTCACACAGAGAGGAAAAAAACCCACTGCAGATTCTCTGCTGTTACTGTATGGTAACTCTAACCTGCAGTTTTGCTGCAGATCCACTGTGGAAATTCTGCAACCAATCCGCAGCATTTGCACAACATGTGAACACACCAAAAACTGCTTTTTTTTTTGGAGGTTTATGGGCATTAAAAACAATATGTTTAGAAAGATTCATTACTTACTAATAGTGTTGCCAGCGATTCAGAAGGGAAAAACCTGGTGACCTTTTCAAAAAATGTTCAAAAGCAGCCCAGGAATTCAGTGGCTGCTGCTTTGCTGCAGTTTACACCCAGTTTGAGTTCTTTTAATTTAGTTTTTCATGTAGATTTTCCTATTTCTATGTTGCCTCACTGTTTGCAATCCATTTACAGGTGGAGAGCAAGTCCTAAACCAGCCATTGTCAGTACTGTACTGGCTGGGACTTCCTCTCACACACTTTCCACGCTGCCTTGCATAATGCTGTCCCAATCAACTGTGAAGCAGCATCTAAATGCCCACTCCTCAGTTGTATGTAGTAATTAACATCTCCATGTCTCTGTTACTAGAGAAGCCCAATGCCTAATGACAGGCAGTGGTTTGCAAAGGTGTTAGAAGGGTGATTCCTAGTGGTACCCAATTCAAACTTGATTTGCAGTGGTATAGCAAAAAAAATAATGAATGCAAGTGTATTACAAGATTGATGATACACAGATAGGCAGTTTGATATGGCACATGAACATCATAGAGCGGTGTCTCCCACCTGGGACTCCCCCCTATGTTCTAGAGTGGAGAGCGGCTCAATGAGAGCAGCTCCCATTTTGGTGGACCTCTGCTGTCCTTTTATTACAGGGTGGCCATTCATGTGATTGGCCCTTCTGTAATATTACAATTCCACTGCAGTGAAAGGTCAAGCCGTTTGCCAGGGAAAGAAAACTAGAACAGCTGATCGCCTTGAGCCCCATTACTCACTTGTTCCTGCTCTTACCCATAGGTTAGTGTGTGTTCCTTAATCCTGTCCCCCACCAATCACCAGCTGTCATCCACTATATTAAGCATCCTTCCCCTTTGGAGGATGCCTAAGCAAATAGTCTTATTAGCCATCTGTTAGTGTGTTTTTCTGGTTCTGCCCCTTTGCCTGTTTTTTGACAATTCTGACTTCTGTGCTCCCTGATCTAGGCTTTGTATTTTGGATTTTGCTATTGTTTATTGCCTTATTAACGTGGGCCTCGTTTACACACCTGTGCTGCCAGCCCTGACTTCAGCTTGGTTTTAGATTATACCCCTGTTCAGACCTACAGGTACCACGTCTCAGCCCAGTGCAGCGTCAACAGCCACATAACCGACACTATCTGTATGTGTAACAGCTTGGGGACCTTGCAGCAAAGCTAGTAACCAATTTGGAGGGGTTAAACATAAAAACCAGGGGTTCTACATCTTATGACACCTCAGATAGCCCAAAGTCATACTGGTGTGTGACAACGTAGATCTACATCCATCTGCCTTACAGGTTGTACAACTTGGCACAACCCCTTTGATTCAGCAATGAATCCCACATAGCTATATGTATAGATGTAGCTAAGTTTAGTTTGAATGTGATGACAAGGTATCTTATCATAAGACATACCGTGTTTCTCCGAAAATAAGACTTAATAAAATAAGTCTTATATGAATTTTTGCTCCAAAAGTGTCTTATAATGCTCACCTAGTAGGCAGCGTTCGGGTCCCTCGTGTTGGTCTCCAGCGCTACTGTAGGCTTCGTGTACTCCTGAATACCGACAGAGCATTTCTTCCTGGTAGCAGGGCTTGAATTCCCCTGCCTCGAGCAAGTGGTTGCTCCGATTGGTTCATCAAGTGCCGCATCAGCCAATCAGAGCCAGCACTCAATTAACCAATCACAGCCAGGAGTACACGGAAACCTGCAGCAGCACCCCCCCCCCCCCCTCCCAGTGCAAGGGAGCCGAATGCCGTCTCCAAGGTGAGTATTTTTTTTTCATGTAATGTAGCTTATTTTCGGGGGAGGGCTTATATTTCAAGCTCCCCCCCAACCGAAAATCATGGTAGGGATTATTATCAAGGCAGGTCTTATTTCGGGAAAACACGGTAGGCTATTGTTATCTTAACACATGAAAAATTATTGTAAAGCAACTGAAAGGGCAAATAAACCCTGGCAGAGAAAGTTACGTGTTAAACTTTACTACATCTATAGCTCAAATGACCCTGACTTCAAAAGGAAGGAACTTGGCGGGGCTGTGAGTTGGTAGCTCAAATGTTGATCATTTCTTCTCTCTTGATTAGCTATAACTGGTTTAACAAATGTAAACCTCCCATCACCTACCTTGTGGTGTTCCTAAATAGTCCCCTTTATATGTGGAGAGATATTGGCCTCTCACTGCTCTCTGTACCTCCTCAATTGATGGAGGCTTCATCCATGGAGATCGGCTATCCTGGGAGATTTTCTTCTCTTCATGAGGTAACTTCCAGGCTGAAAAAGTCTGTTCATACAACATAATTTAAGTTCTTCTAATGCATCTAATAGGCATTAGGAACATCCTTAGTAAGGATGGTAACCTGCATGACATACTAGATATACAGTATATGCATTGTTACATGGGTCCCATTGAAATGAAAGATGTCTGTGTAATGCATGGACCGGTAGGTCCTTAGAGGGGTTGTGTCAGCATAGAATTTATATTTATCCTTAATTTGTTTATTGAGTTTTAAGTTTACAAAAGATTAACAATAAAACAGAATCACATTCAAAAAATGGAAACAAAACAGTAACAACAACAAGACCCTAGGGAACAATGAGTATTAGTGTATCTTCACGTCACTGGAAGCTAGGGGTTTGACAGGAGGAATGCCCCTGTCACACCCCCAGCTCCTGATTGGGTCAAGGCTGAAAGGTCCTACCAGCGTGTGCATTGCTTTTACCTGGCCCTGCTGCCTGAGGCTCAGGGTTCCTTTTGCACTTAGGGTTACATTATGAGCTGTAAATGCGGCCAGTTTACAGGTAATAATGAAACCCTAAGAATAAAAGGAACCCTCACCCTAAGGCAGCAGGGCCGGGTAAAAGCCTGCCGATGTGACTCATCGCTCGTTCTACCACTTGTCTCGGATGCCTCCAGGCCGACCAGGATATGAGGGCTTAGTTCTGGCCACCGGCTGGCTGCTCCCTGCAGCCCGGTGGCTCTCAACTCCCTGATGGCCATTCCACCGCGCACAGTTCAGTGTTTCTCCCCCCACTGGGGAACAGGAGGTGAACATTACATGGGGGGAAACCTCCTCTTGCCTCTGCTGCCGTCCGCAATCTGACTATGTAATCGGTGAGGTGAGGGGCGCATGGTGCTGTCACGCTGGCGGGGAACGGGCTTCACGCTGGGGCTGCTGTGTGGCTGCATTGGGGGCCGCTCTGTGCTGCTCCAAACAAACCTTCGTTAGTGGCTTGGCAGGACCTGAATCCCAGACAACTGTGCAGCTAATCAGGTACAGGGGGCGTCACCCCCTGTTCCTCTTAACTCCACCAGGACTTCCTGGTGGCGTCAAGATACACTAATACCAGTACAATGTATATAAAAAAAACTTTGAGTCCAGTGGTCCGATGACTATGAAGCCATCTGTGCCAGATAGGCAGCCTGCTGTAAGGTGAAGGGCTGCCACAAACATCTATATGAACTAGAGGAGGGACCGGAACCATATAATGAGTCAAGAGGGGTGGGATGCATTCCATCCCCTTTCTGATGAAACAGTGAAACCTTCTGCCACACGCAATGCCAACACACATCAATAACACAAATCTGCAACCAGAGAAACTACAGAACAGAAATCAGAAGAGGAAAAATGGAATAAGAAAGGTAAAAAGGGAAAGACAGGGGGAAAAAAAGAAAAAAAACAAAAAAACGGCAAAAAGGGTACGGAACTAATGGGAAGACCCCAGCAATTTCCGCTGAAAGTCGAGAGTGTCCTAGAAAGAGAACCAAGTAAGCCACAGACACAAGTTCTTGAAAGAATCGGGATAGTCTTCAGCCACCAATCCAAGAGTATTAAAGGTGTTGTCCCGGCTCAAAACGGGTTTTTTTTTTTTTTCAATAGCCCCCCCGTTCGTCGCGAGACAAACCCGATGCAGGGATAAAAAAAAAAAAAAACGGGTAGTACTTACCCGAATCCCCGCGCTCCGGTGACTTCTTACTTACCTTGTGAAGATGGCCGCCGGGATCTTCACCCTCGGTGGACCGCAGGTCTTCTGTGCGTTCCATTGCTGATTCCAGCCTCCTGATTGGCTGGAATCGGCACACGTGACGGGGCGGAGCTACGCGGAGCAGCTCTCCAGCACGAGCGCCCCATTCAACACAGAAAAGACCGGACTGCGCAAGCGCGTCTAATCGGGAGATTAGACGCTGAAAATTAGACGGCACCATGGAGACGAGGACGCTAGCAACGGAACAGGTAAGTGAATAACTTCTGTATGGCTCATAATTAATGCACAATGTACATTACAAAGTGCATTAATATGGCCATACAGAAGTGTATACCCCCACTTTGTTTCGCGGGACAACCCCTTTAAGTGATTTATTTTGTGAGCGAACTCTACTACCGAAGACGGTCAGTTGCTCGGCCAGTGTTGAGCGATCACGGCCCACACAGTCGCTAAAAATCCCATAGGAGATCTTTTTCAAAAAGGGTAATGAACCCGGTATAACAGGAGAGCCAGCTGAGGAGTCGTCACTACGGAGTAGGATGCTACTTTCTCATATATTAGGAAGACCACTTTTCAAAAAGCCCGAAGATCCGGGCACTCTCACCAAACGTGAAGCAGAGTCCTTTTTGCGGAGTTACAACGCCAACAGGAATCTGATATAGTAAAGTACTGCGTACCAAGCAGTAAAATAACTTTATAAAATTTGGTATTGCAGTAATTGTACCTACCCGCAGAATAAAGGTAACATGTCATTTTTACTGTAAAGTGAATGACGTAAACATGAAACTCTTCTGAAAGAATAAAAAGATTATAGCTCTCAGGTGGCAAGGATAAAAAAACAAAAAAGTTATGTGTCATCAAGGGGTTAAAGGAACCCTATTGTGAATATACTGCATACAGTACCTTATCAGGGTGAGGCCTGTGGTTCCTGGCTCCTGAGGCTGTTGCAGCTCTAATAGGCTCTGCCTTGGAATATGGTTTCCAGTAAAACTCATCATTGTACATGCTTATGCCAACAGGGTCACACAGATAGTAAGGGTTTCTGTAGCTCTTAGATGTCTTAGGTCTGCAAGATAAACACAGATAAAATATGCATGCTGCTAACATTTCATATGACATTTCAATAGTCAAGAGAGTGCGGATGGATGTGACATCTACACCTGTAAAGTGACCTTACTGATGACATTTCCTTTAAATGACTCAATGACATATTCAACAAGAGCAGCAGTAGAATATAAACTGCTCTCAACATAAACACAATATTAGCTCATTAAAGACTAAAGCATTACGCACAAAAATAATAAAGATTTCTGCATGTGACACGGGGTTTATTAGATTTTTTCTGTCTTGGTTTGATCTGAAACAGTAGACCCCCGTGATTTTTTTTGCTTCAATGCATCAAAAATGAAAATTAAAACTACTCTGCAAATATTTTTGATTTACTATTTGGAGTCTACAGCTGCTATGGAGACCAATGGGTCTCCATGGTAACAGACTACAAGCAAACCCTGTGTAGTCTGATCCTGCAGTCATTTCTATCCATCTGAGTTACCTAACAAATATTTGTTAGTAAGAAGTACTGAACAGATGGAAGAAAGTATGGATCACACTACATACGGTAGGTTTGTTTGTACTCTGTTACCATAGAGACACATAAATCTGCAAAGGAAATGCAGACACAAAATAATAGAATAAATTGGACTACTTGTTATGTTGGTTGCTATGGAAGATATATCCTTTAATCAAATTAGGCAGTCTGCATGATTCATTGACTTTATATTTGTACCATAGAGAATAATTTTTCAATCACCGTAAAGATGAACTGTTCGTGAAGAGAGGTCCAACACTATACTAATCTAATCTCCCTGACCATAATGTTGGTTAAGACAGCTAAGAGGAACTTTAGGACAGTACACATGATGGCTAAGTAAGCAACTGATGCAATGTAGGACATATATAGAAATATTAAAAGGGCCACTCCTGCAAAAACACATTTTTCCATAATTGCACCCCTCACCACATTGCTTGTCACACTCTGGATGTCTCCAATGTATATTGCAGTTACTTCCATGCAGTACAGCCTCCTGTATGATACTTATATCAGACACCATCTTGATTTTTAGATTTCTCCTTGCTTTATCTTTTACTATTCTGTGCTATCAATCCCATTATGTATCAGAATAGCATCACGTGACCATCTAGAGACTGTACCATCTCTGTTGTAGGGAGGACAGGGTAATTATCACTACTCTGCATATTCACCTAAATAAAGGCTATAAGTATACAGTCAGGAGGATGAACTATTATCTCCTTCATTACAACTGTATGACAGGACTCTTTAATTCAACAGTAACTATCATAGGAGTTTCTGTGTCCCCCTCTAAACAGCTTATGTGATAGAGTCCATCACACACCTCTGATTGACTGAAAAACTGACTAATTTGAGAACACGTAAATCCAAGTAAATCTGAGCTATTTAGAGTTGAGACCAAATGACCCACCTGCATAGAAGCACTCCAGGACTTTCACATAGAAAGGGATAACTAAAAGGTAATACTAACCGAATTATATATACACTGGAGGACTAGTAACAAAATGAATGAAAAAAAAATAATCACCAGAGTGTCTCTTTAAGAGCTGAAGAAAACAACAAGTACCATGACTTACCGTACAGCTACTGATGGAGAACACACATTATGAGGGTATTCTCTATTCATCGTTGTTTCATATGGATCCCATATGTTTCCTCCTTCAAAAAAGTAAGATAAATCACCAAACGTAACCAAAAATGTACAGTCATAGGCTAAAGTTTTGCGACTGGAACAAATTTTGGTTTTCGCAAACTTTGCTGCTTCAGCGTTTTAAGGTTTTCAGACAGGTGTTTCTATGGCATACTGAACTGCAATTATAAGCATTCCATAATTTTTAATCTTTTATTGAGAAATACATCAAGTTTAGGCAAAGACTCAATATTTCCAGTTTGACCCTTTTTTTCAAGGCTGCTGCAATTTGCCATGGCATGCTGGACCTAGAATGTGACAAAATGATAATGTGGTTTAACTTGGGCAATGTTAGAAATTTGGCGCTATTCTTATCATAATTTCATATCCACTACCTAATAATTTGGAAACTGTGGTACACCTTATATTGGGAGAATGGTTGAGGAAGGGGGCTTGTTTGTTTTAAGGCTCTTTTACATACAACGATTATTGCTCAAAATTCGCCTGAATGGGGGGGCGTGGCCTGACTGAGGACGGTGGCAGTCGCAAGCTTCTGAGCTCCGCTCCGTCCGTTACCTCCGTAGCAACTCTCAAAGCATCAGCGGGTCCCTTCACCTTCCCGGAGACGCGCTGCTTACCTCACCATCTAGCCATGACTCGGCGCAGGACGGCGAGAGCCTCCCCGGTCCCGGTGGCTGATTTCTTCTCCGTTCGGAGCGGCAGAAAGACCCCGGCGGCGGCGCGCTCCTCATCTAAAAGCTCCACGCAAGGCTCCGCAAACGTTCCGGCTACATCCCAGGAAACACCGACAGGGAGCTCCAGCTTCCGCCGAGACGACTCCCGCAGTTCTCCAAGCCTGGGAGAGGTGAGTGACAGCTTCACGGGCATTACACACACCACCACCTCCCCACCTAAAATGGCGTCGGGCCGCATGTCAGCCCCAAGAGACAGTTTCTCCCCATCTGCTAGCCCGGAAAAAAGAAGGCAGAGAATGGAGGAGGCAATTGCTACCTCCCTGCCTCCATCCAACAGCACAGAGTTACTTGATATGGTCCCTACCTCAGACCAGCCTG
Organism: Eleutherodactylus coqui; assembly: GCF_035609145.1. Classification (NCBI taxonomy): domain Eukaryota; kingdom Metazoa; phylum Chordata; class Amphibia; order Anura; family Eleutherodactylidae; genus Eleutherodactylus; species Eleutherodactylus coqui. The sequence continues at coordinate 446,936,798 of NC_089837.1, forward strand.
CAACACAGGCGTTTATAAAAGAGATGATACTTGCCCTTAGAAGCACCATGAGGGAGGACCTGCATACATTCTCTGCATCATTTAACTCCGCAGTAGTGGAAATTGAGGAGAGAACTTCCCATATAGAGAACAAAATGGGAGAACTGACTAAGTCCCACAATACATTAATTGACGCCCATTACACCTTGGAGGAAGAAGTAGAGCAGATTAAAGTTAAAATGGCGGATCTGGAAGACCGCAACCGTCGGAATAATGTCAAATTTAGGGGCATCCCCGAAAAAATCAGCCCAGCAGAGTTGAAGGATTTTCTGATTCACCTAATGAAAAAACTTCTTCCCTCAACGCCTGTCCAGGAATTGATTATTGATAGGGCGCACCGCCTGCAGAAGCCAAAGTTTCTACATGAAAACATACCGCGCGATGTGATTGCGCGGATTCATTTTTTCCACGTTAAAGAGGCATTGATGTTTGCGTCTCGCAAAATGCCTGATCTGCCCCCGCAATACTCAGGCATTAAGCTTTTCGTGGACTTATCGGCAGCCACCATTCAATCCAGGAAAGCCTTTTCCCGCGTCACTACCACGCTTAGGAGGGAGAGAATCCCATATAGATGGGGCTTTCCCACAAAGCTCATCCTCCACAGAGAAGGAGTTACACACATCTTCAACAAACCAGAAGAGGGGGAGAGGTCCCTAGCCTCTTGGGGTCTCCAAATTAGCGAAGATTCTCACGACAAACCCCCTAACCAACGAGCCTCTGTGCCTTCTGAGGAAAGTCTACAGCCCCATCCCCCCCGCTGAACTCTGATGTTCTTTTGCTTTAAACCTGGAGGTTAACCGTGCTTTCTAAGTCGGGTGAACTTTTATTCCCCCCCATTCACTTACAGGACTACATCCCTGTAATAAACAGCTGACTTTGTTTCGCTGTTCCCAGGATCTACTATCGTAGACCTAAGTGTATTGCTATACAGAAAATGTTTATCGGTTACTTGTTCCGGTACTATGTGCCAATCATTTGTGTTAAGTGTGTTTATGTTTCCCCCCCCTTCTGTGACAGGTCGGTAGCCAGCATCAATCAGGGTCCTCACAAATTCTTCGCGAAATCCCCCCCAATAATATGACAGTTAAAATATGCTCTTTAAATACAAAAGGGCTGAACTCCCCCTTTAAGAGATCAGCGGCCTGGAGAGATGCGCTTCGGGAGAAAGTTGATATTCTGTGCTTACAGGAGTCGCACCTCACTCCCGCATCGCGTCACCTTTTCTCACATAAAAGATTCCCCCAGGTCTTTTTCTCATGCGCCCAGGAGAAGAGAGCGGGGACTATCATTGCCATTAAGGACTCAGTCGATGCCACAATCACTGAGCAGGTGGTCGATCCGAGAGGAAGGTTCATAATCTTGGTGGGCCTCTTTAATGGTGTCCCACTAACTTTGGTAAACCTCTACGCTCCGAACTCCTCACAGATCTCTTTCCTAAATAAGATCGTTAAAAAAATACGCAAAGTTCAGAAAGGCAAAACCATAATATGCGGGGACTTCAACATTATTCCTGATAAGCAGCTAGACTCCACCAGCACAACTAATAGATCCTCCCCCACGATTTCAAAGTGGCTCCAAAAACAGGCGCTCTTTGACTCCTATAGGTGTCTCAATTCAACGTCTAGAGAATACACTTACTACTCCCCTCGCCACAGATCCTTCTCAAGGATTGATCTATTTCTGTTAGATAAATGGACCCTCCCGTGCGCTAGGAGTGCGGAGATAGGTAGGGCCACATGGTCAGACCACGCCCCCGTATTTCTCTCGCTAGCAATAGCGAGATCCCCCCCGACTCTGGGAAGCTGGAGAATTAATACAGCCCTTATGAGACTCCCGGAATATAAAAAGTCTATCAAAGAGGCACTGAATGAATACTTTTCAACTAATGTAAATCCAGAGGTGGACGTGTTCTCCACGTGGTGCGCCCATAAGGCGTTCATGAGGGGGATTTTGATCAAGATCAGCTCCCATCATAAAAAAAAGAAGCAATTATTAGTTAATAGTATCCTGGAACAAATCGCAAAGACAGAGCAAAATATCCAGTCCTCCCCTTCTATCGAGCTACACAGGGAACTTATGGCCCTTCGTCACAATCTTCGCCAGGAACTGATTGGAGATTATATTAAAACCTTAAACTTCTCTAAGATGAACTACTACACGGCCTTTAATAAACCCTCCAAGCTGATGGCTAGGATAATTAAACAAAGACAGGCCCCAACCAAAATTCCATTCCTGATCAAACAAGATGGATCTAACACCAAAATATCCCATCCCCAAGCCATAGCGGATGAGTTTAGCCTCTTTTATTCTAAACTTTACAATTTAAACAAAGATGATCTCACCCACCAACCGGACACCCACCAAATCAACAAATTCCTGGAGGGGATTCGTCTCCCCACTATTGGAGAGGACCACCTGAAACTATTGAATTCCCCAGTCTCCCTCTTGGAGATTCTGGGTACAATAAAGTCCCTAAAGACACACAAGGCCCCGGGTCCGGACGGCTTTTCTAACGAATATTATAAAGACTTTGCCCCGGATCTGGCGCCTTGTATGGTAGATACATTCAATAAAGCGGTATCTACGGGCTCCCTCCCGAAGGAAATGCTAAATGCCACTATTGTGACAATCCCTAAACAGGGGAAGCCCCCGACCTCTCCTGCAAATTTTCGGCCCATTTCACTACTCAATAGTGACACAAAAATTTACTCTAAATTACTCGCCCAGCGCCTCCTAAAAATCCTTCCACAAATAATCCATGGCGACCAGGTGGGCTTTACTAGGGGGAGACAGGCATCGGATGGCACCAGAAGGGTCTTAAATTTGGTAGCAGTGGCGGAGGCGGACCGCACCCCAGCTATACTATTGGCTTTAGATGCTGAGAAAGCCTTTGATAGGCTCCACTGGGGGTTCGCCTTCGCCACCCTAGAGAAGTTTGGATTCTGTGGAGACATTCTTGGGGCCATCCGTGCCCTCTATGGAGAGCCCTCTGCTGGAGTTCTAGTAGATGGGACCTTCTCAAAACCTTTTAAAATAACAAATGGCACCCGGCAAGGGTGTCCATTATCCCCCTTACTCTTTACTCTTATTATGGAACCCCTGGCGGAGGCGATTAGAATGAACGCAAACATTAGAGGGATACCCGCTGGCGAAAGACAACACAAAATTAGCTTGTTCGCGGACGATGTCCTGCTCCTTCTCACAGACCCCATTGCTTCCCTGAGAGAGGTCTCCCACATAATTCAAGAATTTAGCAAGGTGTCCTACTATAAATTAAATATCGACAAATCGCAGCTACTTGCTATTAATATAGACAACTCCCTGAAAGTAGATATCCAAAAAGAATTCCCTTTTCGATGGGGAGAGGACGCCCTCCCGTTTCTGGGGATAAAAATTTGTACTCCCCTGTCCAACACGGTCCAAGCCAATCTCTCTCCTTTGTTGGCTAACCTTCACGGAGAACTTGCGTCCCTGGGAAAAAGTGAGCCGTCGTGGATGGGTAGGGTCACTCTTTATAAAATGCTGATCCTTCCTAAAATCCTATATATATTTCGCACGGTCAACCTCCCGATCCCTAGGCTTGAAGTACAGAAGTTTCAGAAACAATTATCTGGATTTGTATGGAGAGGTAGAAGACCGAGAGTCGCTGCCTCTATTCTACACTTAAACAGGAAGCAAGGGGGTCTGGGGCTGCCAAACTTGTGGTCCTATCTGCAGGCATCCATCATTAATCAATCCAGAATATGGTTAAGTCCGGATCCGGGGCCAAGCTGGCTACAAATTGAGACCCATCTGAATGGTGGTAGGCCTCTCCGCTCTCTTCTCCTGGCATCCCTACTGGCCTCGTCCACACCGACTGAGCTCCCGGTCTTCAGTGCTGGGAATCTGTCCCCTACCATGCAGGCCGTACTGGAGTCGTGGAGGTGGTGGGCTCGTCGACCCGGCAATCACAGGGGTAAAGTGTTGGATCATATTCCCATTATTGCCTTGGAATACCTCGTCCCCGACCTACACTTGGGGAGTTGGGTGGTGAAGGGAATATCAAACGTAAATGATATAATAATAGATCAAGGTGCCGCCTCGTTCCAAGATCTGAGAGAAAGATTTGACTTGCCAATGAGAGAATTCCTCAGATACCTCCAGGTAAGATCCCTTCTCCGGACCACTGGGGTGGCCAGGGTGAAACTGGCGACTGACCTCTTGAGAATCCTTAAGAGCCCGGGCCCGTCGTCTCGCTCCATGGTCAGGGTCTGCTATGACTCTTTCTCTGGCGACATGGGGGATACAAAAAGGGCACACATCCTCAACTGGGAGAGGGACCTGGGGAGGAAGTTTCCACCAGATAGATGGATTGCGGCCTTCACGTGGGCCAATAAGGCAACTATTAATGCAAACATTTTGGAAGTACACACAAAGGTGCTGACGAGGTGGTACTTCACCCCAGTGGCGTTGGCAAGGGCATTTCCCGACTCGGGAGATGGTTGCTGGAGACATTGCGGCCACAGGGGTAACATTTATCACATTTTTTGGAGCTGCCCGAAGCTGTCACAATTCTGGGCCGATGTCTTCTCCTGGATGAGGGTGATTACGAGGGTGCACATCCCCAGATCCCCCGAACTGGCTATTCTGCTACTTGACAACGACCATATGCCACATTCCATTAAAAGGTGGGTGGGCCACGTTCTTCTCACCGCCAAACTGCTGATATCTAGGAGATGGAGGGCGGCTGAGACCCCCACTATCTCGGAACTAAAGCAAACAATTTCTGATCACAACACATACGAAAAATTGTTCGCCCTAAAGAACGGGAACTATGCTAATTATTGTATAAAGTGGGACCCATGGTTACATAATTGCTTGACCTAACTCTTGACTCTCGGTTATTGACTGACTGTTTCTCTTCCCTCTCCCCTCCCCCCCCCCCCCCCCCCCCCCCTCCCCTCTACCCCACCTCTACTCTGTTATTGGTTATCAGTTTAAATGTTCAAAAGTAATATATAATATACATTGTCTTATTTCTCAGCAGTAGTTTCGCTTATACTGTTATACTCTTGACATCCTCCTCCCATAAACTACAGCCATGGACTCTATTGGGATTCTGGATAAAGGGAAGTTGTCAATGAATGTTTTTCTTGTTAACAACGCTAAAAAAAACTACGTAACACACTTGTCTGCAAAGTTATCTGTTCTATGTTATATATGTAACAATGTGTTAGAAACCCAATAAAGAACAAATTGTTTAAAAAAAAAAAAAAAAAATTCGCCTGAATGACTGAAAATGAACAATAATCGTTACATGTAGACGCGGACATCATGCAGTTTTCGTTTGAAAGATGGATTTCAGTTCACTTAAAATCCATCGTTCACAACTCTGCAAGACTGAGCAGATACATTCCATTTGAATATATTTTGCTCATCTTTCAATAGATTGCAGGATGTTCTCCTCCTGGCATGTGCACACTAGATGCCAGGAGAACAATGTAGCTGTTTGCACAGCTGGGTATGGGTTTAAACACATGCTGGGCCCTGCAAACAACTGCTAGAGGTCTTTTTACATGCAAATGAAGTTGATAAAGTGTTAAAGGGGTTGTCCCGAGGCAGCAAGTGGGTCTATACACTTCTGCATGGCCATAATAATGCACTTTGTAATGTACATTGTGCATTAATTATGAGCCATACAGAAGTTATAAAAAGTTTTATACTTACCTGCTCCGTTGCTGGCGTCCTCGTCTCCATGGTGCCGACTAATTTTCGCCCTCCGATGGCCAAATTAGCCGCGCTTGCGCAGTCCGGGTCTTCTTCTTTTCTGAATGGGGCTCCGTGTAGCTCCGTGTAGCTCCGCCCCGTCACGTGCCGATTCCAGCCAATCAGGAGGCTGGAATCAGCAATGGACCGCACAGAAGCCCTGCGGTCCATGGAGACAGAGGATCCCGGCGGCCATCTTCAGCAGGTGAGTATGAAGACGCCGGACCGCCGGGATTCAGGTAAGCGCTGTGCGGGTGGTTTTTTTAACCCCTGCATCGGGGTTGTCTCGCGCCGAACGGGGGGGGGGGGGGGTTTAAAAAAAAACAAAAACCCGTTTCGGCGCGGGACAACCCCTTTAATGGCCATTAACACTTTATGCAAATGGATCGCTAAAACTTTCAGTCATTTGAAAGAATTATCTTTGGTGTAAAAGGGCTTTTACTTTTTGTTGTATATGAAAAAGAAAAAGCATTAGTAAAAATTATGTGATAAAGCAAAAAAAAACTATTTCTGTGATAACTTTTGTTTATCCACTCTTTTCAGTATTACCACAGGTTCCCAATGAAATGGATATCTGGAGAGTTTCCTGGCCATGGACCCAAAATTTCAATGTTTTGTTCACCAAGCCACTTAGTTATCACTTTTGCCTTGTTTCATTCATTTTATGCAGGATAAAAATTATCGTTGGCTCATTCACTAATCGTTTTGTTTAAATATCGATCATTAAGTATCTGCCTGTATAAACAGGATGCCAGAGTGAACGAGTGAACTCTGAAATCTTTCACTCATTCAATGCAGGAAAAAGCATTGTTCATCCCCAAATTGCTCCTGGATGGCTGGGAGAAGTTGGTCTTGGAGAATTTTTAGATACCACTCTTTATTCATGGCGGTGTTCTTAGGCAAAACTGAGTGATAAAGGGAAAATTAAAAAATATGGAATGTATATGCATGGGCCGGGCAGGGTTCTGTGCACAGAAAACACTACGATGGAAAGTTTACGTAGACCTCTACAGGCGTAGACGCTAGTGGAATAAAATATGTGTTATGTGATCAAGATCTTGTGTAATCATGATGACCTGCTTATGTATGCTTTCCTTAAAATGCCAATAAAAAAAAAATAATAATAATTACAGACGGGGTGGCAACCCGCTGTTCCTCTGAGGTACTGCAGACTGCCACCTGAGGTGGAAGCGGCACCCTTGAGTCTGCTCTTATAATTGAATCAGCATGACAGAGCGATATCAGCCGCCTTGTCCTCGTTAACACTTTCTCTTGAGCTAACGATATCATTGAAATTATGTCAGCAGGTCATTTTTTGACAGGGTTGAAATTCAGTGGAAATTGGGTTTTTGTGATAAAGTTAATTTTCATGGCAAGGAATGAATTTGCAGTTTATTTCAATTCATGTGATCACTCTTCATACCAATCCAAAGTTAATGCAAACTGCCGCTATAAAGACTGAAGAAGCAAAACTTGTGTCGGTCACAAAAAGTTTGCCCATGACAGTATTAATTGTTCTGGATCTTATAAACCATTTCCGCACCATGGACTGACTGGTAGTAACACAATACAGACCCACTGATAAGCACAACTAAATTAGCTGTCAGGGTGTTGTCAAATGATGAAAGATTATTTAATGCCAAGTCTGCAGCCTGCCCCGTGAATTGCAGTACATCAGACCTACTTTTCTCTATGTAGCATTGTTTTTAATGTAGTATATCTGCAGCAGCATACCTCAGGACAATGCACAATACTTTTAGTTAAATGGGATCTACGAGACCCCCAAAAAGTAGGAAAAGCTGGGATCATCATAAAATAAAAATAGGCAGCATTACTCACCTGTTCTTTCACCAACCACTCCAGACCCGCCAGTCTTAGTTTTTCAGCGCTGCAGCAATGGCGTGTCGGATTCCAAATGTGACAGCTGAGGCCAGTGATTACGCAGCCGTCACATGAGGACACCGCCCGCCACCTGTACTCCTACCAGGCAGGGCACCGCCCGCCACCTGTACTCATACCAGGCAGGGCACCGCCCGCCACCTGTACTCATACCAGGCAGGGCACCGCCCGCCACCTGTACTCATACCAGGCAGGGCACCGCCCGCCACCCGTACTCATACCAGGCAGGGCACCGCCCGCCACCCGTACTCATACCAGGCAGGGCACCGCCCGCCACCCGTACTCATACCAGGCAGGGCACCGCCCGCCACCTGTACTCATACCAGGCAGGGCACCGCGAGCCACCTGTACTCATACCAGGCAGGGCACCGCCCGCCACCTGTACTCATACCAGGCAGGGCACCGCCCGCCACCTGTACTCATACCAGGCAGGGCACCGCCCGCCACTTGTAACATCCCATAATCTATTTTCCTCACCCACAATCCATGCTGTCACATTTCCTTCTAGCACATCTTACCAAGAAAAGCCATTGCCGTCTTGGGTCTTTGTGCGGTTCTGGTCTTCACTCCTGAAGGCTTGCTGTCGTTGCTGCTGAACTTGGAGGATATTAGTAGACAGGATGCCAGCTGCTCACATTTTCTTTTCTCCAACAATGATTTACTTTTCTCCCTCAGATAGTTCAGCTGCTCCATGAACTGCGGCTTCAGAATGTCTCCGTCCAGCTATGAAATCATTGCGAATACGTAGAAAAGTCAGTATGCACAACTGCAGTCATTGCATAACCTATTATAGCTTGTGAGGATCTTCACATGAGGGCGTTTTTGCAGGGATCAATGGTCCATGTGAAAAAAAAAAATCACTACATCTCCTATTCCAGTCCGCAGCATGGAAGAGAATAGGACATGCAACGTCCCCATAGATCAGACGGCCATCTGTGGGGCAGTGGACATGGGTATCCCGATGCAAGCTGCACCTGAGAGGCACAACTCTCATACGGCCATCTGCATTCAGCGTTAGGGCTTCTTCACAAGAGCGTATGTGTTTATACGTTCGCCTGTACGTGAATTTAGCCACATTCGTCTCCCGATCTTAATTGGCTTATTTAAAGCCATTCACACGGGGTGCTGCTGCGTATATGTAAAAAACACGCTGAAGCGATGGCAAGCGACGATCGGGATAAAATGTGCGGAATAACAATTAATGCCCAATTAGGGCGAGCTGCCTTCTTTTCTGAGTGTTGTATGCCGGGTAACTCCCTCCCCCTCCCTTTTTTTCCAGCTGCCATAGAAGTCTATGGGAACTTGCTTCGTATCACATCGAAAAAAATAGGACAAGACCTGTATGATAAAATATGGCGAAAAAGATCGAGGGGCAATTTTTTCTTGCACAAGTATTTTACACGCAAAAAAACCCAACAAAACAAAAACCCTTCTCCGAATGAAGCAAATGAAATCTAATGCATCACATGGTTGTGTTTTTGGTGCGACTTTTTTAGGCGCTGAAATACCTGCGTAAATACGGTTGTCTGGCCATCAGGCCGGGGTCACACAGGTGAGCATTTGCGCATTTTGAGTATTTTTGCAGTGGGCGTCACGTATTTGCGCACACATAGGCCTGTTTTACTTTACTTTTTGCATGTGGAAATTCTGCGCAAAAAAACATGTTCCCATTGATTAAAATGGGCAATTAGGGCAAAGTCACTGAGGACGCCCCCAAAATATAACTTTAATAGTATAAAACCAAAAACTAGGGCCAATATAACACAAAAATAGTCGATCAATATGGTGAAATATAACGCGCAGCCCCAAAATACTGTCAGGAAAACCGCTGAAGGCGAATCCCCACATCCGGATTATATTCCTATATCCAGCAAATAGATCATAGTGGAATAAAGTAGCTATAGACTAGTGTTATCTGCAGGAGACCCCCCTCTATACTACACAGTGCGGCTTTAGTGCGGTTTCTGTATTAGATGAATGCAGAATTACATGCATCCCTATTGTGGAACCGCTACACCCCGCGGCAGGACATACATTGGGACACACTGCGCTGGAGGGGCAGCCTGCGCCCACCTGAGTGCTCAGCATGGTGAACGGGCTTGGAGTCTCTCCCATGTCGGCGGATCGGGCGGCTGCTCCCAGATGACCCCGGCTATGCAGAGCACTGGAGCGGTATCAGCCCTCACTGCCCGACGCTTAGGTTACTAGGCAACCGGGGAGATCACGTGTGTAGGGGCGGGGCGAGCGGCGGCGTGTGAGGGGTGTGAGCGCCCCGTGTGTAGTCCTAGTGCAGGCTGCGGGCGGGGGGATGAGGGAGACTAGGTGGGCGCTGCTCATACTGTCCCGATAACTGGGCTACTCCCCATGAGAAATGTGCACTTACCGTTACACATTAGACCTAGTGCCCACAGAGATGTACTCCCCTTGTTACCCAGCTGCTCACGTGACCCGTGCCCCTCACAAATCCCCCCCCCCCCCCATCCTGCAGAATATTCTCTGCTAAAAAATAAACAACCAAAATGGAAACCATGAGGTGCAGATTTTTCCGCTGCGGCGCACACACTGCACTGCTGCCGTACATAAAATTGCCCCTCCACCCAAAAATTCCTATAACCACCTGCACACGGGCGGAAATCCCGCGGCGGCATTTCCCGCGGGATTTCCGCCACTGAAAGTTTGCATAGGAGTACATTACAATACGCACTCCTATGCAGACAGCCGCGGTTTGGCCCCGCGAAATCTCACGCGGCAAACAAACCGCGGCATGTCCTATTTTTGTGCGGGGCACGCACTCACCCGGCCGCCGGCTCCGGTCTGCGCATGCGCCGGCTGTGCCGCAGCCGGCACATGAAAGAGCCGGGGCCGCCAGGCGCGGGTGAGTACGCGCTCGTCCCTGCAGGCTCTCGGGTCGGGTCCCGCGGCGAGAATTCTCGCCATGGGGGAAGATGCGGCGCGTCCTATCTTGTCACGTCCGTACTGTTAACACGCAAGAATCCCCAGAGGGAAAACGAAACCATTTAAATCAGTGGTTTAATGTTGTCCCGTTGTGCTTCCGTGATTATCAGTGTCGCCTAACGGGACCAAAACGCGCCCATGTGCCCGAAGACAACCTTAAGGGCTGGAATACACGGGCGTGCTTCTGACCCGTTAGGCGGCCATGAAAATCACGGGGACATAATGGGATGAACAAAACCATCGATTCCATGGTCAGGATTCTGGCGCACAATATTAATACTAACCGCCAGAAAAGATAGGACTTGCGCTATAGTCCTCGCACGTAAAAAAAGCTATTTTCCTGCTTCTACTTTAAACTTGCGCAATAGCACAAAGTTTGAATAGTCAAGAAAAAACCCCATGGTTCCTGCGTTAATACGCTCCGTAACAGCAAGCGTATCAGAGCATGTGCCCATGTGTTTAAGCCCAGTGCTGCGGATTTTGACTCTGTTTTGGATGCGGAAATGCTGCAGAATTTGCCACTTCAGATGTTCCACAGTATTTCCGCCCCGTGTGCCAACATGCCATTCAGCAGCCACAGCGCCCCCCCTCCAAATTCTCTGCACTGGCAGCGTTTTCAGCACCCGGTGGCCTTCCGTGAGAGCAGTGCTGCTGGTTAGGTGATGCCACTTGGGCATGACCAGATGGTGCAGATTTTGATTCTAAGGCTGGGTTCCTACACAGCGTATTCCAGACAGAAATCTCGCGGTTCGGCCGGAGCGAAAAAAACGTGAGATTTCCACAGGAAAAGCGCTGCTTCAAAATCCGCGGTACTTAGCTGCGGGTTTTGGAGCAGCTTAGCCGCACACTTTTCCGTTGTGGCCGGCGCTCTCATAGAGGAGAACGTGGCCGCAACGGAAAAGAAAAAAGAATGGACACGCTGCGGCTGGCGAATCCACACCGCAACGCCGGCTTTGTCATGACGAATTCGCCGTTTCTCAGAAATCTCGTCCACATGGCTGGCTAATCCCGGGCTTTAGCAGCCACAGGCAGATTTGCCGCGGCAAAATCCCGGACGGAATTTCTGCGACAAATCCGCCCTGTGTGAACCCAGCCTTAAGGATTTTGCCACAGAATTTCCCGCTGCAGAAAACCGCATCATTTCAACCACACGTAAATAAATCCTTAGGGCTCCTTCACACTGGCAACCGCGATATCGCCGCAAGAAAATCGCGACAAAATTGCAACTGTCGACCCACGATTTTTGTGCGTCAGCACTGCTTTTTTTCGCAAAACCATCACTGCCACTTGCGATTTTCTCGTGTTTTTTTTTCATGTGATTTTGCTGCAATTTTTTAATGCGAAAGTTAATAGAACTTTGTAATATCAAAAACGCATTGCATCGCACGAAAATCACAGGTCCGTGCGATGCGATAAAAAATGCGGTGGGCTTATAATGTGGTGGGCTTGGATGCAGTTGGCTTATAATGTGGTGGGCTTGGATGCAGTTGGCTTATAATGTGGTGGGCTTGGATGCAGTTGGCTTATAATGTGGTGGGCTTGGATGCAGTTGGCTCAGTTTTAGTATACTTCTAAATAGATACCATATAATGTACTCAAATCCACAGTGATAGTGTTTACAGTGCGGTTGTGTCCGGTGATCACAGTTGGTCTTCTCTATTTGGAGACATCCTTATTTCATTTTCTTCTCTCTAGGCCCAGACCACCATTAAGATTTTTTCAAACCATGACTTGCCTGTGTCCACTGTACCCATCTGGCTGCTGCAACCCTAATCATCTTTTCAGTGCCCCCCGAAGTGATTATATGCCCACTCTGGCTCCACTGAGTATCAATGACTCTTTCTGTGTCCCCCACTTACTAATATGACCCTCTGTGGCTCTAGTTAGTAATAAGACTCCCTGTGTGTCTTACATTTAAATAGTGCCCCCCTCTATGAATCCAATTAGTAAAAAGACCCGTTCTGTGACCCCATCTAGTAACATCCTCTGTTGCCCCACTTACTAATATGACCCTCTGTGGCACTCAGTGGTAATAAGACCCCCTCTGCAGACCCACATTATAATAGTGACTTTCTCTGTGACACCTAGTAGTTTTACCCTCTGTGGCCCCAACTAGTAATACGACCCCCTATGTGCCCCAATTAGTAGTATGATCAACTATGGCCCAAACTAGTAATAGGGCCCCCTCTGTGCTCTGCTTAGTAATAGTGACCCTCTCTGTGGTTAGTAATATGACCCAATTCAAAATAGGACCTGCTGGGTGCCCACACTTAGTAATAGGACCACCTCTGTGGCCCCAATATGTAATAGTGATGCCATTTGTGGCCCCAATTAGCAATAGGTCCTCTTGTGTGCCCCAAATAGTATAGGGGCCCTCTCTGCCCAGTGGTAGAAAGCCTCTGGCTGTAGGGAGAGGAAGGGGTTAAATAATTACTAAATTGACAACTTTTTGCATGCAGAGATAAATTTAAACCCTTCCTCTCCCAATGACCAGAGATTTAGCAACATGGATTATAATAGAGGCAACTGCAACGGCCATGGGCTCCCGTGGTCCCTAGGGACCATAAATCCGTGTGAAAAACAGTCCATGTGTATAGACTCATAGGCTATAATGGGGCTGTGTGCTGTCAGTGGAATTACATGGACATCACACAACTCAAAAATATGCTAGTATTCCCATTTGGGACTTATATGGCATATCTACAGGATAAGTTTGACAGGTGTGGGTCCCTTCTCTGAGACCTGCATTTATCTCACTTTCAGGCCCCACCACCCCTGAACTGGTTGTTAGCAGAAGGATGGAAATGGCTGAGCAGGCTTCGCTATGCTTCTTCCATAACTCCCACAGAAGTCAATGTGAGTTATACAAACAGCATAGCACAATAAGTTACACTGTTTCATTAACTAAGGAGGTGCAGAAACAGCGTAGCTGTGCTAAGCTGTTTGTGTAATTCCCATTGGCGTAGCCTAGCAGCACTGGGCTATTTCCTTTCTCCCGCCCACCTCATTTTTAGCAGTGTTGTGATAATGGTTATATATGACCCAGAGGGGAACACATCTTTAATGCAACATCATACATATCATCAGAGAATGTAGTTCATCATCAGTGTACTGCTTAAAGGGGTTTCCCAAAATCAACATTTATCAGCTAATTGCAAGCTAAATCAATGCTGGCACCACCCATTGCAAATGTAAAAGGGGTGAACAGTGCCCCACACCCCTTTTGCATATGATAGCAGCTTGGCCACTGTTGGGCAATTTGCGGCATTCCAGACTGAGGTACAGTGAATCAGGCTGCAATATTAAAGTTGGTCACAGGAGGGAGCTCCAGTATTGCTCATAGAAGTCAGTGAAGCTATTCATTCATTAATAGAGTGTATGGATATTAGGAAGCTTTCAGAAAAGGGTTCTGGTTGGCTGTGTAGCCCCCTGTAACACAGTGGAGTAATGGCCAACAGACATCTTGGGACTGTTACACAGCCCTGTACAGTGCACAGCAAACAGTGGGTCAGAGAGGCAGCACACAGCCTGTTGATGTGGTGGGTGCCGCATATTAAGGCCTCCTGCCCACGGCTGTGTCAGACTCTGCCGGCGGAATATCGCAGCGGAGTCCGACACGGCGCCCCACAAAGACCCCATACTCACCTCTCCGGATCCACCGCGAGAGTCCTGTCCGGCGAGTCGTTGCGCATGTATCGCCTGATGGACAGCTTCCATTGACTACAATGGAAGCCGGCCACACGTTTTTCTGTGGCAAATAGAACATGCCGCGATTTCTATCACGCTGCGGAATTCCGCGGTAGAGTTCTGCAGCGTGAACATTGCTAGGCAATAGAACCTAATAGCTGCGGAATAACACAGCAGATTTCCACCGCATTTAACACGGAGGAAATCTGTCTGTGGAAATTAATCCTAAGAAAGGAGGTAAAGGCTGTGTTTCCGTGTCAGGGTAGTGCCCAGAAGAAACATCCATGACCGCAGTAGACAAGTGGCTGGCTGCATCGGGTGCAACCGCTCTCCAGTCTGGGGAGATGGACAGGGGCCAAGTTACCAGAGTGCTTCAGTCATAAAGGATCGGACAATTTTTAGTGGCTTTATGCATGTGGTGGTTTTATTGGCCTATTTTTTTCTCCTATTTAACTAAAATTTTTGTTTCTTTTACTAGAGGTCATATGTACAAAATAAAAAGTTTTTAAAAAATTTTTTCTTCTCAATTTTTAAAATTAGTACATTAAGGGTGGCTACTAGAGATGAGCGAACCTACTCGTTTCGAGTAATTACTCGATCGAGCACCGCGATTTTCGAGTACTTCAGTACTCGGGTGCAAAGATTTGGGGGGCGCCGGGGGGCGGGGGGAGGCGTGACGGAGCGGGGGGTAGCAGCGGGGAACAGGGGGGAGCCCTCTCTCTCTCCTTCTCCTCCCCACTCCCCGCTGCAACCCCCCACTCACCCACGGGGCCCCCCGAATCTTTTCGCCCGAGTACGGAAGTACTCGAAAATCGCGGTACTCGGGCGAAAAAGGGGCGTGGCCGAGTAGGCTCGCTCATCTCTAGTGGCTACCCATTAGCGATATTTTTTCCTATAATGCAAGAGCAATGATTGTGAAACCAATGATTTTCAATGGTTTGATACTCATTTCCGATTTTTACTCTTAAAGGGGTTGTCCCGCGAAAGCAAGTGGGGGTATACACTTCTGTATGGCCATATTAATGCACTTTGTAATATACATCGTGCATTAAATATGAGCCAAACAGAAGTTATTCACTTACCTGCTCCGTTGCTAGCGTCCTCGTTTCCATGGTGCCGTCTAATTTCAGCGTCTAATCTCCCGATTAGACGCGCTTACGCAGTCCGGTCTTCTCCCTTCCGAATGGGGCCGCTAGTGCCGGAGAGCTGCTCCTCGTAGCTCCGCCCCGTCACGTGTGCCGATTCCAGCCAATCAGGAGGCTGGAATCGGCAATGGAACGCACAGAGCCCACGGTGCACCATGGGAGAAGACCTGCGGTCCACCGTGGGTGAAGATCCCGGCGGCCATCTTCGCAAGGTAAGTAAGAAGTCACCGGAGCACGGGGATTCGGGTAAGTACTATCCGTTTGTTTTTTTTAAACCCCTGCATCGGGTTTGTCTCGCGCCGAACGGGGGGGCTATTGAAAAAAAAAAAAAAACGTTTCGGTGCGGGACAACCCCTTTAAGTCTCGCAGCGCTAAGCGAGAATCTACAATATCACTCAATGTTTTCTATGGAGCCGCCGGCAGCAGCGCCAGTCCCATTGAAATCATAGGGAGTATATTGCAGACTTCTGTCACAGCTGTGACAGCTGGGACTGTGGGGGTGAAGGAATCCTCTTCCACAGCTGTCACAGCTGTGGCAGAAGTCCGTGATGCTATCCCATTGCTTTCAATGGTGTCGGCACTGCTGCGGCCCCATTGAAAGCAGTGGGTTGCAGGCAACCCCCACTGCGATCATTTTTAGGGAAGGGCTTGAAATATAAGCCCTTCCCCGAAAATCAGTTCTAGCTGTAAAAAGAAGTAAAAAAAAAACATACGCACCTAGAAGAGCTATCCGGCTATTCTGTCCGGCCCCGGCAGTCTTCTTCTGTCTTCTGGAGGCCGGGGACTGAAAAATCCCAGCCCCCAGAAAGCGCTGGTGTCATTAGTTGAGCGCTCAGCCAATCACAGGCAGTGCTCAGCCATTGAATGACAGCTGAGCGCTGCCTGTGATTGGTCACTGCGCTCAGCCAATCACAGGCAGCTCTCAGCTGTCATTTAATTTTAATGGCTGAGCCTTGCCTGAGATTGGCTGAGCACTCAGCCAATGAGACCAGCACTTTCTGGGGGTGGGGATTTTTCAATCCCCGGCCTCCAGAAGACGACTGCCATGCCTGACAGAGGAGCTGGACGGCCCTTTCAGGTGAGTATAATTTTTTTTTCTTCTACTTTTTTTTTTTTTTACAGCTAGGGCTTGTATTTCAAGCCCTTCCCCAAAAATCATCACTGCGGGGGTTGCCTACAACCCACTGCTTTCAATGGGGCCACAGCAGTGCCGACCCCATTGAAAGCAATGGGATAGCATCACAGACTTTTGCCACAGCCCTGGCAGAAGATTTCTTCACCCTGCGGTCCCCTGTGACAGCTGTGGCAGAAGTCCGCGATGTATTTCCTATCTTTTTAATGGGGCTAGCGCTGCTGCCGCCGACCCCATTGAAAAAAGTGTGCGATATCGCAGAGTTTTCAAAAATATTGCTAGTGGGAAGCCACCCTAACACTAAAATAAAGTATAGGAATGGGTTTCTCATTTTGTTTTGGATGTTTTATTGGTAAAGACTAGAGATGAGCGAACGTACTCGTCCGAGCTTGATATTCGTGCGAATATTAGGGTGTTCGGGATGCTCGTTACTCGTAACGAGCACCACGCGGTGTTCTGGTTACTTTCAGTTTCCTCTCTGAGACGTTAGCGCGCTTTTCGGGCCAATTGAAAGACAGGGAAGGCATTACAACTTCCCCCTGTGACGTTCAAGCCCTATACCACCCCCCTGCTGTGAGTGGCTGGGGTGATCAGATGTCACCCGAGTATAAAAGTCGGCCCCTCCCGCGGCTCGCCACACATGCCTTGTGAGTTAGCTGAGGGACAGTGGTATCGTGCTGGTGCTGCTGTAGGGAGAGCGTTAGGAGTCAGTGTAGGCTTCAAGAACCCCAACGGTCCTTCTCAGGGCCACATCTACCTGTGTGCAGGCTGCTGCTAGCAGTGTTTTTTTTTTTTTTTTTTCTCAAAATCGGCAGTGCAGAGCATTGCACCCGGCATTAGGGACAGAAGTGGTGTATAGGCAGGGAGAGTGTTAGGAGTGAGTGTAGCCTTCAAGAACCTCAACGGTCCTTTCTAGGGCCAAATTGAAGCGTGTGCAGTACTGTGCTGGCTGCTGTTAGCAGTGTTGCATATTTTTTTTTTTCTAAAAATCGTCTGTGCAGAGCATTGCACCCTCCATTGATACTACAGGGACAGAATTGTGTAGGCAGGGCCACAACACAGTTATTGTTCATTGAATATACGCAGTGGGTCCTTCCCTTTGCTAAAAAGGACAAAAAATTATATTTGGCCTGCCTGTGTCAGTCCTAAGGTCTCCGTGTACGTGTGTGCTGCGTGGACAACGTACAAAAATCAGACGCAACCAGCTACGCTTTACTGCAGCCTAGCGCCATTGTCTTTCCTGACTGGCAAATACCTGCTCTGCTAGAGTTAATAACTCTTCTACACTATACTTGTGTGACACTTTTTGAGGGCCACACCACAGATATTAAACTTCTTGTTCATTGAATATACGCAGTGGGTGCTTCCCTTTGCAAAAAAGGAAAATAAATTATATTTGGCCTGCCTGTGTCAGTCCTAAGGTCTCCGTGTACGTGTGTGCTGCGTGGACAACGTATAAAAATCAGACGCAACCAGCTACGGTTTACTGCAGGCTTGCGCCATTGTCTTTCCTGACTGGCAAATACCTGCTCTGCTAGAGTTAATAACTCTGCTACACTATAGTTGTGTGACACTTTTTGAGGGCCACACCACAGATATTAAACTTCTTGTTCATTGAATATACGCAGTGGGTGCTTCCCTTTGCAAAAAAGGAAAAGAAATTATATTTGGCCTGCCTGTGTCAGTCCTAAGGTCTCCATGTACGTGTGTGCTGCGTGGACAACGTACAAAAATCAGACGCAACCAGCTACGGTTGAGTGCAGGCTTGCGCCATTGTCTTTCCTGACTGGCAAATACCTGCTCTGTTAGAGTTAATAACTCTGCTACACTATAGTTGTGTGACACTTTTTGAGGGCCACACCACAGATATTAAACTTCTTGTTCATTGAATATACGCAGTGGGTGCTTCCCTTTGCAAAAAAGGAAAAGAAATTACATTTGGCCTGCCTGTGTCAGTCCTAAGGTCTCCATGTACGTGTGTGCTGCGTGGACAACGTACAAAAATCAGACGCAACCAGCTACGGTTGAGTGCAGCCTTGCGCCAATTTCTTTCCTGCTTGGGAAATCAAATCACTGGTAATACAGCATGCTGAGGGGTAGGGGTAGGCCTAGAGGATGTGGACGCGGCCGAGGACGCGGAGGGCCAAGTGAGGGTGTGGGCACAGGCCGAGCCAGTGCGGTGGCCAGGGGTAGAGGCAGGGCCAGATCGAATAATCCACCAACTGTTTCCCAAAGCGCCCCCTCGCGCCATGCCACCCTGCAGAGGTCAAGGTGCTCTACAGTGTGGCAGTTTTTCACAGAGACGCCTGACGACCGACGAACAGTGGTGTGCAACCTTTGTCGCGCCAAGATCAGCTGGGGAGGCACCACCAACAGCATGCGCAGGCATATGATGGCCAAGCACCCCACAAGGTGGGACGATGCCCGTTCACCGCCTCCGGTTTGCACCACTGCCTCTCCCCCTGTGCCCCAACCTGCCACTGAGATCCAACCCCCCTCTGAGGACACAGGCACTACCGTCTCCTGGCCTGCACCCACACCCTCACCTCCGCTGACGTCGACTCCGCTGACTGCGTCCAGACGTCGCTAGTGCCACAGTTTGAGCGCAAGCGCAACTACGACGCCACGCACCCGCACGCTCAAGCGTTAAACGTGCACATTGCAAAATTGATCAGCCTTGAGATGCTGCCGTATAGGCTTGTGGAAACGGAGGCTTTCAAAAGCATGATGGCGGCGGCTGCCCCGCGCTACTCGGTTCCCAGTCGCCACTACTTTTCCCGATGTGCCGTCCCAGCCCTGCACGACCACGTCTCCCGCAACATTGTACGCGCCCTCACCAACGCGGTTACTGCCAAGGTCCACTTAACAACGGACACGTGGACAAGCACAGGCGGGCAGGGCCACTATATCTCCCTGACGGCACATTGGGTGAATTTAGTGGAGGCTGGGACAGAGTCAGAGCCTGGGACCGCTCACGTCCTAACCACCCCCAGAATTGCGGGCCACAGCTCGGTGGTGGTATCTGCGGCGGTGTATGCTTCCTCCACTAAAGCACCTTCCTCCTCCTCCTCCTCCAACGCAATCTCTGTCTCGCAATCAAGATGTGTCAGCAGCACGTCGCCAGCAGTCGGTGTCACGCGGCGTGGCAGCACAGCGGTGGGCAAGCGTCAGCAGGCCGTGCTGAAACTACTCAGCTTAGGAGAGAAGAGGCACACGGCCCACGAACTGCTGCAGGGTCTGACAGAGCAGACCGACCACTGGCTTGCGCCGCTGAGCCTCCAACCGGGCATGGTCGTGTGTGACAACGGCCGTAAGCTGGTGGCGGCTCTGCAGCTCGGCAGCCTCACGCACGTGCCATGCCTGGCCCATGTCTTTAATTTGGTGGTTCAGCGCTTTCTGAAAAGCTACCCCCACTTGTCATACCTGCTCGGAAAGGTGCGCCAGCTCTGCGCACATTTCCGCAAATCCCACACGCACGCTGCCACCCTGCGGACACTGCAACATAGGTTTAATCTGCCAGTGCACCGACTGCTGTGCGACGTGCCCACACAGTGGAACTCTACGCTCCACATGTTGGCCAGACTCTATGAGCAGCGTAGAGCTATAGTGGAATACCAACTCCAACTTGCGCGGCGCAGTGGGAGTCAGCCTCCTCAATTATTTACAGAAGAGTGGCCCTGGTTGGCAGCCATCTGCCAGGTCCTTGGAAAATTTGAGGAGTCTACCCAGGTGGTGAGCGGCGATGCTGCAATCATTAGCGTCACCATTCCTCTGCTATGCATCTTGAGAAGTTCCCTGCAAAGCATAAAGGCAGACGCTTTGAGCTCGGAAACAGAGCCGGGGGAAGACAGTATGTCGCTGGATAGTCAGAGCACCCGCCTGTCTATATCTCAGCGCGTTGAGGAGGAGGAGGAGGAGCATGAGGAGGATGAGGAGGAGGGGGAAGAGACAGCTTGGCCCACTGGTGAGGGTACACATGCTGCTGGGCTGTCATCCTTTCAGCGTGTATGGCCTGAGGAGGAGGAAGAGGAGGAGGAGGAGGATCCTGAAAGTGATCTTCCTAGTGAAGACAGCCATGTGTTGCGTACAGGTACCCTGGCACACATGGCTGACTTCATGTTAGGATGCCTTTCTCGTGACCCTCGCGTTACACGCATTCTGGCCACTACGGATTACTGGGTGTACACACTGCTCGACCCACGCTATAAGGAGAACCTTCCCACTCTCATTCCCGAAGAGGAAAGGGGTTCGAGAGTGTTGCCATACCGCAGGGCGCTGGTGGACAAACTGATGGTAAACTTCCCATCCGACAGCGCTAGTGGCAGAAGGCGCAGTTCCAAGGGCCAGGTAGCAGGGGAGGCGCAGAGATCAGGCAGCATGTACAGCGCAGGCAGGGGAACATTCTCCAAGGCCTTTGCCAGCTTTATGGCTCCCCAGTCAAGGCTGAGTCGGCGGGAGCACTGTAAAAGGATGGTGAGGGAGTACGTAGCCGATCGCACGACCGTCCTCCGTGACGCCTCTGCCCCCTACAACTACTGGGTGTCGAAGCTGGACACGTGGCCTGAACTCGCGCTGTATGCCCTGGAGGTGCTTGCTTGTCCTGCGGCTAGCGTCTTGTCAGAGAGTGTGTTTAGTGTGGCTGGGGGAATCATCACGGATAAGCGTATCCACCTGTCAAACGACAGTGCCGACAGGCTTACACTCATCAAGATGAACAAAGCCTGGATTTCCCCAGACTTCTCTTCTCCACCAGCGGACAGCAGCGATACGTAAGCAATACGTAGGCTGCACCCGCGGATGGAAGCTACGTTCTCTCTCACCATCCAAAACGGGGACATTTCTGCTTCCTCAATCTGTGTCTAATATTCCTCCTCCTCCTCCTCCTGCTCCTCCTCCTGAAACCTCACGTAATCACGCTGAACGGGCAATTTTTCTTAGGGCCACAAGGCTCACTCATATAATTTTTCTAAACAATTTTTATATGTTTCAATGCTCTTAAAAGCGTTGAAACTTTAACTTGAACCAATTTTTCCTTAAACTGGGCTGCCTCCAGGCCTAGTTACCACTTAAGCCACATTAACCAAAGCGATTAATGGGTTTCACCTGCCATCTTGGTTGGGCAGGGGCAATTTTTTGGATGTACATTAGTACTGTTGATACAGCAATTTTTGTGGGCCCTCGCCTACAGTGTAATCAAATGAATTTTTAGCCCACCTGCATTACAGCTGACGTTACATCCGCTGTGTTGGGCAATGCAATGGGATATTTTTGTGTATCGCCGGTGGGTTCCAGGGAGCCACCCATGCTGTAGGTGCACACGGAGTTTAACCTACATCTGTCCACTTGTAAAGAACCCCAGTCTGACTGGGGCATGCAGTGTGGGCCGAAGCCCACCTGTATTAAGCACGACATTACTACCTCAGCTGTGTTGGGCAATGCAATGGGATATTTCTATGTACCGCCGGTGGCTTCCTGGCACCCACCCATGCTGTGGGTCCACAGGGAATTATAAATGCATCTGTTTCCACTTGTAAAGAACCCCAGTCTGACTGGGGCATGCAGTGTGGGCCGAAGCCCACCTGCATTAAGCACGACATTACTACCTCAGCTGTGTTGGGCAATGCAATGGGATATTTTTATGTACCGCCGGTGGGTTCCAGGGAGCCACCCATGCTGTGGGTCCACAGGGACTTCACAATAGGGAGTTGTACCTGCCTGTGTCTATGAATTAAAAACCGCGGTCTGACTGGGGCATGCAGACACCTTGACAGAATGAATAGTGTGTGGCACATAGGTTCCCCATTGCTATGCCCACGTGTGCAGCTCCTGATGGCGGTGGCACAGGATTCTATTTCTCATTGCTTCTGTACAGCATTGTGGGCTATCGCCCCGCCCCTTTTAAAGAGGGTCGCTGCCTAGCCGTGCCAACCCTCTGCAGTGTGTGCCTGCGGTTCCTCGTCATGGCAGACGCACTTCTAAATAGACATGAGGGTGGTGTGGCATGAGGGCAGCTGAAGGCTGCGCAGGGACACTTTGGTGTGCGCTGTGGGGGGGAGGGGGGGGTTGGGCAGCATGTAACCCAGGAGAAGTGGCAGCGGAGTGTCATGCAGGCAGTGATTGTGCTTTGTTGGAGGTAGTGTGGTGCTTAGCTAAGGTATGCCATGCTAATGAGGGCTTTTCAGAAGTAAAAGTTTTTGGGAGGGGGGGGGGGCCCACTCTTGCCGCTATTGTGGCTTAATAGTGGGACCTGTGAACTTGAGATGCAGCCCAACATGTAGCCCCTCGCCTGCCCTATCCGTTGCTGTGTCGTTCCCATCACTTTCTTGAATTGCCCAGATTTTCACACAAGGAAACCTTAGCGAGCATCGGCGAAATACAAAAATGCTCGGGTCGCCCATTGACTTCAATGGGGTTCGTTACTCGAAACGAACCCTCGAGCATCGCGAAAAGTTCGTCCCGAATAACGAGCACCCGAGCATTTTGGTGCTCGCTCATCTCTAGTAAAGACCGAAAAAATTAAATGAATCTAGTCAGAGAGGACGTCACCTGTGTGCCACTGGATTTTACTGCACTGCTGAGCACCTGTGTAAAACTGGTATCTACTACTATATGGTCGCTGTATGATATCTACCACTATATGGTCACTGTATGGTGGCAGTATTGGTCTTTGAATAACCACTATGATTAGGGCACACCTCTGCAGCTGTAAACATGCATTCCCTGGTGACCCACTCAGGGTGTTTACCTCCCATGCTGAACCCTTAGCTACGCCTCTATACATAAACACAATCAGCCATATGAAGAAATCTGCTCTTTCCACAAATGGATTTCTGATTTAAAATCAAAGTTTGTTTGCAAACTTTCTTTGATATTAATAGAATTTGGCGTGAACAGCCTTTAGCGCCCTTCTTATAGTAATGACCGGTCAGATGGAGTTTCATTTCTGTTCAGTATGGATACCACACCTACTGCATGACTAATTTCACAGAGCCTTGCGTATAACAACATGCATTCTATTTCATAAAACAGCTCATTTTTCTTGCTGTGTTGGAAATACTCACTAGTTCACAATTTCCCACTTAATTGAAGGAGTTGGCTACGTTGCACAGTTCTTTTTTTTTTTTGTTAGGAGGCTCCATGGGCAATAAGCTGATCATAGGATGTCCTACTGCCCTCACCTTTATGCCCCTACAGTCACTTCATGTAATACTACTAATCACCAACATATTCCTCAGCACTTTACAAAATGAATTACACCAATGCCAGATCTCGAGGTCTGCTCTCGGGATCTAAGGCACTGTTGTCGTTTTCAGAGGTTAGAGAATTGGGTTAATGTTTCTTGGTTCCTGTACAGAAGTACATTCCAGACAGTGGGTGCAGTTGTAAGAATTCTTGCAGCATGATGATATGAGTCAGTTCAGCGGGTGAGGAGTAAAAATGCAGGAACTGAGTAGAAGATTGGAAGTGTAAAATGTTAATAGGTGGCAAGATTTTCTGAACCAACTAAAATGGTTCGTGGAGACATAATGGGGTTGTACCAAAGTATTTAATAGATGCCAATATAATCCTTTAGTTTATGTGAAGTCAGTCTAATATGGAAGATTAACCTCCTGTCTACACTGGAAATTGAGTTCTGGACTGGTGGTCAAAACTTGAGGATGATACAACATAGTTGCAGATGATGAAAGGTTTGGATGCAGTTGAGCTTGGATGAAACAAATTACACTGCTAGAATATTACTGGTGATTTAGTATTATATGCCCCAAAAGTTGCTGAAGTGCTTCTGTAAGGGGTTTCTCTCCATTAATATCATATTTGCTGTATATGAATAAAAATTAATAATGTCCGCTATTTACATTTTGTTAAAAAATGATCCAATGAAGAGGGAGGAGCAGGGGCTCAACTGTCTGATGACAGCCTTGGCTTCAGCTCTTAACAGCCAGGAGCAGAGAAACCTCAGATCCCAGCCATTTAAGCCTTTACATGCCTCAGTCAATGAGACCGTAGCATGTAAGAGGCTGACAAAGAGAAGGGGCTCCCTCTGTCATCCATCGGAACACTGTGATGTGCTGCTGATGGGTTGCAATGGCATCCAGAGGATTGACTGTAGCCTTTGAGTTTGCCACCTAAAGTGGCCTATGAGGTCACATTAGTGAAGTATTACAGTATATTGTAGGAACCATTGTTCTTAAGGACATTAAAGTCCCCGAGTGCGATAAAAATAAAAAGTTAAGAAAAGTTTATAAAAATGGTAAAGAATCTAAAAAAAAAGTCGAAAACCCCACGTTTTCATTTTTGGTATCTAAAAAATAAATTTTGAAAAAATTAATATTACCACCTGTGTAATGACCCAAATAAAAAAGTTATAACATTATTTAACCCACACAGTGAACGCCATGAAAAGAACCTAACCAAAATAACAATGTTTGCTTGTCTCATCTCACTAAAAAAAGGAATCACCAACTGGTACCATTACAAAGTACGACACATCTTGCGGAAAAAAAGCCCTGATATAAAAAAAAGAAGCACTTTTTTGTAAGTGTGCAAAAATAGCAAAACATTAAAAAACCTACAAAAATTTGATGTCTCCATAATCATATTGACTCGCAGAATTAATTTAACATGCTGTTTATATAGCACAGTGAATGCCATAAAAATGAATAAAAAACAATACCAGAATTGCAGATTTTGTTAATCTTGCTCCCAGATAAAATGGAATAAAAAGTTATCAAAATGTTATATATTCCCAAAAATGGGATCAAGGAAGACTAGAGCGTATCATGCAAAAACAAGTCTTCAAAGAGCTCTGTAGATTGGGAAAATAAAAACGTTATGGCTCTTGGAATGCAGCGATACAAAAGCATTTTTTAAATTTATATTGTACAAAAAATACAAAACATACAAACTGTATAAACTTGGCATTGCCATAATAATGCTGACCCCAAAATAATAATAATAATAATATAAACATTATTTATTCTGCATGCTGAATGCTGTATATATAAAATCCTTTCTTCACAATCCCACCCCCCTCTTATTGATTTCGATGGCAGTGAAGCCCACTGTGGCACTTCCAATCCCCTACAGCCTTTGCCATAAGCTGAAACCCACAGTTGGGTCCCCTTAAAAAGTAACCTTTATTGATATGTAATAAAATATATTGTAGTAGCAATTAATTAAAAAGATCAGAGTCTCAGTATACTGTGAATGAGTGTAATATATTAGACAAAACTAGTGAGAGAAACAATATCCTGTAACATTTGCTGCAAATGGTGCGCGCTACTATGCAGCAGTACACTGCTATGTACTGAAGATTTGGCAAGTGATTAGATCCCTGCATAACCTGCCAGCATGTGTGATAAATGCTCCCAGATAAACTGAGTCTGACATAAGCATAGCAGGACAGACTA
Organism: Eleutherodactylus coqui; assembly: GCF_035609145.1. NCBI lineage: Eukaryota > Metazoa > Chordata > Amphibia > Anura > Eleutherodactylidae > Eleutherodactylus > Eleutherodactylus coqui. Next base: position 446,962,810 of record NC_089837.1, read on the forward strand.
TGAGGCTCTGTGCTAACAGACCAGCTCCTCCAACATGTTTCACCAGAACTCTGGCAGCATCAGGGGTATAGGAGCTATGTTGACTTCCTTTGCTATCCTCTGTGACCATGTTTGGCCTCACTTCATCGCTGAAGATCTTGAGCAGCAGGGCCTACCCTAAGGCCCAATATCCACAGGCGGATTTTAATTATAAAATCCGCACGAGTCAGATCCGCACTTCTAGCTGCCCATAGGGATGCATGTATGACCTCTTTTCATACAGCGTGAGCGCCGGCTGTTAATTGCAGCCAACACCCGGCGGCACTAGCTGCAATCAACCATGCGGCTGACCGGTGCTATTAACTTTTTAAATGCTGCTGCCAATTCTGGCAGCGGCATTTAAATCCCCCGAACAATGAGATCGCAGGGAGCTGTGCGGGTGTCATGGCAGCCAGGGGCCTTCTTAAAGGCCCCAGAGCTGTCTTAGCAGGCTACCTACGAAGCCATCCTCATGGGTTGGCTTGATAGACTAGTCAGTGGCTTATTAGACTGCCTGCCCAATCGCAGTATAATGTAATGCTTTGGCATTACATCATACTGCAGGAGCGATCAAAGCATCGCTAGTTGTTGTTCCTTTTGGGAACTGAAAAAAAAGAGTAAAAATCAGAACAATAAAGTTTTACTAAAAAGTTTCAGTTTCTTTCTGGTGACAGGACTCTGAATACCCTACCTCCAGCAAAGTGAGCGCTGTGATTGGATCGAGCGCCAGCCAATCACAGCCAGAGCTTGATCATTCACAGCAATTCAGTGAATGACATCACTGAATGGCTGTGATTGGCTCATCGAGCACCCCTGTGATTGGCTGGCACTCGATCCGAGACACTGATATGTTAGCGCGGAGGACGATGCAGTTTGCCGCAGTGCCGCTGGAGATGATCGCGAGGCATTGGGATGCCGCGGACCAGGTGAGTATAAGCCCCCCCCCCCCCCCCCTGAAAATAAAAAAAACTCTGTGCCTCTTGCCTCTGGGGCAAAAATTAATATAAGACAGTGTCTTATTTTTAGAGTAACATGGTATTAACTTTTCAGTACTTTTGGTATGAGAATGATTCAGGAAATAGTCCCTTTAAAGAAATAGAGTTCTGCGACAGTAATTAAAAATATTAAATAACAATTACAGTACACAAAGGATTTTGCATAACTTTAACTCACTTTTAATAGTATATCATAAAAATATACAAAAGTGCATATAAAGTAAAACAAGTTGCCATACTCTCATTTAGTAAGTCTAATATTACATTTGTTTAGTTCCCTATTAGGGATGAGCGAGTATACTCGCTAAAGCACTACTCGCTCGAGTAATGTGCTTTAGACGAGTATCTCTCTGCTCGTCCCTGAAGATTCGGGAGCCGCCGCAGCTGACAGGTGAGTTGCGGTGGGGAGCAGGGGAGAGCGGGCGGGAGAGAGAGATCTCCCCTCCGTTCCTCCCCGCTCTCCCCCGCCGCTCCCCGCTCGGCGGCGGCACCCGAATCTTCAGGGACGAGCAGGGAGATACTCGTCTAAAGCACATTACTCGAACGAGTAGTGCTTTAGCGAGTATACTCGCTCATCCCTATTCCCTATGCATCTTACTTTCAGGAGCACTAAACCAAGACATATCTGAAAATATAAAAGAGCCATTGATTTAGAATATATAAAAATGTTATTAGTGACCAGGGGCAAAACTATAGTAGGCGCAGTCGCATCTGGGTCCTGGAACCTAAGGTTGCCTGTCCATAGGCGTTGCAATATCCTGCGGCAGATCTCCGGGGATCGCCGTGGAGCAGGAGCCAGCTGAAGCATCTCCATGGTGAGCCTATCTGACAGATAGGCTCACCGCAGAGAATTGCGATGATTCGCAGCATGCTGCGATTTGCTGGCCGCGAGCGGAGAATCACTATGGTTCTCCGCTCGTGGACAGGGGGGTTGCGCTTTCCATAGCAGCGCTATGAAAAGCCTTCACTGCGTTCCCTGCGGCCAGATTATCGCCGCGGGGAAAGCAGTGAAAATTCGCCCGTGGACAGAAGCCCTAGGGGTGCAGTTTTTGCAGCCAAAACCAGGTGAGCATCATGAAAAGAGAGAAAAAAAATAAAGGATAGATATAATTTCTCTTTTTTAAAAATACACTCCTAGTTTGGACTTAAAAACCTGCATCATTAGACCTAAACAAAAACTGAGTGTGTTAATGCACTCTTAGGGAGCCCACTTATTCTCATATTATAAGGGGACCCAGTTACAGATTTTCTATTGGGAGCCTGCACCTACAAGTTACACCTCTGCTAATGACGTTCATAAATATGTGAGTAGCACCTGTTCCATCCTTAAAAAACACATTTCAACTTTCTTCGTATTCTGTTGGAGAATTACACATTGCTGCCAGTGACAGATCAAATCACAACTGTTCCCTCTACATACAGTGGTGCTTGAGAATTTATGAACCCTTCAGAATTTTCCATTTTTTTGTTAACATTGACCTAAAACTACTTCAGATTTTTACAAGCTAGATAAAGTGAACCAAATCAAACAAATGAGTCAAGAATATTAGACTTGTTCATGTATTTATTGAGGAAAATGATCCAATATCACGTCTGTGAGTGGCAAAAGTATGTGAAGATTTAGGATTAGCAGATAGTTTAAAGGTGAAATTAGAATCAGGCTTTTTAAAATAATGGGAGTGGGCGATCTGTTTTACTTAAAGAACAGGGATCTATCAAAGTCTAATTTTCAAAACCCATGTTTGTATAAGTGTATCATGGTACAGTTTGCTAAGATCACCTGGACAAGCCAGACGGCTATTAGAACAATGTTTTGTGGAATGAATGAGACCAAAATAGAGTTTTATGGCTTAAATGGGAAACATTAAGTTTGGAGAAAGAAAAATACTGCATTACAGCATAAGGACTATTTCAGACGACCGTATATCGGCTCGGTTTTCACGCCGAGCCGATATACGGTGTCCTTGTTTGCAGGGGGAGGAGGATGAAGGAGCCAGGAGCAGGAACTGAGCTCCTGCCCCCTCTCCACCCCTTTCCACTCCTCTCCACTATTTGCAATAGGAGGGGGCGAGATGGGGGCAGAGCTAAGTACTGGTGCTTAGCTCCGCCCTCGTCCCACCCCTCCCATTGCAAATAGTGGAGAGGAGTGGAAAGGGGTGGAGAGGGGGCGGGAGCTCAGTTCCTGCTCTTGGCTTTTTCATCCTCCTCCCCCTGCAGACAAGGACACCGTAAATCGGCTCGGCGTGAAAACCGAGCCGATATACAGTCGTCTAAATAAGCTCTAAAACTAAATATCATATGTGAAACACGGTGGTGATAGCATCATGGTTTGTGCTTGTTTTGCAGCATCTGGGCCAAGACAGCTTGCCATCAATTGATGTAGCAATGAATTCTAAATTATACCAGCAAATTCTAAAGGAAAATACCAGGAACATCTGTCCGTAAGATGAATCTCAAGGGAACATGGATCATGCAGCAAGATAACGACCCGAAGCACATAAGTCGTTCTACAAAAGAATGGTTGAAGAAGAATAAAGTTAAAGTTTTGAAATGGCCAAGTCAAAGTCCTGACCTTAATCCTATAGAAATGTTGGGGAAGTACATGATGGGAGTGGTTCATGGCAGGAAACCCACCAAAATAATAGAGTTGAACCTGTTTTGTACAGAGGAATGTGCTAAAGTTCCTCCAAGCCGATGTGCCAAACATAAGAATTACTGGGAATGTTTAACCCCTGTGAGGGATTAGCGTTTAGGGGCAGTAGCAGCGTGGGCATTCGCGGCCAGAGACAGTGACACCGGGCAACAACGTTCTTTTGTCCAGGCTTTGTCTGGGTTTATTGCAGAAGAAACAGAACCAAAACGTAAATAAACACCTGCTCGTCTGAGCTCTCACTATACATCTGCTTGTTCCTGACTACTCACTGTCAGAATGCTTCTTGCTTGCTGTACACAGCCAGTCCAGTCCTCAGACCTGTGGAGGTCTCACCACACCCTCCTGGGTGTTGAGGTTAGGGGCGTCACCCTGTCAACCTCGCCTTTTGGCTCTCTCAGCCCACACGCTGGGCTAGCCGGGCTCCCTGCTCCACAGAGCCCTCTCTCTGGCTCTCAGCCAGATGCGCCCTAGCTCTCAGCCAGACGCTCTCTGTGGCTCTCAGCCAGACGCTGCTCTGCCAGATCCTCTCTGTCCTGCAGGCCCAGGCTTTATATGGCCTGATACCAGCCCCACCTGGTACGTGGGAGTGGCCATCCCACCCTTCACTTCGACCACTCCCGGAAAGCCGGCCCGGACTATGCGGCTTGGAGCCACTTACAAACACTACAACGTGTCAGTAACATAGCGTTACTGACACAGAAATGCTGGCTTCCTCCACCGAGCCCAGGCCGCTCGGTGGCACGTATCCACCCTCCAGCATTTTATCAGTCACTGTCTTACACCCCTTAGTGATGGCCCCATTGCCTTTTTACGTCCTGGCCTGCTGGGCTTAATTCCCAGAGGACATAAAAACATGCCTCCTCTGGGAATTAAAGCACTGCAGGATCAGGACGTGATAGCTCCATGCTGTCAGGTACCGGAGGTAGCCGACAGCATGGAGCTGTCATCCAGGGCCGCGGGACCCCACCCCACCGGATACCGGCGATCGCATTAAAGTTAGCGAAAAGTTAAAAAAAAGAGATTTCAGCTCTTCTTACGGATCAGATTTGTTAGGGGAGCTGAGAGTACTCACCCCCCGTCCTCCGCGCTGTCCGGCATCTGCTTCGTTCTCCCCGGCCCTACCGCCGACGTCTGCGCATGCGCGTGACATTATGCGTCTGGGAGGCCCGGGAAATTTAAAAACTCCCTGCTCCCGGCAAGTATGAGTAGCTGAGAACAGGGAGCTGTCCCCGGGAGCCACTGTACGCGGTTACCTGTCACATGATCGCTGCTATCCAATGGATAGCAGTGATCATGTAAAAGTTTTTAAAAAGTTGAAAAAGTGTAAAAAACAACCAAAAAAAAGTTTGTTTCATCTCCCTCCATGGATCATATCCATGAGGAGAGATGAAATTAGGTACCTAAAGCCCCCAGATTTTTTCGCGGACGTTGCCCGGCTTCTGTGCACGCGTCCGTCGCCAAAATGGCAGACGCAGGTGCAAAAGCCGCGGATTGGCGGGGTAATTTAAAATCTCCCCGCACTTGGCTACTAAATGTAGCCAAGAGCCTGGAGATTTCATGGGGGGCCATGGTACGTGCTTTCCAGTCACTTGATCGCCGTTATCATATGGATAACGACAATCACGTAAAAGTTAAAAAAAGCTCAATTTTCATCTCCTGTCACGGATCGGATCTGTGACGGGAGGTGAAATTACTTAAATAAGGCCACCGGCGATGTCCCCTGATGGGATCCTCATCCGCCGACCTTTTCCCAGTTTTGGCGCATGCGCCCGTCACCAAAATGGCGGACGCAAGCGCAGAAGCTGGGAAGGGCAAGAGGAAATTTAAAATCTCCTTGCTCCTGGCTACTAAAGGTAGCCAAGAGCTTGGAGATGTCACGGGGGGCCGCGTTGAGCGTCTTCGGTCGTGTGATCGCCATTATTCAATGGATAATGGTGATCACGTAAAAGTTAAAAGAGAGTTAAAGTTTGACGCTCCGTTCAGTTTGAGCCCCGTTGTGCATCCAGACAGAAGATTAGGACCACAATGGGTATGTTTCTGAACACGGGACAAATGGGGGTATACATTTTGGTGTGAAAGTCTTTATTCCCATGTATGCTGTACAAAAAAAACTAGTTTTAAAATGACATAATTGCCAAAAAAACAAAAATCTTAATTTTTTCCTTCTGCTTTGCTTCGATTCATTTAAAAACGGTGGAGTCAAAATACGCAGTACACCCCTAGATGAATGCGTTAAGGGGTCTAGTTTTTTAAATGGGTTCATTTGTGGGGGTTTTATATCATTTTGGCCGCTCAAGGGGTCTACAAGTGGGCAATAGGGCCTAAATCACCTTCAAGCAAAATGTCTGTTCTGAAAACCACCGGCTGCTCCTTTCGGTTAGGGCCCCGTTGTGCATACGGACAGAAGATTAGGGCAACAATGGGTATGTTTCTGAACACGGGACAAATGGGGGTATCCACTTTTGGGTAAAAAGCCTCCATTCATATGTCTGCTGTCCAAAAAAAAATGTTTTTAAAATCACATAATAGATTAAAAAAAAAAGCAAAAATCGTAATTTTTTACTTCTGCTTTGCTTTAATTTATTCAAAAACTGTTTGGTCAAAATACGCAGTACGCCCCTAGATTAATGAGCTAAGAGGTCTAGTTTCCAAAATGAGGTCATTTGTGGGGGTCCTCCGCATTTTGGCCGCTCAAGGGGTCTACAAGTGAGCAATGGGGCCTAAAACGCCTTTAAGCAAAATGTCTGATCTGAAAGCCACCGGCTGCTCCTTTCGGTTTTGGCCCCGTTGTACTTACGGACAGAAGATTAGGGCCACAATGGGTATGTTTCTGAACACAGGACAAATGAGGGTATGCATTTTGAGGTGTAAATCCTCATTTTCATGTGCACTACAGAAAAAAATCCTGTGTTTTAAATTACGTATTTGCAAAAATATGAAATTTTATTTTTTTTCTACTGTAAATTGCATTAATTCCTGAAAAGAAACTGTGGGGTCAAAATACTCCTGACCCCCCTCAGTGAATACATTAAGGGCTGTAGTTTTTAAAATGGGGTCATTTGTGGGGTTATCTATAATTCTGACACCCATGAGCCTTTGCAATCTTGGCTTGGTGCCGAAAAATAAAGTGTTCCTCAAAATGTTGATAATTAATGTTAAATTTGTACTTCTCCTAAACGGTTAAAAAAAACAACGAAGGTTTTTCAAACATGCATTTAGAATAAAGTGAACAGATTGAAATATATATCTTAGCAAAAATTTTTACAGTATGTTTGCACATATTTGAGATATTACAGTTGAAAATGTGAAAAAATGACAATTTTTTTCAAAATTTTCCCAATATTGGCGCTTTTAATAAATATACACAAATTATATGGGTCTATTTTTACCACCTAAATGAAGTACAATATGTGGCGAAAAAACAATGTCAGAATCACTTGGATATGCAAAACCTTTACAGAGTTATGATATGTTAAGTGACACATGTCAGATTTCCAAAATTTGGCTCCGTCACTAAGACGCAAATAGGCTTCGTCTCTAAGGGGTTAAATGCAGTTATTGCTGCACAATGGGATCATACCACTTACTGAAGCACAGGTATACATACTTTTGCCACTCACAGACGTGATATTGGATCATTTTCCTCAATAAATGAATGACCGAGTCCAATATTTTTGACTCATTTCATTTGGCTCTCTATCTAATTTTAGGACTTATATGAAAATCAAATGTAGTATTAGGTCAAATATAAGCAGAAATATGGAAAATTCAAAGCACCACTGTACATACACACACACACACATGTCTTACTGACTGGGAAGTGCTGAAACAAAGTTTGGGAGGTAAAAGGTAATTTAGAACATACAGCAAGCTTTAGTGCCAGTAATACCTTCAAATGACACTTTTTTCAGCAACCCATCAGCGTACAATGGCTGAAAATAAAGATTACTTGTGCAAAAAGATTATTTTTCAAGACTTGATCTTATGACAATCAGGCCAGGTATAGAGAAAATATAGAGCACTGCTAATATATAGCATGTAATATAAGAACAAAGAGATTTTCTAACTTAGTAAAAATGAACAAAAATGTATTAAACAATCAAAGCTATGCAACGTATGAAGCTGCCAAAAATGGGAAGTCCTTAAAGAAGTACATCTGTAATATATTATCACCATACAGTTACTGAAATAGTTTCTTAATAAACATTTCATATTTAAAAACTGTTAATATATATTTCATATTTAAAATTTGTGATGTTTGTTAAACTAAATTAGAATTCAAATTCCCCGTTAGGGCATACAAAGGTAATTGAGGAGGGTCCTTCCTTACACAAAGCGCCTCTTATTCTGGAGGATCCAGTATGTCCTTACATTAGACTAACAGTCTATATTATTCAATATGTATTCTGTAATGCTTCATTTCCACTGTAATGATATTGTAGGAAAATTAAACGGGCTTTCTGTGATTTAAAAAAAATCTAGAAAAATAAGCAATACTCATGTCCATAAATAGCCCCCATCCAGTGCAGGACTAACCCCAACCCATCAACCCACAGCTCTGATCCTAGAAGAAGCTGCAGAGGCCACATGCCATTCATTGTGTACATAACCGCTAAGCCAATCACAGGCTACAACAGTGGTACTGCTATGAATGTCATGTGATCACTGAAGTCTATGATTGGTTGAATGGTTATGTGCACAATGAACAACATGTGACTGCTGCAGTTTTGGAGTTTCTTCTGGGATAGGGCAAGGGTTCTTACTCTGGATAGCGGCACCATTTAGGAAGGGGAGTAGTACTTATTTTTCTAAAATATCATATTCTCTGTCTGTTACACTATTTTTAGTCTCAGAAAAACCCTTTAAACACTTACTGTCACCCACAGATTATTGCTTGGGGTTGCCGCAGTAGGATCAAGATGATTTAATAAAGAGGGGTTATCCAAAACAGGCAACCCCATTAAAAGCTTTTAAGCCTAATATGGTTTATCAGTTCATGCAAAACAGGCACCAAAAACAGGTCGGCTTAGAAGGTTGTTGAGTAAGGAAATAAAAAAGTTTACCCCAAACCAGGGTTCCTGCACCAGAGCGTATCTGTTCCGAGGCAGCTGAAAATGCATTGCATAGGTATATCAGGGCAGTTAAGTGCTCAGTTAAATAATGGATGTGTTATGATAACTATAATGTACTACAATGCTGTAAACCGAATCATTCCAATGGGTTCATATAATCTGCTGATGGTATTCAGTAAATATTCTGCATAATAACAAACTTGCCAGTCTTGAATACATTTAACTTTCGCTGCTTTTCTGATCTGCTTTTAACATTCTGTAATTTGCCGATCGAGTGACATCTTCACTACAGAAAATCCAAACAAAACTTGGCCAATTTTTTGGTTTCCAGCCCTTAAATGATATGTCAAATCCCAGTATTATTAACCATAATGTTCTCCGTCCGTGTATTCATGGCAATATTTATACAACTTATTCTCTTTCTGATGTAACTTTTTTCCTGCGTTTAATCCTCACGAGTTCCGTGGCAGAATGGGGGCAACATCATTGACAGGTTCTTCTTGTGGAAAAGGATCCTCCATGATCATATCTTAAAAGAGGAGAACAAAAGGAATTTTAGCACATAGACGATCACTAAAAGTAAATATAATCTTATAAGTGTATATCTCACTAGTTATTAACTTCGTATTTTGGTGACCACAAAGTTTATACATGTAATATGAAGGATATCAGTAGTTACCAGTAATTGCACTTGTAGTACTTCCTATATAAACTCCTGGATGGCTCACCACAGGTGTGCCTAGTTATATTGTAATACGGGCCCGACTGCAATCCCCCATACACATACATGATCGACTCAGCTGTCAGTCTGCTCCAACCTTCTGAGAACAAAAGGATTGGCATGTTGACATTCAACTGCCTGATACTTCTCACTCCAACTTCTGCTGTTGGGGGAGAATCAGGAAGCCCCCATACACATGGGATGCTTTGTCGATCCCTCAGGTTTGGCTGACATTAATCTAATATGTGTGGGCAGCTTTACTTAAGCCCTCTTTCACACGACCATATGCATTTTTACATTCGGACGTATGCGCTGCAAAATTGCATGAATGAAGAATAGCCGCGACCAAGTCCCAATCTTAATAAGTGTATTATTAGTCATTCACACAGGTGGCTGCTGTGTATCGACAAAAAAGTACGCTGCAGCGCAGAAATCCCTCGATCCTCAGAAATCCTTGGAATGACTGCTAATGCTTTAAATAGAGCCAGCTGTTTTCTTTTCCCAGCGTTGGACGTAGCTAAACTCCCTCTCCATTATTTTTCAGCTCCCATAGGAGTCTATGGGAACTCCCATTGTAACTCGGCAAAAGATAGAGCAAGACCTATCTTCTGACGCAGCGTATAAAAAAATTGGCGACCAAAAACAGTCACCGATGTGCTTTTTTTTTTCGTAGCCGAAAATCACTTATTTGAATTAATATATTAAAATCCAATGCTTCAGATGGTCGTGATTTTTGCCCATTGTGATTTTTGAATTGTGATCTAGTAAAGAACAAGAGAAGAGTCAAACGAATGAAATATTAAGATTTGTACATTTTTTGCCTGAAGCTACAATATCTCTGTTCAAAAATGTAAACTTGCTTTTGCCAAAAACACTCCCCTACATATCATGTAGTCATCAACAAAACAATAAGCTACATATTGTTTCACAACTTAAAGGGATATTCCCAAGATTGACTTTTATCACCTATCCACGGGATTGGTAATAAAAGTCTGACCAGTGGGGACCCCCACTAGTCTGAGAAAGGGGCTCCCATTTCCCCCTAACTGCAGGCTCACTACAGCCCCTATAGTGAGGAGGAGATTCAATGGAGCGGCAGTCGAGCATGTGCGATGCTGCTCCATTCATCTACAATGGGACGGCTGGAAAAAGCCAGGTGCTTGTATTCGACTATTTCATTTCACCAAGACTGACACGGACAGCTAAAACAGCTCTTCATTTTGAGGACCTCAACAAATAGCTCTCTAAATCTCAGCTTCCTGCTACTGAATATCGGGGTGAACTACAGTTATACCTGAATTTTGAGGTTTAGGTTTGAGATGTTTTAATATATATTAATTTACTAAACTAACCCAGAGAGAAAGCACTCGGTCTCCGATCATGGTCCCAGCTGCTACCCAGTCGTATTAATGCAGTGGTCATTTTTGACAGGAACAATTTAACTCTTTCTCTCCTGCTACTGTTCGTACAGTACAAGTTCAGAATCTTCCCATGCAAATCACAATTTTTCTTGCTCAGACCAAAGATGAAGAAGAAATCCACAAAGACATCGAGCTTGAAAGTGTATGAAAAACTCAGGTTGTCTTCTGTCAGTTGAAAGTTTTGTCTCTCAAGGTATTCTCTTACAGTATTGTGAAAAGTAAACTAGTGAGAAAAAGAAGAAACGTCATTCATGGCAGTCTTCTAAAATTAGTCATCAAAAAGTAGTAAACAAGGTGTCACAACCAGAGTCCAGGAGTGGGAGACTCAGGGCCATATGGCTCTACCTCCTGTCCCACCACCCCTTCCTGAACCTCCAGCAGCAATGAGCTATTTTCTCTCCTGGCATAGTTCTGGCTGTCACTGCCCAGCTGACTTCTCTGTGCACAGCATAACTCTTCCCCCTTTACTGAACACACATGTACTAAGTGCCGGAGATGAGGGAGAAGTTAAGCTATGCACAGAGCGATTCCCTGGACAGCCCCAGCCAGGTCTATGTGAGAGGAGAAGATAGTTCTTCATTGCTGGGAGATGAGGAGCAGGGGCTCTAGATGTAGGGGCAAGAGTAGAGGACTATTACTAGTGGGGGTCACAATGGAGGGCACTACTACTAGTGGGGGTCACAGAGGAGGGCACTATTACTAGTGGGGGTCACAGAGGAGGGCACTATTATTAGTGAGGGGCTACAGAAGGGGTCATTATTAATAGTGGGCATCACAGAAGGGGCACTATTACTTTTTCGAGTCGAAGAGGGGACACTATGACTGTGTGGGGACACTGAGAGGAGGGGGTAGTTATAGCTAGTGGAGTGTGCAAAGACAAGTTCTCACAGGACCCATCTGATTGGCGCTGGTCCTCATGGCAGTCTGGGCCTAGAACACCTCCAATCAGAAAAGACGTCACCTGTGATTACTAGAGGTAGCTGCTCTGTAATCGTTATCACTGTGTAAAACCGATATCTGACTAATGGTGAGTGCAATATAACATTAGACATGAGTCCTGTGTATAAGCCTGCAGTGTCTTCTTATTATAACGTATGTATATCAGTAATATATGGAACATTCATGTATTATTTGCACAACATGGATCTGAAACCTCAGACACTTACTTCGCTTTGTAAATGTAACAAAATATTAAAAAAATGTGAAAATGTATAAAGAAATGATTCAATGTAAACATGTAAGAAGTATATAATATATTCAGCAGAATCTATTGCATATATAGAATGCATTCAGTTCATCCTATTTCTATCAGCGGCATTACTGTATCTCTCTTATCAGGCTCAGTGTGAACTACTGAAATTGCAAATCCACCTCTTTCCTAATGACATTAGAATTTCAACCTGTGACTTATCCTGCCTTTGTCGATCCCACAGGCTTTACAATGCAGCTTCGCTCATTTACTATATAAACCCAAGCCTGCTACACAACAGCTGTCACATTTATACTGGGAGTGTTGATACAGACCTATATGAAGTCTCTCACCTGTAACTGATAGTTTTCTCCCATGACGGAGGATATAATATTGTTCATAGCCGCCTCCACCTTGGTTCTGATCTGTGGATGGCGTGTATTTACAATGAGGGCAAATGTTTTAGCTGGAAAAAGATAGATATTTTAGGCATATCTTCTAATACTTGCTGCAAACCGAAAACAACATTTACTTTACGCTTTATTTTATAGTAACAGCAAAACAGACAATGCTAAATAAACGAAGACAATGTGGTATACAGTATGAAAGTCCTTTAGGCCAAATGCCCACGGACGGAATATTGCTGCAGAATTTGTGGTCAGACTATTCTGTGCGGAAAATTGAGCGTACGGCTTCCATTGCAGTCAATGGAAGCCGTCCGTCCCACGATACTTCCGCAGTGAGTCACAGCCCAGCATGAGACACTCGTGTTGGATCCGGAGAGGTGAGTATAGGGTCTCTGGGGGGCGCCGGGCCTGATTCCGCTGCGATATTTCGCATGTGGAATCCGACTGGGCTGTGGGCATGAGGCCTTAGTCTGGCACATGTGGTTTGGGAAACCCATGCAATCACCTACTGGTCAAAATGCTCAGTTCCCCCCAAGATGAATTCATTAGGGGATCTAGTATTCCAAATGGGGTCAGTTGGTTGTTTTCTATCATTTTGGAAGCTGAAAGGCTCTAAACATGTACAATGGGGCCCGAAACACTTACAAGCAAAATGATTGTTTTGAAAGCTACTAGGTGCTCCTTTCCTTTTAGGCCCTGTTATGTGTCCAGACATAAGATCAGGGCCACAATGGGTATATTTCCAAACACAGAAGAAACAGGAGCATCCATTTGGGGTGCAAGTCATTAGTGATATGTGTGGTGTACAAAAAAACTATTTAAAGTGACACATTTTCCAAAAAAATGAAAATCGTATTTTTTTCCTTCTGTTTTGCTTACATTCATTCAAAAATTGTTAGGTCAAAATATGCAGTACACCCCTAGATAGATTTGTTAAGGGGTCTATCTTTCAAAATGGGGGAATTGTTGGGGGATTTCAAGCAAAATTTCTGTTCTGAAAGCCACCAGTTGCTCCTTTCCTATTGTGCATACAGACATAAGATTAGGGCTACAATGGGTATATTTCGAAAAACGTGTAAAACAGTGGTTTCAGTTTTGGGGTGCACATTCACATTTTCACGCACACTATACAAAAAAACTGAATATGAAATTTTCTTTTTTCTCCTCTGATTTGCATTAACTCCTGAAAAAAATTGGCCTGCTCATTAAGGCGTAAACAGGCTTCGTCACTAAGGGGTTAAGAAGACCGCTAGACTTTTTGTAAACATGTTGTAGTTAATGTTTGTTCTTTTTAAATCTGGTGCATGCCCAGAAAGCGTAAGATTAAGCATGACCTGTATATTTTCCATGATGTTCCTAAGGAAAGGAATACATTGTATTTGTTACTAGTGCTAGAGTCTGGTCACAGTGTATGGTATGTCCTCCTCCACTAGCCATATAATAACAAGATTCACGGATCATCCTCAAAGGTCATGCTCTAGTGCATTTTCAAGCCCGGAGTCACCTGAGAATTGGTTAAAATACCCAACTTTACCCACGACATGAGACGCTGAGATTAGATTTGCAGTGCAGGTAACTTCTCACCGTACCTGAGGAAGAGTGGCAGTTGCGTTTTCTTGCATTTGTTATAAATAACATAGGTTTTGCTAACAATGTTTCTCTGTAATCCTTATAATCCGCATGACTGCGCAGGGTGACTTTCCTGAAAAGATATACGGGAAAAAAAATCAGCTAATGTTAAAATATCTCCACTGAACATATAGAAGATATTCATCTAGAAGGGGAGGTAGAGACTATATTCAAAGGGATGAAAACTTGACTTCTCAAGGGATGAAAATGTCTTTATCAGATATGCTGCATAGAACACTGCAGCCTCCATCCTCCTCAAGTCTGCTATCAACTTCACTATCTTCACACCGCTGCTGTGGATAGCTGTGTACCCAGGTGGAGACAGCAGACCCAGGTGTGCAGACAGGAAAGAGCTGTGTACCAAGGTGCAAAAGACCGCAGGCAGTGGGTTCGGGGGCTTTCCCAATCTTCCAGATGGATGTCATCCTAATGGATATAGGGTGCAGGAGTTGCCATTGTAAACAAACAATGATTTATTAACTGTGAGATGTCACAAGTTAAGGCCCATGTAGACACAACGATTGTCGCTCAAAAGACATCTTTTGATCGATAATCGTGTGCATTTACACGGCAAGATGATCGCTCAAAATTCGCTCATATGGCAGTTTGAGTGACAATTTTGAGCGTTCACTTTGCATAAGTGTTTAAATGAAGCTCACGCTGTATGCAGAAGACAAGCGGGGCCGCTATCTTCTTCATACAGCTGTTTTCTTCTCGGAGCGCTTAGCTGCTATACAGCTGAGCGCTCCGAATGGAGTATACAGAAGACAACTGGAGAGCTGTCTTCTGCATACTCCTGCCATGTTCATGGAGCGCGCAGCTGGTATACAGCTGAGCGCTCTGAGCGGGGTATGCAGAACACAGCTGGAGCGCTGTCTTCTTCATACTCTGGCTGTGTTCTCCGAGCAGGATACCAGCTGAAAGAATAGTATCAGCCAGAGGCGTAACTTCAAGCTCCTGGGCCCCAATGCAAAAGCTGGAATGGGGCCCCCAACTATAATGCTTTATTCATAGTACTGGGCTCCCTATATGGAGAAGAGAGGCCTTATGGTCCACCCAAGGCTCCTGGGCCCGGGTGCAACCGCATCCTCTGCATCCTCTATAGTTACGCCCCTGGTATCAGCGGTATCCCACTGAGAACTCAGCGCGTGGCACTGATAAGGCTCATCATTCTCTTTCAGCTCGCTGAAAGACAACGATGAACGACTTGTTAACGAAAACTGTGCGTGCAGTAAGATCCAATGATTCTCACTCCAAAGATGGCTTTGAGTAATTTTTGAGCGAGAATCGTTAGGTCTAAATGGGCCTTTACTGTTTTCCTGTTTTGCACAGTAAAATATCAATATTTGGAGATTATACAAAACTATGTAAAGTAATTAACACAAGAAAGGACAGAATGCAGTTGCAAATGCATGTAGATAAGTTTGGCGCTTTTGCAGAAAAGTGGCAAATGAGGTTTGACACTGATAAATATAAGGTTATTTACATGGGTAGAGAAATACATGTCACCATCAAACACTAAATGGGAAACCACTGGGTAACACCGACATGGAAAAGGACTTGGGTATTTTAGTTAACTGTAAGCTTAACTGGAGCAACCAGTGTCAGGTAGCTGCTGCCAAGGCAAATAGAATCATAGGTTACATCAAAAGAGGTCTAGGGCCACATGACAAGAACATTGTTCTTCCTCTTTACAAGTCACTGGTCAGACCACACAGGGAATATTGTGGAAGGTTTTGGGCACCAGTAGTCAAGAAAGATATAGCAGAGCTCGAGTGGGTACAAAGGCGGGTAACTAAAGTAATAAATGGAATGGGTGGACTACAATACCCAACGAGGTTATCAAAATTGGTGGTTTTTCATTTTAGAAAAAAAACAATGGCTGAGGGTCGACCTAATTATGTATAAATATATCAGGGGACAATACAGTGATCTCTCCCATCATCTATTTATACCCAGGACTGTGACTGTAACAAGGGGGCGCCCTCTATATCTACAAGAAAGAAGGTTTTTACACTAATATAGAAGAGGGTTCTTTACTGTTAGAGCAGTGAGATTATGGAACTCTCTGCCTGAGGACATGGTGATGGCAAATTCGATAGAAGACTTTAAGGGGGGCCTGGATGCCTTTTTTGAGCATTACAATATTACATATTATAGTCACTAATTACTTAAGAAGGGTCGGTGATCCGGGGATTATTCCAGTTCCCAGCCTTAAAGCCAGGAAGGAATTCTTTCCCCTAAATGAAGAAAATTGGCTTCTACCCGATTGTTTTTTGCCTTCGTCTGGATCAACATTGGGGAGGTAACAGCTAGATGGATATATGTCTTTTTTCATCCTAACACTATGTTACTATTAAGAGTTCATATAACCGTCTGTTAATCGGAGTCCTAGCCCTATTGACCAGGATCAAGAAGGAACAATAATAATCTCACTAAACAGTCTTTAAACTTGTCAGCACAGGATACCTGCAGCAGCTGTGCCCAGCCAACTAGGGATCAGTTTATCTCCAGCTTGCCAGTATGGGTGTTCAGCATTGTCGGAGGGCAGGGAAAGCAGGAATTACTTGGCAATAACTTCACTATGAGTTCAAATGAATGTTGCACTGTGATTGGTTGATGGGCAGCAAGGATTTTCTTTTAGACAACTTTCATAACAATGTGGTACCGGACTACTTTTTCGTGGCCCACTCTGTAGATGCTATGGTGATGATGAGTGACTGTGAGGCATAGTGTATAGTTTTACATAATGCATACATGACTGTGGTATTACTGATAATATGCCAGCACAGCGGTTATTTATAAAATGTCTCTATATCCTGTGAAGCAATCACCAACAAAGGTTTGAACACCTACTGAGCCCTTTCATTGATAGGAAGTCACTTCCAGAGAAACACTCATCAATTATATAATAATCCAGTGTTCGCATGCGGGACTCCAGCACTTACCACCTTTACAGAACGGCGGCACCTTGTCACTCTTTAGGGTGCCGTCACCGAGAACTGAGCTTTATAATCTTATCACCAAACATTGGCATTTCCCATACTCCAGCTTCTCAGAGTCCCAGCACTGTTAGGAGCCTACACCCTGATTGTCCAGCGAGCTTAATAAGTAGTGCATGCAGGGTATTTCGTTAGCCGGACAGCTGAGACCAAACCATACGCATATACGTTCATATGGTTTGGTTGAAGATGTATATATATTAGATTACCCTCAGCTGTTTAATGCAACATTTCCCCAGCTGCAATTTCTTGCAACAACCTGTACAATGCAGTGTCTGTAACGTACCCTATCCATTATGAGCAGTCTTTCTAACACACTATTAGAGTCAATAGCTGTTAATAACAAAGTTATCCTATAAGGATGTTTTTAGGGCTTATGAGGGCATTTGGATGTTTTAGAGGAGGTCTCCCAGTTGGGATCCCATCTATGAGCCTGAACAGAGAGCTGCTCTGTAACACCAGCTCCAGCTCTACTATACCCAACCCATCATGCATTACAGGGCCATTCATCTAAATGTCTGCCATGAAAGTCTACATTTCCCAAGCAAAACCTAGAGATGGCTTCTTGTAGTGACTGATCGACATACCAGATTCCTTTCCAAACATACTGTATAAACGATGGGGACCTACCCAAATATACTATATCATTGTCGAGGCCCGTGGCTCAGTTGCGGGTGGCACTCAGGAAGAGGAGGCCCGTTACCCAAGCAGTTGGCAGTCAATTACATGCTGCAAGCTCCCGTGGTGCATGCTCCTCCCTTCCATTGAGAGACTGCAGACTCCTTAGTCCATCAGTGCATTATAGCAGAGGAGGGGAGCAGGCCATTCAGTGCAACCAAGTATGTACTGTATATAATTATATATGTATAACTGGTATAAGTTATACCAGCTGTACATACATAATTATATACAGAAAGTATCCCTGTACATACAGGGGGATGTACATAGTCCTGTATATAGTGATACGGAACATACGAGTATAACCTGGATATCTCTTGTATATAATTATATATGTGCAGCTGGTTTAAGCTATACATTCTATATAGAGTGATATAGACCATGCTGGTATAACCTGGGTATATAATTATACATGTACATCTGGCGTAAGTTATACATCTCACTGTATAGAGTGATATTGATCATGTGGTGTAACAAGGTATGTACCTCATATAATTATAAATGTATAGCTGGTATAAGTTATACCAGCTGTACATATATAATTATATACAGGAGATACGTAGCTTATACCAGCATGTCACTATATACAGCATGTAACACACTCACTAACAAAACGGCCACGTGCTCGTTAGTATTTTGATATGGAGCATGCTGGTTTAGCCTGGGTATCTCTGATACATAATTATATATGTACAGCTGGTATAGGTTATACATCTTCCTGTATAGAGGGATATGGAGTATGCCAGTATAATCTGGGTATCTCCTGTACATAATTATATACAGGGGGTGGACAAAAATATGAAAACACCGTACCAAATGCATGGGATTTTAATCATTAGCATTGAGCTGCCCTTTTGATCCCTGCTTGGCTGAGAGCTTTCCTACCAAATTTTTGTTTACTTCACCTCTTGCCCTGCTCTGGGTGGTTTGGGGAGCCAGCTGGTAGCAGCAGCTGAGTGGCTCAAACCCCTAACCAGTGGAACCATGCTGCTCGGTCGGATGTTTATTTCTGCCCAGCAGCATCTGTCTTATATTACATTACATGGGATTATAAATCCTATTTCAATTAGACAATTAGTCATGTTTGAAAAGCTTATAACAAGGGGCTAAATCCTGTATGTAAATATGTTTTGCAGCACTGTTTAGGTATTGGTACAGGTATTGGTATAGATATTGGTACAGGTACAGTTATCGAGGGGTGGGGGGCCTGAGCTGAACTTTGAACCCAGGCCCCTGAGTCTTTAGATACACCCCTGAATCTGTGATTAGGTAGGGGAGAAGATTAGTAGCAATGTCAGAAAATGTGACTTTACGGAAAGAGTAGTAGATGCTGTAACAAACCTCCAGCAGACGTGGTTGGGAAATCAACAATGAAGTGTATGTAAACTGCCTAGGATAAGCATTGATCTGTCCAATGAGAAATAACGTAAGGGCAGACTACATGGACAATGTAGTCTTTTTCTGCCATCTGTACTAACTACTAACTTATAATTACTGCTACCTAATAGGCAGCGCTGGCACTTTGTGAAGGGTGCAGTCCGGGAACCAGGATAATGTGCTGCATATTAATAAATATACGGTAAATATTAGTGACATGGTTTGATTGATGTAAAAATAATTTCTGGAGGAGGTACAGACTTGGGGGAATTTACCATATGACTGTCGGAACTTTTCTGTGTGCTATTAGTCATTTCTACTGAGGTCACATCCTTTTCTTTCTTTCCCAGATGTGACTGATTTTAGAGTATTTTATCCTCTCCTGTTTTAAAATGATTTCATTTGTCAAATTTTAGCCAAAAACGATGTCTGTAGTGCCGACTGCCAATAAATAATAGACGTGACATTAGAAGAGAACGTTCCCAAACAGGCACATTGCAACACTATCGTCAATGGAGAAGCCGCCTTATTATTACAAACAAGGGTTAAAATCTGATTTAAAAATGTAGAAATCTTACTTTAATACACAATATGTTTATTTTTTATTTTCAAAACTACCACAAAAACCTGGAGATCCTATTTAGTCATTACATCATTACTGGGCAGCTCACAAATGGCACACTGTTATATGGGGCCGAGCCCTGACAGAAGAAGAAGGAATGACATCAGTCCTGGTTGCGCCAATGATTTCTGATTTACTCCGTTTCTCACATCATCATTGAACATCACTAAAAGGGACAAGGAAGGCTATTTAGGATTTGGTTGGGTGA
The DNA here is from genome assembly GCF_035609145.1 of Eleutherodactylus coqui. Lineage (NCBI taxonomy): Eukaryota > Metazoa > Chordata > Amphibia > Anura > Eleutherodactylidae > Eleutherodactylus > Eleutherodactylus coqui. Next base: position 446,982,802 of record NC_089837.1, read on the forward strand.
ATATGTCATTGTAAATAGATACACTACTTAGCTAAAAGGGAGTGCACACCAACATGGACATCAATATTCAGCTGATCCTCATCTATAACAGCCTTAACTCTTCAGGGGATATGAAAACGGACGCCAAAAGGACAAGGACTCATGTTAGGCAATGCGAACAGGTTTGCTGGCTTTCAAAGGCGTTTTCTGAGGTTATAGTCAAGCCAGATATAGTGTTGGAAGTCCTATACATGCAAATAAGGAAGATGGAACAATACCTCTGCAGCGCCACCTATTGGATGGCGGCATTCCTTCAAATCAATGTCAGACCCTGTAAACAAGTCTTTAAAACAATGATTGGGAATTGAAAACTAAGTCAGAAATCCATACACAGGCAGCTGTTTTGGGTTTTTTGCCCCTCATCAGTGTGCAGTAGGTTTTTGGTTTGGCTAGCGAGAGGCTTATGATGTGGGTCAGGAGAGGTGTCGTCTCTTCTTAAGGTGAAGGTGTATGGAGGCACCTAGGAGGTGAGTGAGGAGACTAATAAGGCCATGCATGCTCCTCTGGGTAATATATGCAAATAAATAGAATGGAACAATACCTCTGCAGGGCCATCTATTGGATGGCAGCATTCCTTCAAATCAATGCCAGGGCCTTTAAACAAGTCATTCCTATACAGCACTTGGTCAGCAGTGGTGCTGAAGCCAGGAAGAAGCCAAATGGACTGTTGTGCGTTGTAGAGATCCAATTTAATTTTTGAGATCTTGCAATTGGACTCCACCAATCAGATATTGTTGGCATGTCTAAGCTTTATGTTAACAGTATTATTTAAGCTAAAAACCCCTTACATTCTGATTTTTAAAGAGCTTTTTCCTAAAAAAAACAAGAGTGCATATAATGAAGGGGTAATGTAGGACTAGCACTATAGGTTCACCATTTATACCATTTTATAAATAAAATGTGAATCACCACACGCTCTAGGTATTATTATTCATATAATAGACCGACCCCATGTATGTGTTGTTTTAAAATGCTGCCGTATTTCAGGATAAATGTACTTTAAAGTTTGACTCAAAATGAACCTCCAAGTCAAAGAGATGAGCTACGCCGACTTCTTTCCACCCACAGCATCTTCAATGACAGCTCTTTCCCTATACACAAGCCGTGAGAGAGTAGTCAGTCAACATGCAGGCAGAGACATGGCCTGCCTCTTTGTCTCGAAACTCTGTTCTGAGTCAAAGTGTGTTTATTCTGAAATGGCGCAGTATTTCAGAATAATACATACAATGGGGCGATGGGTATACCTGTCCCAGGTTCATACTACTATGGCTCGGGCAGTATGAACTTGGTGACAGTTTCCTTTAAAATATATTACGTAAGATAAAAACAAGTACAATATACATGAAGAAAATGAGTTACAGACTGATACAGTTGGGTAGAGGACCCTGACAGTTAGACTTCAATCTACAAGGGAAGGAAGGTGAAGGTAGAAACTGCTTATACAGTGATGACAGTAGGGCTACTGTAGGTCATAGGCTTTTCTTAAGAGTTTTTTCAAGTTCCTTATGAAGCTTTCTGAAGTGGTGGAGAGTCTGATGGTCTGGAGTTGTGAGATTCAAGATACAGGTGAGGCAACGGGAGAAATCTTGAAGACAGTTGTTTGAGGAGCAGACAAGAGGACAGGAAAGAAGGTCCTTTGAGGACCAAAGATTATGTGTGGGAAGATATTGGGATATTAGGTCAGAGATGTAAGGAGGGGAAAGGTTGTGAACAGCCTTGTATGTCATTAATAATATTTTGAACTGGACTCTATCGAGAATTGTGGTAGGTACTGAAATAGTAGTCATACATATTGGGTTAAAATTATTGCTAGGCTAAGGGCGCCTACCCACTTGCACGATTTTCGTGCGTGAAAAACGCAGCGTTTTCCGCACGTTTTTCGCGGCTTTTTCGCGCCTTTTCCGTTAATTTCCATTGACATTCATGGGTGCATTGAAAGAAAAATAAGGACACATATGCAACTGACAGTTCCTATGTTAAAAATTGCAACGGACCGAAAAAAAAAACGCAAATGGACAAGAACACATTCTATCCTAATTGCTCTTCAGAAAAAACGCAAAATGCAAAGGAAAAAAAATCGCAAGTGGGTAGGCGCCCTTAGGGTTACATTTACTTTCGCTGCTTAACCCCTTAATGCCACAGGACGTAAGTCTACATCTTAGGCACGTGGTACTTAATGCAACAGGACGTACATTTACGTCCTGTGGATGGCACGGGCTCAGAAGTGAGAACATCGATCCCTGCTGTTAAACCCTTACATGCCGCAATCAATGTGCCATCCTAGAAGAGCAGGACTACCTGTGCAACCTGATTGGCCTGCAAGTACTGCCTCAGGGGTGTAACTATAGAGGATGCAGGGGATGCGGTTGCACCCTGGGCCCAGGAGCGTTAGGGGGTCAATAAGGCCTCTCTTCTCTATATAGGGAGCCCAGTACTATGAATAAAGCATTATAGTTGAGGGCCCCATTACAGATTTTGCAATGGGGCCTAGAAGCATCAAGTTATGCCTCTGTACAGCCTCATGCTACCAGTAATGACAATGACACTAGCAAAATGCAAAACTGCGGAATAATCAGTCATGAAGCCTACAGAGAAAGTAATTGTCTGTGTTCACTACCTGCAAAACCATTCCCCTTTTCACACGGGCGGAATTTTCCACATTCCATACCACCTATCATGGTAAGTTCTATGCCAAAATCCTTGTGGCTTCATTCCAGAATGAAAATGGCTTCAATTAGCCTGCAATTCCGCACCAAAATCCATAGGGCTAATTTTGATGTGGAATTTCTCAGCAGCAAATTTCACTGCGTCCCAATGGAATTTTTTTTTTCTTTATAAAATCCGCGCATGGCCCCATGCGTCTTGCTGCCCATAGGGATGCATTAGCATCTGTAGAGCAGCTAAAAACATGCGGGTGGGATTTCCTCCCGGCATGCGGGTCGCACGCACAGGAATAAATCGCAGCATGCTCCATTTTCCTGTGGAGACAGCTCAGACAGCTCCCACGGCTTCCTTTGAAGCCTATGTAAGTCGTCCGTATCTGCGGCACAGCCGCAGCTGTTTTTGTGCTGTGCCGCGGATACGTGGGAGAATTCACGTGCTTGCCAACTTTGTGAATGCGAAGCGTTTTTATGTCAAAGAAGCGATCCTCCGCCGCGTTTTCAATGGGAGACCTCGCATCACGTGCATATAGGATTGAAAAACAATGTCACGAACATGCAGGGCCATGCAGGAAAACATCACTCATGTGCATAACCCCATTCAAAAGAATAGGTTTCATATTTGTGCAAGATTTGTGCACCTCGCAATAGACAAATCTCGTGTGAGTTTGTCACCTGTGTGAAGGCAACCTAAGGGTGCTATTTACACATCAGCGTATTCTTCCCTGCAAAAGGCTGGCCTCAATCAAAATTTCTCTATCTACATTTTGCAGGGAAGAAATGCTATTTGCAGCAGCGCCCTAATGAAACAGATTTGTATCCCTGAAGGTTCAGTGACTTGGAATTATACTGTGATGCTTAAGTGTCCCTTTAAATTTTCAAGCAGTGTATCTACAGTATTGCAATAATTTCAGCATGGTCTATAGTAGGGCCAGCTTCCAAAACATAACTTGAAACCATCCGTGTGTCATTTATAATACAGGTGTCTTCTTATGTAGTACAGCCTTGGTCCCCTTCAGACGTCAAAGTCCTGATGCAACTGCTACTTCTGCACCCCTTATAACTACACCCCTGCCCAGGTTGGTTCACGTAGGGCAGTTTTGTGCAGTTTCTTTTTTTTTGTTCAACCAAAACCAGGATCATAAAAAGGCAGAAAAGTATAAAGGAAAGAAATGGGTTACATATATACATTTTCTTTAGGCAAATACAGAACTGGGTGTAAAAGGGTCTGCATCAAAAACTGTTAATGCAACTTACATTATGTTCTCACACAGCAGATTTGTTGCTAAAAATTCTTTCCATACCCCTAAACATCTTTACATGTATGTTCTTATAAGCTGACCATTCCAATAATGAATAAATATCAGAATGTTCATCTGATCAGGACCCCCTGTAGTCCCCACCGGTCCTTATATTTATAAATGTGCACTCATAGTTAATAAATCAGGAAGTATGCATAGACACAGTGTTTGCAATAACTACATGCATAAATCAACAATGTCTGGAGATAAGAGAGTTTCAACAACAGTCAACTCACCTCTGGATATAATTGACAATCTTGCACTGACGACCATCTATGAGGGCAATGCCATCACTAAGCAGGTTGAAGCCCCCTTTATGGTTAGTAGAGGTCAACACGTCGTCCTCCAGGGTCAGGTAGTCGCCTTGCAGATCTATGAGCAGATTTAGGGGTAGCAGAGCCATCTCACAGTTAGCAGTGGTGATTGTGGACAGGATGTCTGAGCCCACCGAGGAGAAGCTCATTCTGGAGCAAGTGCTACTTATTCGCTCCAAATGGGACATGTTTATTGGATTGCTTGTAGCCATTGTGATCTCTCCACAAAATCAATATGTAAAGTTCCACAACGAACACTTAGATCTTCTCTAGTGTGGATAATGTACGACAGATCGTTCTGACTGCTTCATGCAGTTCTGACTGCTCCCAAAGAGCTCAGGGTCAGGGTGGGACAGTAAGCCCTTCCTTATAGGAGGTACACGCAGTGCTCACTTCATGCCTGCCTTATGTGACGTGCTCACTCCTCTAAATAGGTTTCCTTCAAGGAGGAAAAACAGTCAGGGAGGAATCAAACATGTCTTAAAATTGTAGCAATCAGGCGTCTAGTAACATGAACTCTATCACTGCTGGATTTCTGAGCTCTAATGTTTATGTATAAGAGCTACTGTGTAGCAACTTTCTTAAATGATGTTTTTTTTTCGGGAAAAATTGACCAATTGATCGCTGAGCTCTGTTATTTGCTGCAGCCCCTGTGACATCCCCTAAACCATGCGGAACTGCAGCAAATAACGGAGACAAGAATGGAGAACTGAGCACTGTCGCCGAACACAGTAGGAGTGGGGAGAGGCGAGATTGTTATATCAATGTATGGGGAAGGGGTTGTCCAGAGATGGTTCATCTTCGACAACCCCTAAAATAATCACAGCATGACCTCTTTCAGCACGATAATTCACACCAAAAATGTTCAGAATTGTTAGTAGAGCATGACAAAAAGTTCAGGGTGATAACTTGGCCTCCTAACTCCCCAGATCTCACTCTGATTGAGCATATGTGGGATGTGCTTGAAAAGTAAGTCTAATCCATCGATACCCCCAATGCAAAAATCAGCAATGTCTCGTGCACTTATCATGCAGTTAAAACACCACTGATCATTCACTGTCTTACATAGGCATGATGTCACCAGCTTGTTCGGTCGGGCAAACAACAATCGTGAGATTCTTGGCCCATGTAAAAGGAGCATTAGGGCAGAGACATGCGAACGTATTTGCGCATGGTTTTACACACACTATACACAAGGAATAGAATCCATTGATTTCAATGGGTTCACTCTCACAAGCAAATTAATTTCAATGGATCCGTTTTCACTAGAAGAAAACCCTGTTCATGCTCAATTATGCTCTGTAGTGGCCAGCATAGTTGCGTATAAGCCTCTGTGTTTTTGCCCTTAAGGTGGAACTATCCATCGAAATCAATAGTGAAAAAAACTAGAAACGTTTAATTCTGTTTTTCTTTTGTTTTCTACTCCAAAATTGGAACAGAGAGATGAAAAAAGCACTAACACAGATGTGAACTAACGAGCCCTTACAGAGAGGTCACGCTCCACTTATATTAGTTTGCTTGACTCTCACATTCCTTCTAACCAGCGAGTTTTGTATTGTAAAGTGGTCAAGTAAGTTTAGTGCTGCTCCCAACCAACTGAAGCTACAGAAATAGTACCGTAAATCTCCAATTCATCCATCAGCACTGCCAAGCAGAAGAGATCTGAGGCACATTTCCCCTACAGCTCTCTGTGCAGCTCTTTGCTCTTGGCAATTTGTGAATTGCCATTTAAGTGTTGTCTAAGGCCACTAATGTCGATACAGAGTATTCAGCTCGCAGGTCTTGCGCATGTTATACGCTGTACCAATCTGCCATAGGCAGCCATGTTGTCGCTCACACAACTTGTGCGAAATACGCGAGCAAGAAACCCTATCTTGGCGCATAGTGTTCATATGTATGTATAGATTACTTGGTTTCTCTTGCTGAGAACAATCAAATTTTAGAAGATCATACATGCCAAGATAGTACATGGCGATGAGTGGAATGCAGCCAGTATGAGATACGCTCGTGTGAGCCCGGCCTGTCTTGTAGAAGCTCAAGTGAAAAGGGGTATCGTGGTTTCCGCAAATAAATGTTACTTTTTATGTAATAAAAAATGTTTAATCTAATGGAAATAAACAATTATGGTTCCTACTAAATGACTGCAAATAAAGATCTTGAAAACTATGAGAAACAGAAAGTAAATTAGAAAATTGTGTAACATTTTAGTTTACAAAGAATAACCCGTATTTGCTAAAATAGGTGTAAGAGGGGGAATGATGCCCTGGTCCCTTCTCTTACTGTAGCGGCCGTGCCGCTCCGATGCTGCCGCTGTTTTGCCCCATCATCTGGCAGGGGCTCAGAAGAAGAGAGATATAGGGCACACTAGGCACAGGGAATATGCCCCACTCATCACCCCGAAGGAGGAAGAAAGTGCTCAGTGCCTCAGGCACACTATAAGGGGAGAATATCTGCGTCACAAAGGGGAACTGTGGAGCAGCAGAACAGCAGGAAGGAGCTCATCATGTGTGGGTAATGGTAAGAGGTGCTGCCTGAGTGCTGCAGAAGGCCGAATCTGCCAGAGAGACTTATCTAGGGACGACTAATAGACTGTCTGTGTGAGAGCTGGTACATGGACATAGAAGACATATGGAGGCCAGAGAGAGTGCAGAGGACCAAGAAGAACCAAAGGATCTAGGCTGTATAAAGCTGCAGATACAGTGGAAAGGGGTAAGGAGCCAGCACCGAAGACACTGGGACACAGTACTGTGGAAATTGGGATTGACTAACCAAAAAGGATTGACCGATTCAGTGAGGAGACTGTGCTGCAAAACCAACACGTGTGCAAGCCCTCAGTCAAAAGTGAAGTAAAAGGAACTTTGCCTAAGTATCCCATCACCGTCTGTCCTCAGAGATGTTGGGATATTTATCCCAACAAGTTCCGTTACATGTTGCCTTCCATCATCCACAGTACGTTTATACATCAATTGCAGAGTGTTTTTGGCATTATACTAACATGGTTATTACGTTTTGTAGCACATAGAGTCATAAACCTGTTAAAAAGGAACATTCTGTTACTTTTTCCTTTTCTGTTACTAATTTTCTTGGTTATTGCTAATATTTCAGATTGTGTCTAAACTGTAATGCTAGGAGTTAGTTAACCATAGCTAGCAACAGGTGAATTTAGGACAACTGTTTAACCATTTATTTGCCATTTACTCATTGTTCTCTGAGATTACTCGGTTCATAAATAATTGTTGTATATCTTTGTAACTCCTTAGTCTTCATCACAACCGCCCGTGACATAGGAATACCCTCTACCAAAGAAAGCTAAGTTCAAAACACATTTGGGAGTGAACTTAGGAATAAATCATGGAAAAATCCTGATGAAGTTATCTAATGTGTTCATAACCTGTTAGTTAGACACATGCCAAAAGAATGTTCCTTTGACATACATGTAGCTGTAAAGACCTTAGATATCCCAGTTGCTTGAGTTATATGGACCAGTAGCATATAGGCTAAATACAAATCATTCCATGGACTCAATAGCCTGACATACACAAAATATGGAGCCTACTGAACCAATTTCAGTGAAACCTCAGATGTAGATAGGGTCCTTTGTTTGTGATGATGGTAAAATACTTTCACGGTTTGAGTACCAACTCCAACATTTTAAACTTATGCCAACTTCCAGGTTTTTTTTAAGTGGGCATGACTGATTAGGAGATATAAGGTGTTCCTTCCAAGGAAAGCCATGCAGAGCCCATCAAAACAGAATTTGCCAAATGCTTAGTGTTCACTGGGTCTCAGTACCCGGATCCCTAGAACTTTTCTAAAGTCATAGCCATGCTTTAAGGTCTTAAACAGTTGAGCATGATGTGGCCATGAAAATCACAGCCACATAACGAGACAAAATGAAACCATTGATTTCAATGGTTTTGTTTCCACTATCGGTATTTTTGGGTGTTAATGCTATGCCCAATAAAAGATAGGACTTGCCCTATCTTACTCGCACATAGTTAATATTACGTCTGAGAAAGATAGGACAGGAGAAAGATATCTTCCTGCTTTTTGTACTTTCAAACTCCTGTGGAATAACACGGAGTTTGAAAGGTAAAGACAAAAAATTCATGCATGGTGAGCGTAGTTGCGCATACGCCGATCTAAAGAAGCCCTAAAAGAAAACTCGAGACAAAACTAATGCACTGTCCTAGGCTCTGTTCACACCTCTGTTCTGAGGTTTCCATCATAAATGGCAGAATAAATAGTGTAGCATTCATCATTAATTTTTCCAGTAAAGTGTCGGACACCATGACGTATAATCAGTGGGGTCCATCAGGCACCATTGATGTCCGTCAAATGATGGCCCGCCATGTTCTTAGTTTGGTTTATCAGTGCCTCAGACAGAACAGAAACGTGGAAATTTTTAGAAAAGTGTAAACGGAGCCTAGCAGAGCATGATGGGAAGGTGATTGACGCAGGGATTGCCTCTTTGGCTTTATGTGAATCCTTGAGTCATGCACTGTGTATCATTATTGAGTCATACATCACTGTATTATATTTCTTGTACATAATGAAGTTCAGTATTCAGGGTGTTTATTGTTTAGCTATGAAAACTGGTTATGTTAGATTCTTCTTTGCTACATTCGTCAAACATTTGACTCATGGTCAAAAAATAATCCAGCACCTAGAAGATGTTATTTTGCTGCACAACTCAGCATGCGGTTACATCTCAGGCAGATATGTAAATGGTTAGAGTTGTGGTGTGATTAGATGAACAGTCTTACCACCTGAGGCCCTAAAAGTGGTTCCACCCTTGGCTTATAATAAGGCTCTCAGAGGCTACTTGTGTGTAGTGACCTCTTTTTCCGCTTGTGTAGAACTTCTTGACCACTAGATGTCTCTATGACGCAATCAAAGACATTTCGGACAGTTGACAGAGTTTGAGAGGGGGCGCATGATTGGAATGCGAGAAGCTGGGCGGTCATATCAACTAATTGCCCGCCCCCTGGGCCATTCTGACCACTGGATGCGTGTTATGACCAATGGATGCATTAGGGCACACACACAAGGTGACCGGGCTCAGGGTGCTTTTAAACAATCCACTCATTGAGTGCCATGTAGCCTGTAAAGGCGAAGGCAGAAGCAGTTACAAAATGTGTCTACCAACCAAGGACCCTACCTGCTCCTGCTGTAATGAGCCGTATTTTTACTATTGGCTGGAATTAAAGCTCAGGACAAGCACTGTAAATGTATCATTCTTGGACATTAAGGGGTTAAGTTAAGCCATTTTCGTTTTGCATCAAAGTCTGCAGGGAGACGTGCGGATCCTGGTGAGGAATTTACTGCTATTTCCGGTGTGGATCGTGGAAAATTCTGCCAGTGTAAAAGGGCCCTTAGGGTGTAATCAAAAACTGGAATTGCTGTGGAATTTTGGATTCAGGGCTTAAGCAGATGGGCATGTTGTTGTCCCGTTATGTGGCTGTGATAACAGAACAAAGCAAAACCATTGATTTCAATGGTTTCGTTTTCAGTAGCGGGATTCTCACCTGTTAATAATGCGTGTGAGTTAGCTAGGGCAGGACATATCTTCCCACTGCTTTTTTTCAAACTCCTGCGCTGTGACATGAAGTTTAAACGGCCCGAGAATGAGAAAAAAAATGTTCATGTGCAACTATGCTCCGTAGCTGCGAGTGTAGTTGTGCATCTGACCGTGTGAAACCGCCCTTAGGCTTTATTCCCTCGCGCGTATATCAGCCGCCGTTTTCGCGGTCGGTCCATATACACTACCATCTGATGCATTGAATTCCATTGGATAAAATTATATATAGATTGTCCATATGAGTGCTGTAAGTCCAGTGAAGAGGTGATCTTGACACTGTTTGGAAGAGTGGCCACAAGAAATCTAATTTACACACCACTGCTCATTCTGAGAGGAGCTCCCCTGCGCGATGGCGGGCTCTACATATATGCGCCGAGCCCGGGCCGTCTGAACGGGCCCACAAACGGCAGATTTGTGCGACCGTCCACACAGTTTTATGGTGCACGTAAAACCGCCTATGCCCGTGTGAAGGAGCCATTAGAATGTGAATCGAAATTCTGAAGCAATGTACAGTACAATCACAGTCAGTGAGGTTTTATCAAACCCCATTCACTTAAGGCCCATTTACATGCAATGATTATTGCTGAAAATTAATTCAAATGAACACACCCACCTGAACAAACAACATATACAGTGTTTATACAGCTAATGACGGAAATGGCGAGGATTTCAAACCATTATCTTTACGTGTAAGCGCTCAGCATTTGAAAGCAAAAAAGTCGTTAATCACAGCGAAAAACATCTGCAGCAGAAGATAGGCATGCTGTAGAGTTTCCAATCCGCGGAATGCTCTATTTGTTGCAGAAATGCTGTGGATTGTTAGTGTGCAATTCATTTTTGTGCAGATTTTTCCCATGATGTGTAATTGTATCCTTTAGGGCTTATTCACACAGACGATTTTAACATCCAGTTTTGAAACCGACTAAACTCGGACAGAATTCGGACCCCTTACTATGGCTTCATACAGGTATATTTGCTTGCAGTGAATAGAACCCATTGATTTTAGTGGGTTCGCACACATTCCATATTTTACACATGCATTTTCTTTTTCGCACAAAAGGCAGAACATGCTCTATCTTATGCATATTTGCCCACCAATGTCCCCATAGAAAACAGGGTGTGGGGTGTGCGCAATATGCAAGGAGATGCATGAAATATGGTGCAATTACGCTGGCAAGAGAACACATCTGGAACTCAATAGGCCTCCTCCACATGGGCAGAACGGACCCTGTATGCGGGATTCCGGTGTCCGGCCGGTGACCCCTGCGTACCGGTCCGGTGGCTCTGCACAGCACTACAGGTGTGCCGTCTGGTACTCCGTCGCGCATGCGCATAGCCGCCAGTGCTCTAGAGTGACGTAGATCCCGCGATAATGATCCTGTGGAAGTGTTGCGGGACGGACAGCTTCCAGTGACTTCAATGGATGCCGGCCATTCGTAACCAGCACAAAATCGCAGCATGCTGCAATTTATTTTCCGCGAGCGGAAAATTGCAATTGAATTCTGCTCGTGGAGATGAAATGGCGTCATGACATTGAATATTATGGGCTGTATTTGCTGCGGAGTCCAGAGGCAGACGCCCGCTGCGGACTCCGCAATGCGAATATGCCCGTGTGCGAGCAGAAAAAGCATAGTGAAATACGCTAACGCACATGCAAAAAGGTCTCATTCAAAGCATAAAAACGTTGCGCTATGACATGCTCAATTGCGCCTATGTCCCTTTTGTCGCACACATAAACGCATTTATGCACTTATAAACGTATTTAAACTGCATGATTGTGCAATGGGCATTGTGTATTTGTGCGTGCATGTGCCTATGTTACTGTACTTTTTGCATGTGCAAAAAAACACGCCACCATGTTCTTATTCATGGGCAATAAAGCTCATGATCTATTTAGGGTATCTTCACACAGCAGTATGCGCAACTACACAGCGCATACACTACATTGCCACTAAACAGCGTTGTTGCGCACAAACGGGGTTTTCTTTTTCTACTGAGGTTGTTTAAGCGCTGCACCATAGCGTGCGAGTTTGAGAAAAACATCGGGAAATTAGATCCTATCCTATCTTTTTTCGTGCGCAGTATTAACGCCGAAGAATAATACTAGTGGAAACACAACCATTTAAATCAATGGCAATGATTTTCACGGATGCATAACGGAACTCGAACATGCCCATCTTTTTAAGCTCTCAGGGTGAGCAGTGGAGAGATTTCTTGTGGCCACTCTTCCAAACAGTGTCACCTCTTTACTGGACTTACAGCACTCATATGGACAATCTATACATCATTTTATCCTATTTTCTGGTTTTGTGGCACAGTTTTGCTAGAATTACTGCAACATTTGTGCAAAAAATAGTACAAAATTGGCAGATGTGATTACCATTGTTGGGAAAACTTCTATCACAGTCTATATAATGCTAATTATCAATCAAGAGAATCTGCAGCACAATTTTAGGTGCTCGATCAGATCCTAGCTGATGGTCCATTTACAAATGACTATTATTGCTCAAAATTTGTTCAAATGAACGAATCTGAATGATAATCTTGCAGTGTAAATGCAATAAAATTGCTCACTGTTCGTTCACTAGTTGTTACTGCTATCAGTCAGCATAAAAACGATCACTGGATCGCGGGCTTCTTGTTCCGTGCAAATGCTCCCCGCTCTGTACTTCACATAGTAGGTGAAGCGCTGAGCGCGAAGCGAGCGATTTAGCGGCAAAGTTTGTCTGTCTATCTAAACACTCAGTACGAGCGCCAACGACCTTTAGTAGTGACGTCAGTGCTCGTGCAGTCATATACCCGACTGTTCACCCGTATAAAAGGGCCCTTATAGTGGGTAGGCCATAGAAATCACAGGAGACTTTTGCTTTCTTGACCCCTTATGAAGCTGCAAGGGTTTCAGTCTGTACAGATTTGTGTTGGTTTCCATATAAAGTGGAAATGAGAGATGTACCAACGCCAGACTCCAGGACTTGCCTTCAAGTAACATCAACATTTCTAGCTTACCGGTGCTGCCATCTTTTAGTATTATCATATCTAGTCTTTATGTATAAAATAACTAGTAGATTGATTCTTCTTTGATATGTGTATTAGACTATGAGCTCACCATTCTGTTACACTTGCATAGTGTCGTTTTATTCGCTATCTCATGCCTCTATTGCCACCCAGTGGACATTCTTGAGAAAGCAGCAACATGACATTTGTTGCTGATGATCGTAGACCACAATTAGGATGTATTCACGCCAGGGGCGTTTTGCTTTTTTTCTTATCAGATGTGTGTTCAGTGTAATGGATCTGGTTCTGTTGCTAAGATGCAAGGATGTCCTGTGGTCCCCAGACTGGAGTTTTCCATTCACATTTTGTTTACAATACAAAAAAAAAGGACATCATTTAAATTGTATAAGAAAATATGGGACCATGGGTACCTCTGCTGAAGTTGGGGAATCCTGTTAAAAAAAACCCCACAGGTTTCTGTAGGGATACAGACTGATGCATTCTTGCATCCCTTAGGACACCGATGGTGAACCTTTTAGAGACCGAGTGCCCAAAGTGCCAGCCAAAACCACTTATTTACAGCAAAGTGCCAGCACATCAGGGGGCGAGGCTTATCACGACGTATGATTTTAAAAAGGACAGCACAGCTTCAAAATAGATGGGGAGGAACACCCTGTGTTATTTTCCTAGCTGGAGCCCTGGAGTACCATTGGTGTGGATTTTGACTGGAAATCTCACCTCACCTCTTTTGAATGCTTCCCGGCTTCTGGTTCCCAGCGGCCTGTAGTGGCCTCACCTGACCGGCATCACCTGACTAGCGGCGCCACACCTGACCAGGTCGCTGGCAACTGGAAGTCGGGGAGCACTGACTGCAGGAAGCCTTCGGAGGAGGTGAAGGGGAGCGCCACATAGTATGAAATCAGCTGCGAATATGCGGTTGATTTCCAGTCAAAATACGCACCAATGGTTCGGATTTTGACTGTTTTTTAGATGCGGAAATGCTGCAGAATTTGCCATGGAAATTTCCGCTGTGGACATTCTTCAGCATTTCCATCATGTGTAAACATACCCTAAGTCAGCTTGAGGTATGCTGCCACATGCAGAGTGGCCCCAGTAGTAATAAGGACCCCCACAGTGGCCTCAGTAGTAATAGTAACCCCCACAGTGGCCTCAGTAGTAATACTGTCCCCTATATCGGCCCCAGTAATAATAGTGACACTCACAATGGCATCAGTAGTAACAGTAGTAATACTGTCCCCTAAAGAGATTCCAGTAGTAATAGTGTCCCCAATATTGGCCTCAGTAGTAATAGTGACCCACACAGTGACCCCAGTAGTAGTAGTAGTGCTCCCCACAGTGGTCTCACTAGTAATACTGTCCCCATTATTGATCCCATTAGTAATAATGTCCCCAATATTGCTCTTAGTAGTAATAGTGACCCCAGTAGTAGTAGTGTCCTCCACAGTGGTCTCAGCAGTAATAGTGACCTCCACAGTGGCCTCCATACTAAAAATTTCCTGTAAATTGGCCACAGTAGTAATAGTGTTCCCCGCAATAGCCTCCGTAGTAATTCTGTCCCCTATATTGGCCTCAGTAGTAATCGTGTCACCCACAGTGGCTCCAATAGTAATATTAACCCCACAGTGGCCCTGTAGTGGCCCAAAGTCTATATATCTGGCCCCTCCATAATTGTCATACATGTTATGTAGAGATGAGCGAGCACCCAAATGCTCGGGTCCGCGTTATTCGAGTCGAGCTTTTCGTAAAATTCGAGAGCTCTACTCAAGTAACGAACCCCATTGACTACAATGGGAGACTCGAGCATTTTTGTATGTGGAACGCAGGGTCCTGAGCTTTTTTTTTTTGTTCGTTCTCTCTCTCTCTTTCCCCCTTCCTGCCAGACAAAAACATTTTCCAATGACGCTCGCTGCGTCGGTGCGGGGAGGGGCCAAAACAGGCATGTTACAGCGAGGAGGAGCCAAAAGCTGGGGTCGAACACGATTTGATGTTCGTTCGAGTAACAAGCACCATTGAGTACGCTAATACTCGAACGAGCATCAAGATCGACAGAGTACGTTCGCTCAATTCTAATGTTATGTGTTTTATGTCGATGCAAAGTGTTTTGTCTGCTGTCATGTGTATTGCACATCTGCAGCATGGAAGAGGTTAATGTCTGAAAGTGACTGGGACATGTCTAGAAAAAGTAACAAGTTTGTCTAGTCACGTGATGTCGTATGATTATAAATATGAGTGATTGAGAGTTAGTGTGGTCCTTGTACTTCAAGGGCTCAGAGAGGAGGGAGAGTGCTGGCCACATGGGGGTACCTTCAACCCTCATGTGGTGAAGTTATGGAAGTGGAAGAGAGGCACCTAGATTACCACCATTCTAGGAACCACCTGTGAGGAGTGAGAGGAGAAAAGGAGTCTGCCATACAGCGTCTATCCCAAGAGTACTGAGAGATTGTCAGCGGAGAGTCCAGTAGTGTGTGCACGTCCAGGAGCGGAGCATTACAGATAACTTTAACGGTAGGCCCGGTATCATTCTGCGTTGTTCCTCCCTGACTATTTTCTAAAAGTTCTCTTCGCCTGCACGAACGAGTAAGCTATATCCTGCCAAAGCAGAAGTAAAATTCACTGGTCACTGTTCACTCCTAGTGATTGAGTTTTTCAAGTTTATCTGTTTGTGGACTCTCTTATTTAACCGCCGGAGAATCATCTCTGTGAAAGGAACGGTGGCGTCACGCCTGACAACTCATCCAGTTCACTACACTTATTCAGGTAACCGCTGATCGAGGTTCCATGTGTCCCTCCGGGGAGAATTCTGGTAGAGCCACTGTGACAAGTGACACCTCTACCAACGCCAGCTCCTCAGCGTGTGCCTCGTGTCTCGTTCGCCATGAGGCACCACAGCCTCCATAGTGATATTAACCCCACAGTGGCCCCAGTAACAACATTAAACCTACAGTGGCCTCAGTTGCAATATTAACCCCACAGTGGCCTCATTACTAATAGCGCCTCACCCACTCCCTCCTCTCCTACCAAACGCATACATTTACCTCCTCTCTTGTAGTCTGAGTGCCGTTCCTACTCTTTTTGGCACTGCAGCAGATGCACATACTGTCGGAAGTGTGTGCGCCAGAACGCTTCCTCCCTTCTCCTCTCCTGCAAAACCAAGAGGAGAGGTCAAGAGAGAAGGATCCCCGATGCACACACTGATGTCAGCACCCAGGATCAGCACCGCTAGCAGTACTGCCGAATGATTACCGGCTGGGCAGCTGCAGCACCCTGGCTGGTAATCACTATTGTAAATAACTGTTAGGCTCTGTTGATTGGGAATATGCACCATAGTTTCCCGAATACAGGAAAAATGTAGAGGTTTAGGTTGTCCATCCATTCTGTCAACCTTAATGGGGTTTTCCGAGACTCAGGGCAGCTTCACGTGACCATGTTTGTGCGCATATATCCGCGTGCAAAATCTGTGCTTGCAAAATACAAAGAATATAACCCATTGATTTCAATTGGTTCATTCCAATTACCTTTTTTTTTTTTGCGTACGTGAAAAAAAAAACACAGTATGCTCTTTTTTAGTGCACAAATGGCCCCATAGAAGTTTATGGGACTGCACAAATATGCAAGGGGATGAGTGAAACACTGTGCAAAACCACAGGAAAAAGAACACATCTGGACCTCATTAGGCTAATGGCCTTTTAAACTACAGAAGTGGTGTGTCACGCATGTGTGTACTGGCCTGCGTGTGAATCTACATCATCCAACCTTGTTCACGCTGCAAATATGTTGCAGTATGGTGACCATTTTTGCACATATGCTTGTGTGACGGGGCCCTCAAAATAACGTTTCCTGGGCACAAAATGAAATACCATAAGCAGTACTCACGACTGCAATGCAGTCACCTTGGTCCCAGCTGCTTCACTCCCAGAAGCTGCTGCAGAGGTCACATGCTGTCCATTATTCACGTTACTGGTGCAACCAATCATAGGCTTCAGCAGTCACGTGCCATTTGTGGTCATATGACCACTGAGAGCAGTGATTGCTACAGCAGTAGCCTGAACAATGAACTGCATGTGATGACTGCAGCAGTTTCTGGGATCAGAGTGGTGGGGACCAGGTCCACTGGGTTGGACCAAAGGCCATTTAACGGTTCAGTTGGTTTTTTTTTCATTTTAACCTGTTCCCTACCCTGGAGGCTCATTTACATGCAAGGACAATATTTCAAATGATTGAAAGATTGACAGTTTCAGTGATCATTTTGCATAAAGTACTAATGGGCACTGATGGCCATTAGCACATTATCAGTTTAATTTTCATGCAAATGAGCTTCCAGGAGCTGCTTTCAGAACACAGT
This sequence comes from Eleutherodactylus coqui, assembly GCF_035609145.1. NCBI lineage: Eukaryota > Metazoa > Chordata > Amphibia > Anura > Eleutherodactylidae > Eleutherodactylus > Eleutherodactylus coqui. The sequence continues at coordinate 447,000,054 of NC_089837.1, forward strand.
GGGTGGTCTGAGCTCTGCAATCAAGCTCCTTTGTTCGCACATAGACTGTCATCTGAATACAGTGTAATCAGCTGCTCCCATGGAGAACGAAGCATGCAGTCTCTGCTATCTCTCTCCAAGTGAAAGATCAATTTTTTGCTCACTTAAAAATCATTGTTCAGCCGAAGAGTGAAAGATGGAAGCATTTACACTCAACGATTATCACTCAAAAGCCATAGTTTGAATGAATTTTGAGCGATAATCGTTGTGTGTAAATCGGGCTTAAGGATACTTTTACACACAGCAAAAATGTTACACTGTGAATCCACAATGAAATCTACACTTGACTTTGCATCTCTTTTGGTTGGTAGAAGAAAGTTTTCTTCCTTCTTGTGGAAGGCTAATTTGCATACATTTTCCCCATGGTGCATTACCTGAAAAATAAGTCTCCACAGAACCTGGATCTTTTTAATGAGAACCAGTACCTTCCTTTCACCACCTAAAAGGCATGGTAGAGGTAGCTACATGAAATGGAAAACCTTCTGTGCTGCCGGCCCCTGGAAGGCTTATGTACTCATAGGGTAAATTAAAGGGAACCTGTCACCAGGTTCATGTTGCCCATGCCATGGACTTCCATGCTGCCCCCATTTATGTGGTATTCTGAAATGCTGCGATGTTTCAGAATAAGCACACTTTCAAGTCTGACTCAGAATTGAGCTCCAAGTCATGGAGGTGGACCGTGCTGACCGCTTCCCGCCAACATCTTATAACAGACAGCCCCCTTCTTTCTGTGTATAGGGAGAAATTGTCACTATGCATAATACAGACACGCAAACCAGAAATTCTACCATAGACATTTATGACATATCCATGTTATAGCACATAATATTTGATAGATGAAGCTGTGCACTTTCCGTAACTTCCATAGACTAAAATTGGAGACTCCTATTTTCTCAATAAGTAGATATCTCAAAAAGGACTTCTAATGTATCAGACATTTATGGCATGTGCAATGGTTGTTTTGTATAGTTGATCTATAATAAAACATGATAACGTCCAGGAGGAAGGGGTTAAATACATTTTTTATGCATCTGTGCTTCAGAATTGGTCATAGTCTGAGTATGTACAGTAGCCATTCATGTGGAATTGACAGAAATGCATTCAAATAGGAAAAACAGAGTTGATAGGACTGAATATGACACTTCAGATGAATAGTAACATGTTGTTCTTTGTACAGTGAAGAATTTGCATAGTAATTAGGATGTTCAGACAGTACAATGGAGAAAGTGAAGCCGAGCTTCCTTACAGTTTGTCTTTTACTTTGCTCTTGGTAAGTTGTGAATAATGTTCCATTTGTGAGTTTCACTTCCTGAAATGTAGGCAGAGGGCCTCCGGCACCCAGGATGGTTTGCATTTCATATCAGTTATTTATGATCATTAATCCATTAAGGACACAAGTAGTTTTGGTCTGGAGGATACAGCAGTCATTTTTGGTTTTGCATCGCTGTAACTAGAGCCATAAATTTTTCATCAAAGTAGCCATATGAGGTTTTGTTTTTAGCGTGACCACTTCTTATTTAATGGCACTATCTTGGGGAACATATAAACTATTGAAAAACTATATCAATTTTATGGGTGTTGGAAAAAAACTACTATTCCTCAAGTTTTTTTGACTTTGCTTTTACGACACTCCCTGTACAGTGTAAATGAGAAGTCAACTGTATTTTGTGGGTCCATACGATTGGTGAAATACCAAATTTGTATATCATTTTATATCTGTCTTACTACTGCTGCATATTACAACACCAAATGAAACAGCGCTCCGTTGTTTTAAGCTTCAATAAGGAAAGAAAGGGGAAGGTGATGAATTAACTCACCTGGTGCCAGGTGGGATACACCTTACTCAAGGTAACGCACCGACATCTGACATCCAAGATCGCATATAACAATAACCAGGGGCGTAAGTAAAGGCTCAGGGGCCCTGATGCAAAAGATGAGCTTGCCCCCCCCCCCCCCCCTCTATCTGTATCTGTACCCGTACCCATACCTAAACCATGCGGCACAGAGACATAACTTGAAGCTTCTGGGCCCCAATGCAAAACCTGTAACAGGGCCCCCAACTATAATGCTTTATTCATAGTACTGGGCTCCCTAAATGGAGAAGAGACGCCTTATGGGCCCTCTAAGGGTCCTGGGCCCGGGTGCAACTGCATCCCCTGCACCCTCTATAGTTACACCCCTGACAATAGCCCTGATCCACAATCTGGTGGAGTACCAGAGAGCCTGCTCAAACCTGTTGAGACTTCACCAGCCAGGAGTCTTAACATAGCCAGGAATTAGGAATGGAGAAAAAGGGATTCAGCGCTCGCAGGATCCAGGGTAGAAACTCCAATAGTCCAATGCATTTAATACAGAAATGGTATGGACTATACCAGCTTTTAATACAACGCGCTTCGGCTTGCGCCTTTAAACACGAAACGCATTGCATTAAAAGCTGGTATAGTCCATATCATTTCTGTATTAAATACATTGGACTATTGGAGTTTCTACCCTGGATCCCGCGAGCGCTGAATCCCTTTTTCTCCCTTCCTAACTGCTGCATATTAAAAGCCCTTCAAAAAATTAATTTGTTTTTGTTTTACCATATCCTGAGAACCAGAACTTTTTTATTTTTCATTTGAGTCTTTGTTTTTTTTTTGTAGGAGGAGCTGTAGTTTTCATTGGTACAGTTTTGGGGTACATGCAACTTTTCAATACGTTTTAATTTTATTTTTTGGCAGGTAGGATAAATAAAAACTGCAAATCTGGTATTGTTTTTTTCTTTTGCATTTCTCTTCTTTTAATGGAATTTACAGTGTGGGATAAAGGACGCCTTAGTTTTATAGTACAGGTTGTTCCACATGCAGAGATACCAGTTATGTATACCTTTTTATTGCTTTATATTTTTTGGCATATTAAAGCATTCTGTAATAGGGTAAAAAGTTTCACTCTCTACATAACCATTGGATGTTGTGGCATCTAAGGGGTTAAATGGACAGGAGTGGGATCACTCTTTTCTCCAATCCCAGCTGTTGCAGTGTAATATACAGATGACACCCACTGTGGATGGTTCAGGCTCAGTTCGTGAGCCCGTGCCATCCCTGCCTATATATAATGGATACATTGTGCTATCTAGAGAGCTCTAATGCTGAATTTATATGGTGGTTATTGCGAAGCGTGCTAAAGGGTTGATCCAGTTCTTAAAAAAGAAGAGCAAATGCTCTAAACTAACAAAAGATACTACTTACCTCTTCGGCCGCCCACTAATGCCACTCAGATGCTCCAGCATTCCCCTACTGGTCTTTGCTTACAGGCTTCTGGCAATCTGCCTGTACTCGGCTGACTCCGCCAGTCCCTTAGAGATTGAATGGAGCAGGGGTCAAACATGCATGCTAGTGCTCCATTCAAACAGAAACCCCATTCTAGTGATTGGTCAGACCCCTAGTAGTCCAGCAGTAATCACCTATCCAGTGCAGAGGTTGTAATAGGTGGGTGAAACCTTCCAAAAATAGTGACTGACAGGTGTCTGGACAAATGTCTTGTTTGCCGATGACTGTAAGTTGCCCACCTATACTGTTCTTAGGGGGTGTAGGTGTTGTGCAGCCCTACGATACTCACTAGGTCCAAGACACAGGTGTTCAGAATCAACTGGTTTTGTTATAGGTTGGCAGCTAGTGCTAAGAAAAAGACCCCATAACACACCGGAGAGAACAATATTATTAATACCCAGCTACAACCTGTTGCAACTCTTTGCCGACTGCGATCATCTTATCACTGTATACTAAGAGTTAACAGCTATTTCTCGAATACACCTTTTGTTTACAGTGAATGTCCGATTTTCAGTCATATATGTCACACAGTAAATGCAAAATCATGCAAGTTTTCCAAATATCCTCGTACCCTTTGGACACCTTTTGAAAAGTCCCCGCATCGCTAGATCAAACCTGATGTCTTTGCACAGTCCACGATTCCGCTGCTCCTCTTGTAGTATATGTGTACACAATAACTGCCAGAGACCGGTCTCTCTTAGCTCCAGAAATTAGTAGGCAAAGGGAGATTTGCGTAAATCCTCTGCGAGCTCAAGCTGGTTGGGAAGTTCGACCCATTCCTTTACATGTGGACAGCTCTGGCCAATCAGCGTGTAGGGTCTTGACCAATTATGCATACAGTGCAGCCATCTTTGTTTGCCCAGGCCCATAGGGTCACTTAAAAAAAAGTACTAATAGCAGCAAATATCTAGACATATTGGGCAGTTTTCAGCATCAATGATCTGGATTTAAAAAAAATGCATCAAATGTATCCATTATAAACTTTTATTGATATATATTAACCAAAACTGTGTGCAAAGTTGCTTCACTTTTTATTTTAGACTCATTGGAGTAAAAAAGGAAAATGTAGATGCAAATGTGTACATATGTGGAGATCTTCATTATATACATCTGAGGATTGGCATGGTTCTTGTCTTCCAACAACTGATAGAGTCCCAGTCTCCCACAATGACATTTTCTCGCTGTCCTCAGTGATAGGTCAATAATAATATACAAAGCAAGCCTTTATTTTACCAGTATGTAACGTTAAGCAAGAATGAGAATTATGCTATGATCAGTAAAGAGGAGAGAATCTTACTGAGCCAACTTATATTATGCTCCATATCACTTCCATAGATGATCACCAGGCAATGGTTCAGGATCCCAGCCACACTCATGCCGAACAGAAAAAATATGATTCGCTTTCCAAAAATGTATCCAGGAGTACTACAAGAACAAGGAGAATAATTATGGTAGAGAGCTTGGGATCACAAAATCTAGAGCATGGGACTTAGTAAATACAAATTACTACATAAATGAAAAAATCCTCTGTTATTCCTCTTGGAAATGGATGAATAAATTAACAAGCGAGCCTTATGTTTCCCCTTATAAATCTCTTGTGTCAGATTCCATTGACAATGATAACAACCAGATGTCAGTGTATTCATACATTTCCAGAAAGAATAACAGACGAACAGCACAATGCAGAATTCTAAGCAGAGACGCTCCAGTCTTATCAAAACTGACGTATCAGGAGATATATTGTATTGTGATGTTTTATTGACATGGATCTCACTTCTCTAACCCCAGCAATCATCTGATGTCGTCAGGGCAATACATGCCTGTCCACAGAGGCGTAACTTGAAGCTTCTGGGCCCCAATGCAAATATGTAATGGGGCCCCCAACTATAATGCTTTAGTCATTGTACTAGGCTCCCTATATGGAGAAGAGAGGCCTTATGGGCCCCGTAAGGCTCCTGGGCCCGGGTGCAACCGCATCCCCTATAGTTACGCCCCTGCCTGTCCATCATTTTCCCTGTGCCTGCTGATTTAGGTAAATGTAGGACTGCATACCACTAATTCAGATAAATGGGTGACCTTGCAGCGCAGATCATAGGGAGGACACTAAGTGTCCATGTGCCCTAATAGATATCTTCTAAAATGGCAGAGATACATGTCAGAAGGTAACATTGACTGTGTTAGCTCGGACCACCTACATTTCCAGTATGATGGGGCTGACATGTTACAGAACCAGAATCCCTTTGGAACTATTCAGAAGTTTTTGCTATTTAAAAAAAAAAATCAGAGATGACATTTTTAGCAAGCCCCCACCTAACCGAATGCCCCTGTATTTAGAATGGTCCACAGGGCTATTGGCATGTTACAGATCTATAAATTGGGGGGGGGGGGGGGGGGTCTCATCTCCATGACTCCACATATGTGATCTTTCAATGTGATTTGGGTGGATTTTCCTAAAGGAATAACAACCATTTAGCATCAGACTGTGAGAGTGCATTGGCCACCTGGTCACATATGGCCAAACCATGTCCAATCATGGGGCCAATGGCCACGCAATTAAGCTGTAAAATCTATTGGCTGCTGCAAGTGCACATGAGTTGGTCACATGCAGTCAGTGGATTGTGTGTCCTCAGCCTAAGCCAAGCTCCAAAAAATGAATGCTGCTTTGCATAAGTGCTGGAGATTTCCTTGGACAGAAACCTCTGTGCTGTGCGAAAGGGGTACAAAGGGCTGCACAGAATGCATTTTGGAAGCTGGCTGGCAAAGGCACCAGATGCTAACCACTGTCTTTCCAATGTAATCTTCCAACATATCGATATGACACATCTGTAGATCAAGTCTGACTAGATTTCATCTTTAAAAGTGGACTCACACAAGCACGTTTGCGCTCATGTCAATGGCTTCATTCTCATTCTTTGTCTTTGCGCATTCGAAAAACGCGCAGCATGTTCTATTTTAGTGTTCCCCATAGTTGCACAATTTTAGGCCCCATAGGCCTTTGAAAGTCCGAGTAAAATAAAATCACAGCATGTCATATTCTTTGTCCAATTTTTGGATGAGAATAACACATGTCAATGTGCGGTGTTCAGCACTTCGAGTGTTGTCCCATCTGAGAATCTTAGTTGCAACTTTTAAATCGCCCGTGTTCATGTACCCTTTGCCTTCATTCACATGGGGCAGTTTGGTTGCAATTAAAACAGCCACTTTTTACTAGAACTTTGGCTAAAACACACAACATTTAACCGAGGCCATTTTTGGTGTGCTTTTTAATTGCCAAATCAAACTGGCCCATGTGAAGGGAGTCTAATGAAAAAAAAGTTTGGTTTGGTGTTAGCCAGTAGAGTAGAGTAAAGTGTGATTGTTCTCAGTGAGAGAAACGACGTAATCTTGTAGATATGATACCTTTTAATGGCTAACAAAAATTGGTTGATTGGCTCATTTATGCAAACATAAAATTACTCATTGCTCGAGTTCAGTGCTATAAGAATGAACAATCATGTTAATGATTGGTCATCCCCATAGAGCAAATAACCTGCCCATGAACAGCGGGTAAACGAGTGCTGACCGACATGCTTGTTGTTGGTCAGTGGATATGTAAAAGGATCATATGTATAGTTTTTGATACATCATGCAACTAATACTACATAATACCTTTGTGTATTCTCTCCTAGATAACCGACAAAGTACTTCTGACGAACAAACAAGTACATGAGGCCGGCAAAGGCTGCAGCAGCTAGATTAACGTACAGAAAAGAAAAAGCGTTAGAAAGTAACTTCGCAGCTTTGGAATGGCATAAGTTCGTACAAAAACATAGGAAATAATGATGGAATTTTTCATTGACAGAGTGGCTCGTTGAACAGCCCTGGCAATCATAGAACATGTCCTGCTGCTCTCCCTGTGCTCCCTTAGGCCTCGTTCACATGAGCGTGCTTTTAGCGCAGAATAGGGGCGTGAACAGAGTGCTTCTAAAAGAACCAATGATTTCTTATAAAAGCGTTCACATGAAGGAATTTTAGACGCGCTAAATACTTACACCTGACAAAGATAGGGCATGCGATTGCAATGCAGGCATCTAAGGTCCGTGCTGCGTGAAAAGATAGGACTTGACCTATCTTTAGTGCATGCTTTCCATAGACTCCTATGGGAGCTGGATAACATGCACCACGCAGCTCATGATCGTGTGAACGGGCAATTTTACTTCGGGACTGTAAATAACTTGTTCACGCGATCTTTAGTGCAGTATAGCCGCGATCTTTGCGCACGCCTATACTGTGATAAAACCACGCTCGTCTGAACGAGGCCTTAGCTTTACTCGTGCCTCCAGTTTTTACAAGAGCTAAGATCTGCCCAGTCCTTTAGAGCACAAATGCAAGCGCTGCCACTTTCTGGCACTTCTACCTGAAAAACATTTCTCAAACCTTCTCTTTTTCCAACCAGTGGTCAACAAAACTTCTTGCACATGACCATATAATATCCCCTTTACACTACTACAACATGGATGGTCCTATGTGGCCTTCCTCTAACACTTTTGCACTTCTCCAGTCCGCACTCCACTTCATGATTAATAGCTTCCTGAAAACCCAGCTCTTCAAAAAAGTTTGTACCCTGCAATAACCTTCTCTGCATCATAAAAAAGCAGCTTCTTTCTCTTGTGGAGTTGTGATACTAGACAAAAATATTATAGAGGCGATACCTTTATTGGCTAACCAAAGTTATATATGCAAGTTTTCGAGGCTACTAGGGCTCTTCATCAGGCTGGTAATGAACCAGTCTAGTGAAAAGGCCTGGTATCTTCAAAAGCTTGCATCCTAAAAAGTTGCAATAAAAAGGTTCAAATGAGAAAGAAGTTGCATATCTACTCTACACAAGCAGGATGTACAAAGTATTTTCTTTTCTATTTTGGGTGATGAAACTTCCAGCAACAAAAACAATATTTAAACTAGAGTAATTCAGCAAAGAATCACTATACATAGGACCTCAGTGCGCTCAAAGAGGAGGCTCTCCCGTCTATACCATAAGTGGGTCCAGTGGCATTACTTATAAAACTGGACTACATGAGCAGCACATAAAAAATGCAGCAAATAACCTGCAGATGGGCTTTATTACTATATTGAATTATTCATTCTATCTGTCCTTCTTCATGATGTGACCTGTATGTGCAATGGTAAGACAGTGAATGATGCAATTAAAGTTGATGTACATATGTAACTGCACATTGTTTGGCTCTTGCAAAAATTTCTGACGCCTGTGTTAGTTTTTGGCAGAGGGCTTCATAGTAATGACATTATCTGCAAACTTGTATTAAACCACAGTTGTTCATCCAAAACACTGAAAATGTGAAGCTTATGTTACCTTGGCTACAGAGGATGCCAGCGCACCAGAACACCGCTAGGAAGGTGGGGTATGCATCTACACAGTTTTGGCTGCAAGAGATAAGATAAAAAGATTAAAAATATGTCACCAAAATGTATACTCATCCAAAACTACAAATCATAAGGTCTCCATACACTTCAGAGAACACTCATTTGTCTGTCACCTGCAGTATTCCTACAGGACATGCACAGTCAAAAACTGATAGGTGAACAATCAGTTGTCCGACAGCTGCTTTCCCCGGCTATCCTATGGATGGCCGAATGTTCATATGTTTAGGGAGGTAAGCCACTGTCAGATAGCTCTGGTTCACGGTCTTTCTTTCTCCTGACATATTCTGTCGTGGGAAAGTTGAGTGGCCCCCAGACACATCAGCTGTACCAGTGAGTTGTGACAACTAAAGTCTAATGTACATGGGGACCTTTAGCCATGGGTCATGTTTTTTCGTAGGATAGAGAGTGACAAGCTACTGTCAGGTCCCTCTGGCAGCAGCTTATCTCCCATAGGGATAAAGGATTGGGAGTGTTGAAATCCAACATGCCCGATTCTTCCTACCTCTGATATCTGCTGTCAGGGAGTGTCTAGTGACCTTCATACAGACTAGATGGTCAACTGATTAATTGGTGGGTTTGGCCAACATTTATGTAATCTGCATGGGTATCTTAAATATAGGCCATTCAATACTAATCATAATGGGCCTGTGTTGTCTTGAGCGTGACCTATACCCTATCATAGTAGCTTCTAGACTTCTGTGCCATCAAATCCTCAGAGAAACTGAGACCATTATAAAAAGGTTAGTGATGGTGAAAGGAGGTCATGCTGTAAAAAATAGTGTTTCTAGTGCATTTTTTTTCAACTGCACACAGCCGGGCCTTCACTTCAACTGCTGGACTTGGAGATAATTGTGATCCCGGCAGCTTAACCTCTTAGATATTGCAATTGCTATTGACAGAAGGAAGGCGTTCCCTCTGTCAGCCCATCACCTCACCCCTACACAATTGCAGGGGATCAATGAATTATCATGACATTTGAGGCCCTCAAGTTTGACACCTTAATACACCTATTAGGCGTTTCAGAAGCGGAGCCTAATAGCATAATGCATATATTACTGCAATGCAGGCTTATTGCAGCATATTATACAAGCGAATAATGGATTGCATTGCTAAATGCCCTAGTGGGGCTAAAAAATGTGAAACAAGGTTTAATACAAATGGAAGAAATTTTTAAAGAAAATATCTACACATAATTTGTATCACTATTTTCGCTATGACCTATCTATAAAATTATTATTATTTAAAGGGATCATGTCACCAGCTTCACGCCGACAGAACCATGGGCAACATGAACCTGGGACACATATGCACATTTTATCTGAAAATCTGCAATTTATTGCAGAATACACACACTTTGAAGCTTTACTTAGGGCTGAGCTTTGAGTCATAGAGGTGGGCCACACTCCCCAACCTCAGCATGCAGACTGACATCTCTCTCCCAATACACAAAAGGCATGAGAGCTGTCAGTCCGCATAATGTGGACACAGTGTTTGAGAATAAAACATGCACAGGGGTAATGAGCATACCTGTCCTGCGTTTATGCTGCTGTAGAATCCTTTTAACATGCACGGTAAAGCTAACTGCACACAGTGAGCACAAAATCTGGCTGAGAAACTCAGGCCGATATCACTATCGTCAATTTGCGTTTCACCCACGGATTGCAAGACGATTTTTAGGCAAAAACACCTCATATCGCTTCTGTGAAATTCTGATTCTCTAGTGCGAGTTTCACGCTTAATAGAGGATCAGAAGTGTTGCCCATTGATTTCAGTGGGAAATCTCACATGCATATCACACAGCATGCCAAAGTCTTACAAGGTATTTAAGGTCCCACTGAAATCAATGGCTGATACGTTCGTTCCAAGGAATGTAAAAAAAATCTCTAACATGCCACAATTTTTTTAAGTGAAACGCAAAAAAACATATTGCTAAAAAAAAATTGGAACTCAGTATTTTTTCATTCCTTCTCCCAAAAAATAATACGGGTTTTTCAAGACATTATATGTACCACAAAACAGTGATATTAAAAATACAGCTTGTTCTGCAAAAACGAGCTCATATAAGACTTTTGTAAAGCAGCAAAAAAAAGTCTCACCTCGTCTTATCCACTTCAGCTTGCAGCATATATTTCACATGTAGGAGTATACTCACATACTTCATTAACCACTCGATCCGGTGGTATTTATACGTAATGCAGAATCAAACAGGTGGGAACTTGAAGTGCCGTGAATAAAAACTCCTTTTATTGTAATCCGTGCGTATAAAAATCACAGGTCCAGAGGACTAGTTTCAACTCCTCATGAGCCTTGATCACCTCTTATTCACGGCACTTCAAGTTCCCACCTGTTTGATTCTGCATCTCATATAAGACTATATTGACTAGTAAATGTAAAATATATGGGTTTTGGAAGGCTAGGATGAAAAAAATGAAAAAGAAATTGCTTGTTCATTAAGGCTACTGCAACATGCGACAAGCAGGAAGAGGCCTGCACTCTCTGAGCTGTTTCTAAGGCGTGTCTGAAGAGCCGTGTCACGATGGCGGTGAGTGCAGCACGCTCTTTGTAATCTTGCTATTGAAGGTATACAACAGTATGTGGAGGACTAGTGGCATTAGGTGATTATGACTGTTATGACCGTATGGGCAACTAAGCAAGGGGCCCACACGATCGTGACCATAGGATACGGATAACCACAGGTTTCAGACAACTGGCCCTGAACTACAGGGAGGATGACATGGCCCTACCTGAGCGGGGACATCGCCCTGATAAAAGGCGGCCCAGCGCGGTCTTTGGATCTAGGCCTTAGCTGCTCCTAGGAACCACGCACCTGAACAGGACACACAAACATGCCACATGACAGGGACAGAACAACAGGACACACAGAACCAAAAAACACAGAATACAGCAGCCAAAATGCATCCACTAATAGCAGGTAGTAAAGCTAAATATAAATACCAGGTATTAGTTGACATTTTGATCAAAATGTGGAAGCTAGCGGGCCACTTCAAGGCTCCTGGCTATACTGCTAGTCCCTACACTAACCAGGAGTCCAGCGGCACTGGACACAGATCACACAGCAAGCTGCACCAGGACAGAACAGAACACAGATCACACAGCAAGCTGCATGAGGACAGAACAGAACACAGATCGCACAGCAGGCTGCACCAGGACAGAACAGAACATAGATCGCACAGCAAGCTGCACCAGGACAGAACAGAACACAGATCACACAGCAAGCTGCACCAGGACAGAACAGAACACAGATCACACAGCAAGCTGCACCAGGACAGAACAGAACACAGATCACACAGCAAGCTGCACCAGGACAGAACAGAACACAGATCACACAGCAAGCTGCACCAGGACAGAACAGAACACAGATCACACAGCAAGCTGCACCAGGACAGAACAGAACACAGATCACACAGCAAGCTGCACCAGGACAGAACAGAACACAGATCACACAGCAAGCTGCACCAGGACAGAACAGAACACAGATCACACAGCAAGCTGCACCAGGACAGAACAGAACACAGATCACACAGCATGCTGCACCAGGACAGAACAGAACACATCACACAGCAAGCTGCAACAGGACAGGACAGAGCACAGATCACACAGCAAGCTGCAACAGGACAGGACAGAGCTCAGATCACACAGTAAGCTGCAATAGGACAGGACAGAGCTCAGATCACACAGCAAGCTGCAATAGGACAGGACAGAGCTCAGATCACACAGCAAGCTGCAACAGGACAGGACAGAGCTCAGATCACACAGCAAGCTGCAACAGGACAGGACAGAGCTCAGATCACACAGCAAGCTGCAACAGGACAGGACAGAGCACAGATCACACAGCAAGCTGCAATAGGACAGGACAGAGCTCAGATCACACAGCAAGCTGCAATAGGACAGGACAGAGCACAGATCACACAGCAAGCTGCAACAGGACAGGACAGAGCACAGATCACACAGCAAGCAGACAGACACAGCAGACCTACATGCAAACACAGATCTGAGTGGGAACAAGACAGATACATTCAAACAATACAAGACCAGCAACAACTACTGACAGGAGCTGGGTTTATATGTGCTGCAGGCTAAAGGAGATTGGCTGCTGGAGAATACCACACCCAGCCAGCTCAATTAACCCTCACCTGTGGAGCTGTGCTGCTAGGAACCTTAGTACTACAGATCCCAGCAGCACACCCTAACAATGATGCTAGTGCCTGAGTTCAAAAGCTCTTGGCAGGCAAAATAAGACTAACACATGTATGTAAGTAAACGACAGGCACACCATTTACTTTCAGGCACGTGGTTGTCTGCATTAATATTAAGCACCAGAAATTGCATATACAACTTGCATTAACACAGAGTAAAACACTATGTACGGTACATAGATAAACAAACTTGAGGAGGCACCTCAGATAAGGAAAGGCTAGCTATGGAGAGAATAATGAGAAAATAACCCCTGTAATCTGACTAAAGCCTCATGTCTACTTGCATGCACGGATACCACTGCTGAATTACTTGCAGGTAAAGTACTTCTATTCTGTATTGCCAGGACATTACAGTACAGCAGGTCTGGCTGTTATAAAATCACACAGACTCACTTTGCTGTGTACACCTTCTCGAAGGCAACTGTGCCATGCCTCAGGAAGCTCTTTGACTGATGAGTCTTGGATTCATGTTCCACTTTAAAAGCAAAAAAAACTGAAATATGAAAAGATAATCTTGTGTTAGCATGACACGATCTTAAACTGTTCTCATGTTACATAAAGCAAACTTGTTAGATTGGGCATTGTATGTTATATCATGTATATCACACAGATTCCACATTTGTCTGATCAAAGCTGTTTACACAGACTAGACAAATGGAAGGCTGCACCAGAATGGAGAGCCGCTCTGTAAGCGCTGGTCCCAATCTGAAGGACTTGAGCTATCCACGTCTGAGTCGTCCATTTCTGACCTCTGCAGGGTAAATGTCTGACCAGAGAAAGCTTCCGTTGTCAAAATCAGCTATTCAAGGACCAAGGATGGGCTGAGAATCGTCTTCTCCCTTTTCCCTAAGCATTATTGTCAATGTATTCCTTTTTTTCTATGGTAACTTATAAAGGCTAATACCATATATATGTTCTGCATATGTTTTGAAAAGTTTTCTGAGAGTAAAAACATCAGTATGGGTAGGGAATTGGTTAAAATAAAAAATAAGCCATACTCACCAGTCAAATGTCTCCTGTGGAGCAGCGCAAAGGCTCTGGTCCTGGAAGCAGCTGTGGCACTCGTGATGGTTTTTGTACATGTGTTATAGTGTGCCATCCATAACAGGTAGTGCAACCAGGGTTGGGTTAATACATCAGCCTGGTCCACGTGGCTATGGCTTCAGCTCTGCTGTTTGCCTTATATTTGTAACTGCAAAAGGTCCCTGTAACATTGTCTGTTAAAAATACCTCACTGGGGCTTTCCTTTCCACTTTGCTGTAACGCCTCCTGTGGTGTATGGACTGATTGGTGGACAGGGAGGTGTGTCCCCTGGTTAGCCAATCAGCCATGGTGTGAGTATATCTAATCCAGTCACACCCATTCCTGGCTATGGGTCATTCTGTGTGTGAGTCTAGTTCTGTGTTGTGTCAGATGGGTGTAGTCTGTTGGTGTTTGAGTCTAGAGTTCTGCAGTGTTTGCCTGGATCCAGATTGGAATTCATGTTTAGTGTTGTTTATGCCCCTCCTGTCTGTAGGGGTGCAGACACTCGAATCCCGCTCCTGTCCTTAGGGGTGCGAATCCCTCTCCCGTACGTAGGGGTGTGTACGCCCGAATCCCCCTCCCGTCAGTAGGGGTGCGTACACCCGAATCCCTCTCCTGTCTGTAGGAATGCGCATGCCCGAATCCCCCTCCTGTCCGTAGGAATGAGTATGCCCGAATCCCCCTTCCTTCCATAGGGGTACGGACGTCTGAATCCCCTCCATCCATATGTGAGAACGCCTGAAACCCCTTCCGTCCGTAGGTGTGCCTGAATTCCCTTTGGTCCGTAGGTGTGCGGATGCCTGAATCCATGTCTTCTTTGGTGTGTGGGGTGAGCATCAAACATCTGTATGTTGAGTATGGGATTTATCTTACAGATGTCTAGTTCTGTTATCTTTCCTACTTTCCATGAAGCGGTAGAGTAAGGCCCTAAGCTACAAGATGCAGGGCCAAACTTGGCAGGGCGATTGCCCTGCTTGGAGGAAGAGTCCACTCCCCCATAAGTTGCAAGGAATAACTTTCCTTTTTATGTTTGTCGGTGTAGTCCTTTTTTGGACCATTACGTCTTGGTCTTTTGAACCCCTTTCTTTGTTTGTGCAGGCAAGTTGGATGAGCCCTGCATGAACGTAACAACAGGTGAGCGTTCAGCCAATCACTGGCTGTGCTGGACAACATCCTACTGCCAACGTGATGCATAGCCAGACACCAGCTTCTGACAGCATTCCTGAGGAATCTTATCCCATTCCTTGTGTGCAATGGACTCTAGTTCACTAACATCCTTGGATTTAAATGCAGTAACTGCCTTCTTCACATCCCACCAAAGATGTTCTATAAGGCTCAAATATATGGTCTTGAGAGGAATTCAAGCATTTTCAAGCACTTGAAAATGTGTAAATTTGTCAGATAAACATAATTTGCACCAGGAGGGTTGAAGGAGGAAGAGTCCACTCCCCCATAAGTTGCAAGGAATAACTTTCCTTTTTATGTTTGTCGGTGTAGTCCTTTTTTGGACCATTACGTCTTGGTCTTTTGAACCCCTTTCTTTGTTTGTGCAGGCAAGTTGGATGAGCCCTGCATGAACGTAACAACAGGTGAGCGTTCAGCCAATCACTGGCTGTGCTGGACAACATCCTACTGCCAACGTGATGCATAGCCAGACACCAGCTTCTGACAGCATTCCTGAGGAATCTTATCCCATTCCTTGTGTGCAATGGACTCTAGTTCACTAACATCCTTGGATTTAAATGCAGCAACTGCCTTCTTCACATCCCACCAAAGATGTTCTATAAGGCTCAAATATATGGTCTTGAGAGGAATTCAAGCATTTTCAAGCACTTGAAAATGTGTAAATTTGTCAGATAAACATAATTTGCACCAGGAGGGTTGAATCATTTTAATTGCAACTGTACCCATAAGAAAATAAATTATGACAGGAGGATGCATAATCCAGACCAATAAGTAAAACTCAGAATTTAAATGATTTGCGATCATGTGATCGCTGTTTACATGTTGTCAGAACCGGCAACTCTCGGGGCCGCCGTGCCCGCACCACCGGTCCGGCCACCCGGGGTACAGGAGCGCGGCGCAGAGGTACCCCGGTTCTTGTGATCTCCCCGGGCCGCTGTAAGACTGGTCGCCGCCGGGTTGCTAGGGAGGCAGCTGGTGCTTCTAGTGTCCTGACTACCAGGCTGGCTTCCCTAGTAACTGTCTGTGCAGATAGACTGGGGGCGTGTCCCCAGCACCGCCCTGATTAGCCCTGCTGCTGTCAGGCTCCCCGCCCCAATCAGCTTCTGGGGCGGGAGCGCTGACAGCATTTAAATAGGTGTGTTTTCCTCTCAGGCCTTGCCAGTGTTAGTTTGGTTCTCCAGCTGCACCCGCGTTTATCCTGACTGCTCTTGTGACCTCGGCTTTTCTGACACCTGCTTTTGGACTTGACTGCGTTTTGCCTGACCCCTCCGTACTGCGTACCCTCTTGTTGCCTACCCGGATTGTCTGACCATTCTACCGTTGTTTGTCTCAGTGTCTGTTTGTCTTCCGTGTCCCGCTTCCCTAGTGAGGGTAGGGACCGTCGCCCAGTTGTCGCCCTGGGGGGTAGCCCAGGGGGGCAAGTAGGCAGGGACAGGGGTTGCGGGATATCTCAGGGAACCCCATATCCCGGACACTGTCCTGACAGTAACACTGGCCGAACTAAGGTCAGACCCTTGCATCCGCCCGGCAACTTTGAGCCCCTCGATGGAGGCCGTGGCGGCTGTAGCGAACCAGGTCCAGGTCCTTACGACCCTTGCCCAGGACCTAACAGCCCGCTTGCAGCCACGGGAACAAGTGCCAGCTGCAGGTTCCATGCAGCCCTCGTCCGCTCCAGGAACGATGTCAGAACCTCGAGCCACGCTTCCGGATTGCTTCTCCGGAGAGAGAGATCAGTTTTTTGCATTTAGAGAGAGCTGCAAGCTCTACTTTGATCTCCGCCCCCACTCCTCTGGTACTGAATACCAGAAAGTGGGAATCGTAATTACCCGCCTGAGGGGAGAGCCCCAAAATTGGGCTTTCTCGCTACCAGCTGGCTCTCCAGCCCGACTATCCCTTGACGCCTTTTTTTCCGCCCTGGGTCAAATTTATGACGAACCCGACCGGGCGGGCTACGCAGTCTCCAAACTTCTGGCCCTGCGCCAGGGTTGTAAGATGGCGGAGGACTACTGTTCCCAATTCCGTCAACATTGTACGGAATCCCGGTGGAACGATGCCGCCCTAAAAGACTTATTTTTGACCGGTCTGTCTGAGGGTCTCAAAGACCTACTTGTGGCCCACCCAGAGCCTAGAACCCTGGAGCAAGCCATGTCGCTGGCTATTCGAGCCGACCGACGTTTGAGGGCCAGACACGCCGCTCGGACCACCCCACTCCCCACGTCTACTTCTTCGACTGACCCGACCTTTTACCCTCCCACCACCGAGGCCATGGAGCTGGGAGCCGTGAACCCCAAGCAACGACGGGAACACCGCCTGAAGAAGAATCTCTGCTTCTACTGTGGGGAGCCGGGTCACCGCATTGCTACCTGCGCTAAGAAGCCACGGCAGGAGGAACTCCCGCTCCTAGGCAGTTGTCGGGGGGACTGTCTAGGAGCCAAGGTACTCCCTGTGTTGTCCAAGATGTTAGTGCCTTGCACCCTAGAATTTCATGCTTTCCACCGTACTGGGCAAGCCTTTGTTGATTCTGGGGCTGCAGCTAATTTCGTTAACTTTAATTTCATTGCTCAACTGTCCGGGGTTTTGTTACGTTTAGAGACTCCGATTCTGGTTTCAGGAGTGGACTCCACTCCTTTGCAAGCAGGGGTGGTTAATCTGGTTACCCCTGAAGTAAGGTTTACTATAGGAGCCTTACACGTGGAAACCTGCACCTTTCTAGTGATGAGAGATTTGTCTGTGGACGTCGTCCTAGGCCTCCCCTGGCTCCGGGAGCACAACCCGGTAGTAAATTGGGACACGTTGGAACTGGTAAAGTGGGGTCCCCGCTGTGCCAACCACCTTTGTGCGGTGAAGGTGGGAATCTCCACCTGCGAGGGGAGCCCCCTACCAGAATACCTCTCCGAGTTTTCTGACGTGTTCTCCAAACAATTATCTGAAGCTCTGCCCCCCCATAGGGAATGGGACTGTAAAATAGACTTGATTCCTGGGGCCAAACTTCCTAAGGGCCGCATTTATAACGTTACGGTTCCAGAGAGAGAATCCATGAGGGACTACATCCAGGACAGCCTGGCCAAGGGGCACATCCGGCCCTCAGAATCCCCGGTGGGTGCCGGGTTTTTCTTCGTTGAGAAGAAGGATGGGGGTCTCCGGCCCTGTATTGACTATAGAGAGCTAAATAAAATCACAGTCCGAAACCAGTATGCTCTTCCACTCATTCCTGACCTCCTCAACCAGGTCGCTGGTGCCCGATGGTTTTCTAAACTTGATCTCAGGGGAGCATACAACCTCATCCGCATTCAGGAGGGGGATGAGTGGAAAACCGCCTTCAATACGCCCCTCGGGCATTTTGAATACCTAGTGATGCCTTTTGGATTGTGTAACGCCCCCGCCATTTTTCAGGGGTACATGAACTCAGTGTTTCAGGATATCATGGGGGTGTTCGTGGTTGTATATCTAGACGACATTTTGATTTTTTCCTCCGACCTGCCGAGTCACCATACTCACGTTCAGACTGTGCTAGCTCGACTCAGACATAACAAGCTGTTTGCTAAACTCGAGAAATGTGTTTTCGGGGTACAAAAGATATCATTTTTGGGGTATATCATCACGCCATGCGACTTCCAGATGGATCCTGAAAAGGTGAAGGCCATCACGGAGTGGGCCCAGCCAGGGTCGTTGAAAGCCCTTCAACGCTTCCTCGGCTTCGCCAACTACTATCGCAAATTCATTAAAGACTTCTCCGTGGTGGCTAAACCTCTAACGGACCTCACCAGAAAGGGGGCAGATGTGAGGACCTGGTCTTCTGAGGCTCTGAGGGCCTTCAATACCCTAAAGGCGGCGTTCTCTTCTGCACCTGTCCTAGTACAACCGGATCTGTCCAGCCCTTTTGTGGTGGAGGTAGATGCCTCTGAGTTTGGTGTGGGAGCGGTACTGTCCCAAGGTCCCTCCACTCTCACCAACCTTAGACCGTGTGCCTATTTTTCTAGGAAGTTTTCGTCCACCGAACGGAACTATGATATAGGCAACCGGGAATTGCTGGCGATTAAGTGGGCTTTCGAAGAGTGGAGGCATTTTTTGGAAGGAGCCCATCACCAGATCACGGTACTCACTGACCATAAAAACCTCACTTATCTAGATTCCGCGAAGAGGTTAAATGCTCGGCAAGCCCGCTGGGCCTTGTTTTTCTCTCGGTTCAATTTTGTTGTTACCTATAGACCCGGTTCTAAGAATGTCAAGGCTGATGCCCTGTCTAGGAGTTTTGGTTCTCCGGAACCTTCCGAGCCGGAACCTGAGAGCATTCTCTCCCCTGGGGTGGTCCTCGCTGCTGTCTCCTCCGACCTTTCACCTCTCATTCACGCCGCTCAACAATCTGCTCCTGAAGCCCTTCCGGAAGGCAAATTATTTGTCCCGTTGTCACTGAGATTGAAAGTGTTAGAGGAGACACATGCTTCAGTCCTAGCTGGACACCCCGGCATCAGGGGTACTCTGGAGTTAGCGGCCAGACTCTATTGGTGGCCGCACATGGCCAAGGATGTACGGGTATTTGTGTCCGCGTGCCCGGTTTGCGCAAGGGGGAAGAACCTCAGGAGACGTCCTGAGGGGCCTCTTCTGCCCTTGCCCATTCCGTTCAGGCCATGGTCCCATTTGTCCATGGATTTTATTACTGATCTGCCATCCTCGCTGGGGAATACGGTCATTTGGGTAATAGTTGACCGTTTCTCCAAAATGTCTCATTTTGTTCCACTTGGCAAGTTGCCTAACGCCAAACTTTTGTCTGAGATGTTCATCAAGGAGATTGTTCGGTTACATGGGATCCCCGAGGATATTGTGTCTGATAGAGGGGTTCAGTTCGTCGCTCGCTTCTGGCGAGCCTTCTGTAAAAATCTAAACGTTAATTTGTCCTTTTCCTCCGCTTTCCATCCCGAGAGTAACGGACAAACGGAACGGATGAACCAAGAACTCATCCAGTATCTGCGACTGTTTGTCTCTGATAACCAGCATCAGTGGGCCAACTACTTACCTCTCGCCGAATTTGCTATTAATAACCATGGTAACTCGTCGACCCAACTGTCACCTTTTTTTTGTAACTATGGGTTCCATCCCCGGTTCTCGCTTTCTACTCCTTTGGTCTCGAACAATCCGGCCGCCGACATATCCGCTGAAGAACTGTGCACAGTTTGGGCCCAGGTTCGTAAGAACCTTCAGGGTTCCCAAGAGAAACTGCGTAAATACGCAAATAAAAGACGTACTATCTCCGCACCTTTTGTGGTCGGGGAGCAGGTTTTATTATCATCCAAGAATCTGAGACTTAAGGTTCCCTCCCTGAAACTTGCTCCTCGGTTCATTGGCCCATTTACGGTTTCTCAGGTTATCAACCCGGTGTCATATAAGTTGGCACTTCCTGACCCCTGGAAGGTCCACAAGGTTTTTCACAAGAACTTGCTTAAGAAATATGTGACTCCAGTTCTCCCCACCCAGAACCCGCCTCCTCCCTCTCTGGTACAGGGGGAACTGGAGTATGAAGTAGAAAGGCTTGTGGATGCCCGACGGGTTAGAGGTGGGCTGCAGTACCTGGTCCACTGGAGAGGATTTGGCCCTGAGGATAGGACGTGGGTCCCTGCCAGGGACGTTCATGCGCCACGCCTAGTCCAGGCATTCCACAGGGCTTTCCCGCTTAAGCCCGCACCTGGCCATGGGGGTCCGGTGTCCCCCCGTAGAAGGGGGGGTACTGTCAGAACCGGCAACTCTCGGGGCCGCCGTGCCCGCACCACCGGTCCGGCCACCCGGGGTACAGGAGCGCGGCGCAGAGGTACCCCGGTTCTTGTGATCTCCCCGGGCCGCTGTAAGACTGGTCGCCGCCGGGTTGCTAGGGAGGCAGCTGGTGCTTCTAGTGTCCTGACTACCAGGCTGGCTTCCCTAGTAACTGTCTGTGCAGATAGACTGGGGGCGTGTCCCCAGCACCGCCCTGATTAGCCCTGCTGCTGTCAGGCTCCCCGCCCCAATCAGCTTCTGGGGCGGGAGCGCTGACAGCATTTAAATAGGTGTGTTTTCCTCTCAGGCCTTGCCAGTGTTAGTTTGGTTCTCCAGCTGCACCCGCGTTTATCCTGACTGCTCTTGTGACCTCGGCTTTTCTGACACCTGCTTTTGGACTTGACTGCGTTTTGCCTGACCCCTCCGTACTGCGTACCCTCTTGTTGCCTACCCGGATTGTCTGACCATTCTACCGTTGTTTGTCTCAGTGTCTGTTTGTCTTCCGTGTCCCGCTTCCCTAGTGAGGGTAGGGACCGTCGCCCAGTTGTCGCCCTGGGGGGTAGCCCAGGGGGGCAAGTAGGCAGGGACAGGGGTTGCGGGATATCTCAGGGAACCCCATATCCCGGACACTGTCCTGACACATGTGCTGTGAAAAATAACATGTTGCCACTTCGACCTGCCCCCAACCGCTGTCAGAATGGACCAGTATGCCATCATCTAGCATTCCCAAATGTGATGTCGGGATGGAGGCAGGCTGAGAGGTTCAAATGACCATACCGGTCGCTAGACGTCAGGCAGCCAAGTTCAGGTTAGTTTCAATGTATGGTCATGCCATACAAGTGCCATGACATTATTGATATGCCAAGTGCAGTAATGATTGCACTTTGGAGAATATGATTATTGCATATCATGCAGTTTTCTAATTCCATTATTTTTGTCGAGTTGAGTCCCCTGATGAGCTTGTTGTTGATTGAGCTGATGAAAGACATTGGGACATACATTGAGAGTCATAGGGTGAGTGTTTATGTAGCTTCCTTTCCCCCCTACAGATGTGCGGTAGGCGGTGCAGGGTTTTCTACAATGTCAGGACCTCACCAACCTCATATGTGCTAACATATAAGCATGAACTGACATTAAGAAGATGATGAGCAGCATATAAAGAAATGGAAGTATCATGCATTAGAAATATTTAATGTAGGTGAGAGAATATAGTCCCTGCTACAATCCATAATGTTTGACATGTTTCAGGCCTCAGCTCAAAAATCGGTGCAAATCCATTTAGACAAATTACTATTCATTGGCGCCAAAGGAACAGATGTTATGCCTCTCACTGCACTTTTCAGAAGTATTTAGAAAGGTCAGTGTGCTTATTGCAGTGCCAGGATTTAGAGGCATTAATGGCATGCAACTTTTTAAAAAGTTACAAAATTTGTTGCAGTAGCTGCGGGACGTATAAAGTGACTCCACATCCCTAGACGTACTTCTAGATCTGACAAATTTATCAACTTCGTGCAATATTTGATACATTTTTTGCATCTTTCAAACTGAAAAAGGGAAGAAAAGCTGCCAGAAAACCGGTGTTATATCAGAGCCGGACACCAAAAACAACTCTTCTGGATCGGAAATAATAGTTGTCCAAAAAGACAGAAAAAAGGGGTAACATCTGGCAAATGTAAATAACCGTAGTCACAACAGTAAATAGTAAGAATACTAGGGACTAATCTGACGTAGATGAAGCTAGACGGATCTGGACCAGATTAGAATGGACCGGACTACAACTCTACCCTGAAGAAGAATAACTGCCATTCTCCTGAGAGAAGGGTCCGGAATATATCTTACTATAATAGGTGATTGTTAAGCTAGGGAAACCACCTGCTTGCCGACCCATCAAACCTCACACTGTCAGATGTATATTGACACGTGGGCATCAGGAACTGGATAGCAGGGTTCATGTGCCAATGCCGTGGCCACACGGGCTGGACTGTTGTCGTAGCGTCAGCCCAGACCCACTTCCCTTTTGCAGCTGTCATGCTGCGACACTGTCAAAGCCGTTGAGCCACAACAGTTGGCTTCTAAAATTTTTCCTGATGATAAATACCTACCCTTATTGTTTTTTCCACCTTGTCATCCTTTTTTCATATCTCTATTGATCCTGGATAGGCTGTCTGAAGATAGTGGCCTATGTTACCAAGGCTCACTTTACTAAACTTATCAAAGAAATACAAATATTATGTGTAACATATGTAACAGTGAAATCTGTGGTAGCCCTACATCATGAATCTAAGTAAGGTCACTATAAGACTCAGTCAGAGTCTATAAAGGAGTTCAAAGTCATCTCTAACTGATACCTTTTGGGGCCCTTTTTATGTATTAAATATCCATTATTGTTCCAGAATTTGGGCCACTGGTGGATCCCCCAGTACTCTGCAAATAACGCTGCTCCCTTAGGGCGCCCACCCACTTGCGATTTTTTTTCCTGTGATGTTTTGCGTTTTTTCTCAAGAGCAATTAGTATAGAATGTGTTCTTGTCCATCTGGGGTTTTTTTCCGTTTCGGGGTTTTTTTTCACATAGGAACTGTCAGTTGCATATGTCTCCTTATTTTTCTCTTAATGCACCCATGATTATCAATGGAGGGCTGCAAAAAACGCGCAAAAAACACCGCGAAAAACGCACGAAAACGCCGCGTTTTTCACGCGCGAAAATCGGCAACGCAAGTGGGTAGGCGCCCTTAGGGTGTATTCATACCTGGTGTAATTTCATATATCTTGCATGTGTATTTGCAGCAGAATTGCTGCCAATTTGCAAATCACAAAATCCTCAGCAATTCCATGCCAAATGCCCATCAAAATACAGTAGGGCAAGAAGATTTTATGGCGAGTTTGTCCATGGCGAAAAATTATGTAACATGTGAATCCACCCTTAAGCCGCCTTCTCACATGATGGAATTGCTACAGAAATTGCACAGTCTTTACCGTGCAAGCCATACGGATGGGATTTGAAAAAATCTCCTTCAAATGGTGCGGATATGTTCTGTGACAAATCCTCAGCATTTTTGAAAAACGCTATAGATTCTAAATCTGCAGCATGTCATTAGTGCGCCAAAAATGTGATGTGGAATTCAACCCTTGAAATACAAGGGTTAAATTATGCAGCTATTCTGCAAGTAAAAACAGTCAAATCTGTACCATTTAGCTGTGAATTTGGCCACAGCAGAACTCTTGCTGAATTGCTGTGGGTATTCCGTTGTGGAATGCCTGCAACTATTCCATCATGTAAGAAGGCAGCCCTATACATTCTGTAAATTGGTTTAAAAGTGAAAGGAGTCTTTAAATTAATTTCTTAGCATCACTACACCAAGTCATTGCATAATTTCCATTGCATTCTTTGAAAATGCTAAGTACTGGTGGCAATCAAAATCTAGGACCTTCATCACTAAATGATATTTGGGCTTAATTTCTCATAGCTCTAATAACATTTGTTCTGAAATGTCTATTTTACAAAAAATCACATTCATATTCTACTTGGGTCATGTCTGATAAGGATGAAAAAAATGACCATGAAAGCTTTAAGGATTATGTACAGCAGCATGTAGACTACTTACTGTTCTGCACCACGCTGATTAATGTAACAATTACCAGGAGGACGATATTCCCCACGATGTCTTGATTCATTGTTCAGAAGGTCGCTGCGGATGTCTTGCTGTCTAGTGACCAATTCTTTGCTATGCTCTGCAAATAATGTGGCTTCAAAGTGCAAAAATAGAGGAAGTTCTTCTAATCTTGTAACTAGTATCTCTGCTCAGGATCTGTCAGAGGAACTAACACTTATGCTCATGGTGAAATATCAAGCTGAACTTCAGAGCCTTCTGTTTCTCCCACAGAGGCTTTAAAGTGGTAAAAGGTAAAAATGGCTTACCATGGAAGAAAACTTGCTGCCACAATTTACAACTATTGGCTGATGTCACTTTTTTCTACTATTTTCTCTACTGCCCATGCCTCACTATACTGTGGAAGAGCGCGTGTTCACGATCCAAAAAAGGGGTTGTAGCAGAATCCACAGGATAGGGGCTGACTTGCTGATCTGAAATGATCTCAACATTGGGATTCCCACCGATCCTGAGAATGGGGGTCCCATGTTCTCCTCTGCTGGTGACTGTGGGGCTGCTTCACCTCCAGTGATATCTGAATGAATGGAGTTCCAGACAAGCTTGCGGGGCTGATGGAAATACCCGAGTGTATTCCCAAAGATAATGGATGGAGCAGCAGCTCCCATGTGCAACCAGCACTCAATTCAGTCTCCTATCAGCCCGTAGTGAGAAGGACAGGGGACACAGAACCATTGGTTAGCTAGTTATACCCTTTACTTTGGATAGGGGAGAAGGTGTGATTCTTGTAAAACTCCTTTAAGTACCATCAAACTAAATTTGTGAAGAAATTTAAAGTCAGAATGCCACCAGCAGAGTCATGTGTTCAGAAACTGGTATGGAAACTAGAAACAACAGTAATGTTCTTGGATGTTCATGCTGTAGGTAGGTCAAAAATTGCAAGAAATGGTGCAGAACGTTAAAGACAGATTGTTAACTTCTGCAAGAAGCTCTTTACACAAATTGGCTCAGCAAATGGGAACACCCAAGAACATGTGCTAAAGAGCTGGAAAGAAAGCTCGTCTTCATGTATACTGCGTGACTGCTGTGCATGAATTGAAAGATCCCAATAAAAACAAACGCCTTGTGTACCGCCATTGGTTTGAAACATTTGTTGCGGGCAATCTGATCATTTCTGAAGTAATGTAGTTTACAGATGAGGTAAGCTTTCACTAATCCTGCATGTAAACTCTCAAAAAACACAGATACGGACAGCTGAAAATCCTCCAGAAATCCACAAGACCCCATTTTATTCTTAAAAAATTGGCATCTGTTGCACAATATCACGGCGACGCATAATAATTTTCTTCTGTTATGTGCAGAACAGAGGTGCACAACCTGCTGCCACCAGTTGAGGCCAATCTCTTGTTGGGCAGAAACACAGCTGATTGCCTGCCTGGGTGATCAGCTTTTCCTTGCATGGAGACCAGTTTCACTTGCAGCAATGCTCTGGCACCAACACTTATCTTCCTGAACTCAGCAATGTGTGTTTGTCTCCAGGGTGATGCTGAGAGCTAGGGGAACCACTAAAGGATACGCTGGAAATTCCAGTAGGGAGCAGGAGGCCGGTGACTGCTGGAGATGGTCCTGCTAAAAGTGTTATCATAACAATGCTGGACAATGCATTGCTACCACAGGTGCTCCCTGCAGCATCAGCACTCTAGTGTAGCACTCCCTGCAGTCATGTCCACCTACCTGAGTAGAAAGGGTTGTTATGGATTTTATCCTTTTAGGCATGGTGAAAATATAGGTTTATCATTAGGGGACTCTGTTAACAAAACATAATTTCCCAAAGTGGAAGTTACCAATGTTAGCTCAGTGACTTACATCACCCTCCTCATTCTCTCTGTTGTAGTCTAGCCAGTCTCCCTCCTTTGAATACATTTTCTGTCACCCTGCCCAGTTCCTGCCCCCCTGTTTGTTGTGTTCCTCTATTTTTTGCATGACCGTGCAGCACGTACATTGCACATAATCCGTTACTCTGTATATGATGATATTGTAGACGGTTTATATAATATACCGTATAAACGTATGCTTGTTTTCTTATCCTGATACTTAATTTTATCTCTGCTGTTTGTAATCGTGCAGAAATGAGATACAAGATATAGAATTATACTGTAAGGCTCTTAAGACATATCGGGAGTAAAGCAAAAAAAAATATGTTGCAATTATGAAGCCAGAAACTTCACAAATACATCTGAGGTTTTGAAACTTCCTTTTGTGGCAGTTATGATGGGGTAAGACGGATCTTTACTGACCACACACATCCTTTCTTACAGTGTTGCAAACACGACATGACTTCTCGAGTGTTTTTTTGTCAATTTATGTGCATACTTATAAGGAAGGCTACTAATCATTGACTGAATTAACCCAACGGAGAGGAAGCTGAGGCTTAAGCTGTGTGCATCTGATTTCATACAAAAGCATATATAGGGTTTTTGTCAGCTTCCATACGAATTCTATATGGCAGTACGAAGAAATGCACTTCTCCCAGTGCACAGTTGTACAGTCTCTCTCCTTATAGGAAATCTGTCAACTCAAACATGCTATCCGAACTGTAGGCAGCATGTTATAGATCAGAAGGAGCTAAGCAGATTATATATAATAGTTTTATGGGGATAGATTCAGTAGAGCTTGTATTTTAGTCATTTATATCTCTGCACATTCTGAGCTGAGCAGTCTAATGGGCGGTCTTATCAGTGACTGACAGCTATGTGTATGAGTGTACATACAGGGAAGGCTGTCAATCACTGATAGGACGCCTACTGGACTGTTCAGCTCAGAATGTGCAGAAGTATACATGAATAAAATACAAGCAGCTCCTCCTGCTCTATAACATGGTTTAGTCCTAAAATATATGGGTCGTAATGAAAAGGGGTGACCAAATAAGACATCATAAAGAATTCCTAAGAGTGAAGATGGCACCTGGCAATATCTTAAGAATCAACCATATAAAAAAAAGAACCTAAAGGGAAAAAAGACAATAGGAAAATAATACAAACAGGAGAATACAGAAAAGTAAAACAGGAATAGCAGAAAAATAAGAGTTTGGTGTACCTATCAGAAGAGACCCACAAACGACACCTACTAGTATGCTCTATGGACTGGAGCCATTTAATAACCAATTAGGGAAATAGGATGAGCCTCTGAAGTCTATCCACACAGATCAGGTAGAGAGAAATTCCTCCAAGTCCTCATCTAGGTCTGAGCATCTAAGTTCTCGTACAGCTCCATGTACAGTATCTCAGATGATAAAGGGCTTCCACCCACACTATTCTCGGGTTGCCAATGTTTTGTTTCCAATACCTAGGGATAAGTTGGTGCATTGCCATTATAAAGTGTCATAGTAGGCCTTTTTTAAATTTGGAGACCGAACCTGAGTACATGGATAGAAGTGCAATTTCCGGGGTGATGTCGATCAGGGATCTACATAATTGTTTGTATAGTTAGAAATATCTTCCAAAGCGGGAATGTAAGTGAGCGTTCTCACCAAATGTGCAGCATTGAACCCGCTGCTGAAGAGCATCTCCAACAAGTGTCTGGTATTGACGGAAATATTTTATTTATTTTAGCACGGGTCCTATAACATTGTTATATTATTTTGTAGTTAAGTTGCTGAAGTCTGTTGGATATTTTCTGTATAAGTATATATGATTTGGTCCAGAGCTCTCTACACAACATTTTACCCGAGGCACCCTCCCAAGCCACAATCCAACAAGAAACAGGATCACACATCAGTCTTCTCAGCAATAATCCATAGATCGAGGAAGCCACATGTGGAGGGGTCTCTCGTTAGAGAGGGGAGTAAGGGCATTAATGTAGCTTTGTGATAGAAAATATTGTAACCAAGGACCAGCTGGCGTAACAAAGTCTTCCCCCAAGTCAGAGAGCTCCTTTAGACCCAGTGGTCCCACTACAATTCTAATTCTGGGGAACTTCACCATCTGAAGAAGTAGCAGATTGGGTGTGTGTCAATGTAAGGGGGAATTAAAGATTTCCCACCAAAGGGGTTAGGGGACCAGGTGAGGTTATCTACTTACTTTCCTCCAAATACCTAATAAAGTCAGTAAGAGGGCAGAAGCTCCCATTTTCTCCCACCTTATGAGGAATCCGAAAAGTTTCCTGAACCTGGAAAGTGTTGGAGACCTGTTCTATTATTACCCACAGTTTAGATGTGGTATGGTGGAAGAAGTACAGAAGACAATTACAGATGGTGGCTTTATGATACAAGTGGAGGTTTCGCAGGCCCACTTTTTCCTAAGTTTTAGTTCCTGTCAATGTCTTGTAACTGAGGCGCTGAGCTTCTCAAATACTGTTTAGGTATATCCCAAAGGATAGATACATAATAATCTATGGAGAATATCCATTTTTAATGCATTGATCCTACTAAACCAGGACACTGAGAGTTTATGCAAGTCTCGCAGCTCTGATTCAAGAACAGGTTTACAGTTGACTTCAAAACTTTAATCTGAGTTAGCAGGAAATTTAATCCCTAAATATTTAATTGAAACCTCCTTCTAATGAGAAGGGAATGACTCCTGGAGATGTTTAACTTCTTTCAAGGTGATGGTAATATTCAAAAGTTCAGATTTTTTTCATGTGTACTTTTAAATTGCCGAGTCTACTATTTCTAGTGAATTCCTATAGAATAACCAGAAGATCTATTCTAGGAACAGGGACATAAATAGACCAACTGCAGAGAGTGAGATTTAATGTTCCTCGTCCCTAATGTTTATTTCCGGAATCGAATCGTTGCGCCTAAGAGCATTAGCCATGGACTCCATTACTAATATGAATAAATATGGTAATAAAGTACAGCCTTGCCTTTTCCCATTCCCAATCAGAAAAGGGGCCAACAAGTTTTCGTTTACTTACATCCTAGCCATGGTAAAGGGACATGATCCAAGCCAGCATTCTTGGGCCAAGACCTATTTGCCTCTAAATATTGCCAGCTGACCTAATCAGAAGCTTTTTCCGCATCAATGGACAGCAGACATAGCGATGACCCCAATCTACAAGTTCTGGAGATCAAAGACACACTTTTATAGTGTTGTCGTAGACTTCTTGACCTGGCACAAAGCCAACTTATTCCCTATGAATAGCGTGTGATATGTGTGGCTTTAATCTTAGGGCAATCATTTTGGAGAATTATTTAATAAGAAAGTTTATTAAGAAGATGGGACAAAAATTGTTACAGAGCAAGCAATCCTTTTTGGGCTTGAAGATAATGATTATATGTGGCTATAGAGCCTGGGGAGGAAAGGGACAGTCCATGGAAATAGCATTGAATGCCTTCAGTAATGGACCTGATACAAAGCTTCCAAATAATTTAGAAAATCTGGGTGTGAATCAGCCTCATTTTTAAAATTTGTTATCTGTCACTTTATCTAGTGATTGCTTCTGAATGTTTTTACTTATCTACAGGATTCTCAGATAGTTTTTTCATGACGTATTGTTATCTACCTTAGTTGTAAATTTTCATTGATAAATTCTGTCTTTTACTAATAAATAAAATCCAAATTTTACTGAAAAGGGGAAAATTCATAATTTTCAAACTTTGATTTTTTTTTCCTGCTTGTAAGATTGGTAATCAGATTTTACAAAATGATTAACATCTACCATAGGCCTACTGATGACACCCAGCTATGCACTTCTTCCCGTGATATCACATCCTCACTACTATGAAAATACCAGTAAGTATCTGTTTGCTGTCTCTATCATCTTCTTTCTTTATATCTAAAACTGAATCTTTCAAAAACTGAGCTTGTTGTGTTTGCACCATCTACTAACCAACCTAAACCTGATATTTCCATCTCAGTTTATGGTATCACCATATCTCCTAGGCAGCACACCCGCTGTTTTGGGGTCTTATGTGACTCTGCTCTTTCCTCCATTCCTTATATTGATTCACTTGCTCGCTCATGTTACCTGCACATCAAAAACATCCCCAGAATCCATCCTTTTTTCACTGTGGAGACATTAAACATTCTCATTGTTGACCTGATCATTCTTGACATGATTACTACAACGCCCTACTAATTGGGCTTCTCCTCACTAAAGTCTGCTCTCTCCAATCTATTTTGAATGCAGCAGACAGACTTTGTCCACAACTCCACTGATGCTTCCACTCTGTCCCAGTCACTGCACTGCTTGCCTGTCCACTACAGAATACATTTTTAACTAATCACTCCCATCCATAAAGGTCTCCACAGTTCTGCACCTCACTATATCTTCTCCCTTATCTGTGTCTACCACCTGACATGTTCTTTTCATTCTGATAATGAA